>NC_064621.1:510950320-511256620 GCF_023898315.1 Schistocerca nitens
ACATCTGCACTTGCATTAGCCTATTCTGCAGCAAAGTACACTTGTCCTGTTTGGTATAATTCATCACATGCCAAACACCTGCAGAATTATAACATGTTGTTTGAAATCTACTTCTGTCGAATAGATTTACCACCCTGCAGGAATAGCACAACCTACCATTTGAAGAGAAACTGCAGCAAATAAGAAATGAAATAAAAAGGAACAAGAACAAACCCATCCCCTATATGGATATAAACTGTATTTGCAGCAATTGAAGTCAAGGAAAAGTTTTCTTAGAACGTTAGAGGTACTTACTACCAATGCTAAAAATGCCAGGGTGCAACTTTGGAGGGATAAGGCTTCCCTTCCCTTTGATTGGAAAAGAGTTTCTGAAATTCTGCCTCCACAACATGATGAGGAATGAATGACTGGAAATCTTTGAACAGGCTGAGACCAGGAGTGGGTAGATTAAGGTTTAATCTGCCATGATAGGTCTACAGTACAAAAAACAACATTAAGTGTGATTATGGAGAAGTCCAGATTGTCCAGCACATGCTTCAGTATCAAATATGTCCAGCCTCCTGTCCTACAGAAGACATAAAATGGCCCAGAAGTGGCCAAATATTGGTCGCAAACTATATGGCATGATAACTGTGCACTTATGTATGTTTCTGACATGAGAATAATAATAATAGCAACAGTAATAACAATTCAAACAGTGCAGAAAGGGAAGAGAATTTTAGTGACTGAAGTACAATCATAAATGGAGCCACACAGAGAACCCGCTTAGTTTGCATACTATCATTCTCTGTTGCCCTATGTAATTAACTTCTGGAGCAAAGCAGGTAAAATAAGGAAGATAGGTGTTTTCACTCAGAAAAAGTGTAATCTCAATCTTCAGGATACTCAACAACAAAAACAACAACATTTAGGTTGCTAACGTGCCACCATGCTGTTTGCCCAGAAAAGTTGGTAAATCCCAGAGCACACACTGCATTTGCCTTCTAACTTCCGCCAGTTCTGATCTGGATCCTCCAATGTTGAAGTTACAGTGAGCAAAATGTACAGTATGCACACAGAAGTTGCTTTTAGTTCTAATGTGCAAGTAGTCTCGTAATAAAAACTGTTGTTGTTGTTGTTGTTGTTGTGGTCTTCAGTCCTGAGACTGGTTTGATGCAGCTCTCCATGCTACTCTATCCTGTGCAATCTTCTTCATCTCCCAGTACCTACTGCAGCCTACATCATTCTGAATCTGCTTAGTGTATTCATCTCTTGGTCTCCCTCTACGATTTTTACCCTCCACACTGCCATCCAATGCTAAATTTGTGATCCCTTGATGCCTCAAAACATGTCCTACCAACCGATCCCTTCTTCTAGTCAAGTTGTGCCACAAACTTCTCTTCTCACCAATTCTATTCAATACCTCCTCATTAGTTACGTGATCTACCCATCTTATCTTCAGCATTCTTCTGTAGCACCACATTTCGAAAGCTTCTATTCTCTTCTTGTCCAAACTAGTTATCGTCCATGTTTCACTTCCATACATGGCTACACTCCATACAAATACTTTCAGAAACGACTTCCTGACACTTAAATCTATACCCGATGTTAACAAATTTCTCTTCTTCAGAAACGATTTCCTTGCCATTGCCAGTCTACATATTATATCCTCTCTACTTCGACCATCATCGATTATTTTGCTCCCCAAATAGCAAAACTCCTTTACTGCTTTTAGTGTCTCATTTCCTAATCTAATTCCCCAAGCATCACCCAATTTAATTTGACTACATTCCATTATCCTCGTTTTGCTTTTGTTGATGTTCATTTATACCCTCCTTTCAAGACACTGTCCATTCCGTTCAACTGCTCTTCCAAGTCCTTCGCTGTCTCTGACAGAATTACAATGTCATCGGCAAACCTCAAAGTTTTTACTTCTTCTCCATGAATTTCAATACCTACTCCAAATTTTTCTTTTGTTTCCTTTACTGATTGCTCAATATACAGATTGAATAACATCGGGGAGAGGCTACAACCCTGTCTCACTCCTTTCCCAACCACTGCTTCCCTTTCATGCCCCTCGACTCTTATAACTGCCATCTGGTTTCTGTACAAATTGTAAATAGCCTTTCGCTCCCTGTATTTTACCCCTGCCACCTTCAGAATTTGAAAGAGAGTATTCCAGTTAACATTGTCAAAAGCTTTCTCTAAGTCTACAAATGCTAGAAACGTAGGTTTGCCTTTTCCTAATCTTTCTTCTAAGATAAGTCGTAAGGTTAGTATTGCCTCACGTGTTCCAACATTTCTACGGAATCCAAACTGATCTTCCCCGAGGTCCGCTTCTACCAGTTTTTCCATTCGTCTGTAAAGAATTTGGGTTAGTATTTTGCAGCTGTGACTTATTAAACTGATAGTTCGGTAATTTTCACATCTGTCAACACCCGCATTCTTTGGGATTGGAATTATTATATTCTTCTTGAAGTCTGAGGGTATTTCGCCTGTCTCATACATCTTGCTCACCAGATGGTAGAGTTTTGTCATGACTGGCTCTCCCAAGGCCATCAGTAGTTCTAATGGAATGTTGTCTACTCCCGGGGCCTTGTTTCGACTCAGGTCTTTCAGTGCTCTGTCAAACTCTTCACGCAGTATCTTATCTCCCATTTCGTCTTCGTCTACATCCTCTTCCATTTCCATAATATTGTCCTCAAGTACATCGCCCTTGTATAAACCCTCTATATACTCCTTCCACCTTTCTGCCTTCCCTTCTTTGCTTAGAACTGGGTTGCCATCTGAGCTCTTGATATTCATACAAGTGGTTCTCTTCTCTCCAAAGGTCTCTTTAATTTTCCTGTAGGCAGTATCTATCTTACCCCTAGTGAGACAAGCCTCTACATCCTTACATTTGTCCTCTAGCCATCCCTGGTTAGCCATTTTCCACTTCCTGTCAATCTCATTTTTGAGACGTTTGTATTCCTTTTTGCCTGCTTCATTCACTGCATTTTTGTATTTTCTCCTTTCATCAATTAAATTCAATATTTCTTCTGTTACCCAAGGATTTCTATTAGCCCTCGCCTTTTTACCTACTTGATCCTCTGCTGCCTTCACTACTTCATCCCTCAGAGCTACCCATTCTTCTTCTACTGTATTTCTTTCCCCCATTCCTGTCAATTGTTCCCTTATGCTCTCCCTGAAACTCTCTACAACCTCTCGTTCTTTCAGTTTATCCAGGTCCCATCTCCTTAAATTCCCACCTTTTTGCAGTTTCTTTAGTTTCAATCTGCAGTTCATAACCAATAGATTGTGGTCAGAATCCACGTCTGCCCCTGGAAATGTCTTACAATTTAAAACCTGGTTCCTAAATCTCTGTCTTACCATTATATAATCTATTTGATACCTTTTAGAATCTCCAGGATTCTTACAGGTATACAACCTTCTTTTATGATTCTTGAACCAAGTGTTAGCTATGATTAAGTTATGCTCTGTGCAAAATTCTACCAGACGGCTTCCTCTTCCATTTCTTCCCCCCAATCCATATTCACCTACTATGTTTCCTTCTCTCCCTTTTCCTACTGACGAATTCCAGTCACCCATGACTATTAAATTTTCGTCTCCCTTCACTACCTGAATAATTTCTTTTATCTCGTCATACATTTCATCAATTTCTTCATCATCTGCAGAGCTAGTAGGCATGGGCTTTGTGTCTATCTTGACCACAATAATGCGTTCACTATGCTGCTTGTAGTAGCTAACCCGCACTCCTATTTTTTTATTCATTATGAAACCTACTCCTGCATTACCCCTATTTGATTTTGTATTTATAACCCTGTATACACCTGGACAAAAGTCTTGTTCCTCCTGCCACCAAACTTCGCTAATTCCCACTATATCTAACTTTAACCTATCCATTTCCCTTTTTAAATTTTCTAACCTACCTGCCCGATTAAGGGATCTGACATTCCACGCTCCGATCCGTAGAATGCCAGTTTTCTTTCTCCTGATAATGACGTCCCCTTGAGTAGTCCCCGCCCGGAGATCCGAATGGGGGACTATTTTACCTCCGGAATATTTCACCCAAGAGGACACCATCATCATTTAAACATACAGTAAAGCTGCATGTCCTCGGGAAAAATTACGGCTGTAGTTTCCCCTTGCTTTCAGCCGTTCGCAGTACCAGCACAGCAAGGCCGTTTTGGTTAATGTTGCAAGGCCAGATCAGTCAATCATCCAGACTGTTGCCCCTGCAACTACTGAAAAGGCTGCTGCCCCTCTTCAGGAACCACATGTTTGTCTGGCCTCTCAACAGATACCCCTCCGTTGTGGTTGCACCTACGGTACGGCCATCTGTATCGCTGAGGCACGCAAGCCTCCCCACCAATGGCAAGGTCCATGGTTCATGGGGGGAATAAAAACTATAATGCTTAATTTATAGTAGACATTGACTTTATACTGTTTATTTATTAATTTAGTACTTGTCATCTGATATCAACACAGTGTGCTACATATGTCAGACAAAATTATGTTTATATTTACTTTGGATAGATTACAGTTCACATTACAGAGCAACAAGCTGAAAAGATTTGTTTCACTAAGTAGGTCATGTGTTTCACTTAATTATAATCAACATTTTTACTAATCTAGATACTCTTTTATAGAGCAAAAGAAAAAGTGCCACAGTAAATGGGATTTCATGGCTTTACAAAACTGTGTATTGTTTTCAATAGACTTTGTATTAGGCTTATTCGGAAAGTAAGGTACGAATCACTATAGCTAACCGAATATCATGCAAATACTAAAATGTACATGTGCACCACCTCCCTGCATGCCATGCTAATCAAATGATGCCATTTACATTGGCATTGTTGCAGTGTGCTGTTTACAATGGCAGTTCAAAATGTTTAAAGCAATTGAACACTCTGCAGACTGTGAAATATAGTCACTAATTAAGTTTTTGACAGCAATGAAAGTTGCAGCAGCAGAAATTCATTGACAGGTAAGTGAGTGTATGGTTCCAACGTGACCAGTGACATCAAAGTTCGTTAGTGGGTGAGAGCTGTCAAGGACAGACAGGAAAATGTCCATGACAAACCAAGATTAGGTCAGCCATCAGTTATCTTTTGGATGGTGGTACAAAACTGACCAGTTTAGGACGTATATTCTACTGACTGATACCATAACTCTAAGTTCTGTAAGGGTACTGATCACCCAGATACCAATTAACAAGATAATTGTAATGTCAGTACCAGTAATCTCTACCTTGTACATGATATAAAATGTAAATTATTATGAAACCTCACACATCAAACCTGTAGAGGTAGTCCAATGGGTAGGACTGTCTGAAATTATCGAATCCTGTTCTAATTACCATATAATAAGTCATGTATTGCAATGCTACTCATTTTCATCTGTTAGCCAAAGTAACTGAAACAGAGTCTGGAATCACATGTGAACTGCTTTTATCCAAATGTCTACCGAATGTAAGTAGCGAAAGTCACTAATTTTCAAAATAAGACAATTTGCAGAATTATACACCTAAATCACAACAACAAATCATCAAAATATATTTTCTGAGTAAAAGACAGAAGTACTGTTAATACTAATAAACAAACTCTGTCCAAATTTACAGACTGGTTATAATTAAAGTTAAACTTTCAAAATGCTGTAGAAATAACACCACTGGTCAGAATGATGTCAAATTGCAACAGAACATTATCGGAGAAGGGGGAAAACATATGGCAGAAGAAAAATAATAGTGTGAAAATTGATCAGTAGCTGGCACTGTATGTGTCAGAAGATGTAAATGAAAACACCTGTCACGTGCACGACCCATTGGAGTTGGTATAAACACGCCAGTTATATGGCTTTTCCTCCTTTTGCATCTGCGACGTTCGCCACAACTGTCTCAATGCAGGATCACGCTCTGCTAGTAAAGCTGTGTTACAAGAATGATGACTGTGCACACATCGCTCTGCAGAAGTTCTGGACACTGAAGGATTTGAAAAAAGTTGTTGTTTCGATGACTGGCGTGAGCCTGGAGAAAATGATTTGGAAATTTGAAAAGACAGGTTCTTTTGGTGTGCAACCTGGTGGAGGGAGGAAACAAATTGATTCGACAGCAGTGGAAGCAGTGGCCACAGCAATGCAGGAGGAGATGAATGGTGGTGTGCAAATGTGTATTGCATGGAGAATTGCCCGAACACTGGACATACCCATGAGCATGGTGTGTAAAATCATACAAAACATCTTCTTTGCTATCCATTCAAAATTACCCATGTGCATGAGTTGCTTCCTGTTGACCTGCCAGCAAGAGAGACCTTTGCCTTAGAATTTCTTGGTCACATGGAAGTAGACAATGATTAGCTGTGGAAGATTTTGTGGACAGACGAAGCTCACTTCCCTCTGACAGGATATGTCAATATGCAGAATTGTCAAATATGGGCAATAGAAAATCCGCACGCAAATCAACCAGTACTAATTCATCCTAAAAATGTCACTGTGTGGTGCGGGTTTATAGCATCATTTATCACAGAGTCATATTTTTTTCTACAAGACAGGTGCTTCCCGTCCTGTTACCAGTACCTTCACTGGTAAGTGCTATGAGTTCTTTTGCACAACCACATCATTCCAGCTCTCCAACAGCATGGATGTGTGGATGGGATCATTTTTATGCAAGATGGTGCACCTCCGCACATTGCAAATCCAGTTAAGTTCCTGAGATGAGTATCTAGCCAAGAAGAAAGATTTTGAAAAGGAACTGACTTTAACATCGTCTGCTGAAAATAAAATACGGCTTCATTCTGAACTTCAATCCAATGAAACAGCTCAGGAATTGTATCTTAGAAAGTAAGAAATGTTCTGTGACAGGAAGACAAAAACTTATTTATTTATCCATCTTTAAGCATTTACATGCAATCGATGTCGTCATGAGTAATGTACAATTTACATATTAAGAAATATAACTATTGTGAGGTATCACACAAAGCTAAAGTATACATTTTAAAAGAACATACATAATAAAGGAATACATTTGATACATAAAGGTATCCCACATAACTAAAGTGTGCATTTTAAAGAATGTGCATAATAAAAGAATACATTTCATACATAAGGATTTCTCCACATGTTTAATAGTTAAATGTGGAACCACAGAGACAAAAAAAGCTTAGGAAGAGGTACAAACAGAGTTGCAAGTTGTTTCGTAAGTCAGGTCTATTTTTGAAGAGTTTTCAAATTCTTTAACACTGTAAAAAGCTTCGTCTTTCAGCCATTTTTTAGTCTTACTTTTAAATATATTAAGAGAGACACAATGTGCCTGCACAGGTAATGAGTTGAAAAGCCTTATTCCCATGTATTCATAACTGTCTTGTGTTTTCTTGAGTCGAGTTGTTGGTATATCTATCTTAAATGTTTGACGAGTGTTATGAGTATGAACAGACTGCCTAAGGTTGTAACTGTTAAAGTTTTCTTTTATGTACAAAAGGCAGCTGCATATAAAAAGTAAAGAAGGAATGTCAAAAGTTGCTATAATGATGGACTACAGCAATAATTTCCCTTGTCAAAATATAAAGACAAATGAAGTTTATTATTATGTCGGTATTTATTTTCAGTGTTCATGTTTTGGCAACAGGGGATGGTTACTTTTATATGTATCCAGAGACCACCAGCCAAAAAGGAGCAGATGGGAGTTTCACTGTTCCTTTTTCATTTTGTACACAATTTTCTAGATCCAGAAGTCAGACATCTGCAGATCTTATGCGACTCACATGGAGAACAAAACAAGAATGGCACTGTGTTCAGATGCCTTCACCATCTAGCCCATAGAGAAAAGCAATTGGACTTTGTAAAGATTACATTCCCCATAAGTGGTCATTCATACCCTGAATGTGATAAAAATGTTGTTATGATTGACCAAGCACAGGAATGTCAAATGCCGAAGGACTGGTGCCAGGTTTTTCAGAACCGACATACACAGCCTTCGCCATTTATTGTCATTGATGTTGAAGAGCAGCCAGAAATAATCAAAGGATGGGCAGTGCACCCGGACAACACAATATGCAAAAAGAAACTCACTTTCCAATCCAGGCCAATAAGGGAATTGGAAGTCACATGGCATATTGCAGCACTGGTTTGGTTTAGAAGCAGCTAAGGTGGAGCAAACGAGCAAGCTTTGTTACTTCTTCTTGGAAAGAAAAGGCGAGTTACCAACTTGAAAGCAGGCGAACTCAACCTCCCATCAACTTGATATGAAGGTACAGTAATTCCTTTACTACAATATGTGTTGAAGTTTTTTTTAATATCTTTAAGTAATTTTCTTTTAGTATTAGGCACATAACTGTTTGAATTTAGGTATTCTGATTACCTTACAGGTGATCTTAAAATATCTACTGAGAAATACAGAGATTTGCAGGACTTGAAAGATTTTGCTGTAGTGATGTGCTAGTTTATTTAGATCATCATCAGCACTATAATCCGTTCATCATAAGAATAAACCTGACGTAAACAAATAGAAACATGATGATTGCTCAGAAGCTGTAGCACACATACACTGGTGTTGTTACACTCTTGGAAGTAGGTCTTACTTATGTATTACATATCTTATTACTAAGTTACGTTAAATGAAACTTTAAGATATTCAAATGTATTAACAGCCATTAACGTTTTTCTTAATCACACTTTAGCTACATAGTTTTTATTTCAAAAATCGTGTACAGACACTGCCTCTGCACGGTTGTGCTCTGACTGTCGTGCTGTTAATGCACAGTATGAAAATGGCTGAGGGTGCTTTCTGTTCCATAATGAAACACGCGCTTGGAACACGGTTAAAAAGTGCTGAGAAATAGGCTGTTCTTAATGTCTTTCATAAATTTACAGAGATAATCGGCTTTGAAGTTTTCCCAGCACTCTATATAATTAGGGTGACCAGTTGCAATTGTTTAAAAAGGAGGACAAACAGCTTCAAAAAGGAGGACGAAGGAAGAAAAAAAGAGGACACATCAAATGGGTCAACTGCAGATGAGGATACCACCCGCCAGCTTTGGACAAGTCACGTGACTGTCAGGAATTACCGGTAAAACTACTAGTTAATTGTTACTGGTGGTCAGGTGGTGATTCCCAGACCAACATTTTTTTTATTTTAAATTAAAAACATTGATTGTGTTGACAGTGTGGCATCAACTGTTTTTATATTTACACGTAGTTTTAAGATTTAGCAAAGACGGCTGCCTAAATGCCACTCCTGATTGGTTAATTTCATGTGACTTGTCCAAAGCTGACGGCTGGTATCCTCATCTGCAGTATTCCCCATCAAACATACGTTCAAGTTTAATAAATGAGTTTACAATTTATAGACATAACATACATACATTCCTTAACAATTCTCGAAGGAACCAATTTTTTGCAGAAGTTTAGGCTTACTTAACAGATAATTGTAAAATGACACAAATGAAAATTCTTTTAAATTATATTGGACCATCAACAGACCTTTCATTGATTCAAGGTTTAATCTATTCCTCTCATCAGTCCACTGTGTGGTAATTAGAGAAAATATTCTTTCAGTATTAGCATTATGCCCTGAAATACTGAAAAAGTATTCAGCAAGTTTCAGCAACTCTGAGTGACAGTCAACTGACTTACTGTCACAAAAAAACTTTATCCATTTTTTACTACAAGATAAAGTCCTAAATTCTGGATCATCATTATCCTTTTTTAAAAATTGCCTGAAATTGCAAAACTGATCAAAACATTTTGCATCTTCAATTTCAGAAGCTTTACATTTCTCCTGCAAATATACAAGGCTTTTCTCAACATCATTGTAGCAAAATTCATTTTTAAGTAACATCCATCTAAAACATGAGAAGCCCTCAAACATACAGAGCCACCGTTTCAAATATTCATGGCATGACTGATTAAGTAAAACAGCTTCCTCCATAAAAAGTTTGACTTCTTTTTCGAAGCCTTCCTCTGTTGCAATTTTCAGGATCTGCTTGACCTTAAAGCAAATGAATTTTTCACTTAATCGGTCTTCAAGCACCTTACATACTGATTCTAAAATTTCAATGACATCAACCAGAGAGTTGTCCTCCTTTTCTAATTCCAGAATACTTGTACTGAACAAAGACATCAATGAATGCAAATACCATAAGTAAGCTTCACTCAACCTGCTCTCAAAAAATTGAAACAAAACCTTTGGTGGTTTGCTTTCACAGAGAAAGTAAGCTTTAAGAGCAGCATACATTTCCAGTACCCTTTCAATGGCTGGAAAAAGAGACAGCCACCTAGTCTTCACATGAGACAGGACTTGATTGTAATTAACTTCAACAAATTCATTAACTGTATTACGCTCAACTTCGTGTAAAAGCCGGACACTGTAAAAATCCGCCCAGACCCAGGACAAAGAGCTAAAAAGGAGGACATGTCCGGATTAATCCAGACGTCTGGTCACCTTATATAAAATGCAGTTGATACAAAAACCCGCATAGAACGTGTAGCGCAGTCGAGAACTAAATGGACAGTGAATGAAATGAAATTGTTCATGCGTTGGCTCAAATCCTCAAGAATCTCTCTCTCTTTCCCCCCCCCCCCCCCCCCTCTCGTTCAATTTGAAATACCTACATCTTGTAGTTATAAAATTAAT
This sequence comes from Schistocerca nitens, assembly GCF_023898315.1. Classification (NCBI taxonomy): domain Eukaryota; kingdom Metazoa; phylum Arthropoda; class Insecta; order Orthoptera; family Acrididae; genus Schistocerca; species Schistocerca nitens. Next base: position 510,960,927 of record NC_064621.1, read on the forward strand.
CAATTTTTTTATGAATAATACATGTCTTCATGTTTCTAATTACATTTTGGAGGCAAAATTCCTGTTGCCATTTCAAATACAAATTCTTAATTAGGATGTTTTATGAAAGACTGTTCATAAAAGTTCTTTAAATTAAGAAAACATAGCAATTTAATGTTTTAAGGCGAAAATGAAAAACCAAATCCTCTTTATTTGGACTATGTCCTTTGTTTGATACCACAGAGATAGATAAGTATCGTAGACACATCAAAAACAATCATTTTCACAGCATCAAGCACATCATACAAATGGTGCATTTTTACATTTGCTACTGTGCCATTACAATATGAACCGAAAAGAACTGACCTGGAGCCAAGCTGCAGGATTTGGCCCGAGAAGTGACAAGACGGTTAAGCTGCCAGACGTACTGGAAATAACGCACACAGTTTTTTCGCATGTCACTGCCAAATGCTGGCGGAATATAGAATGGCTCATCATAAAAGAAGATAAAATGCTGCGCCTGGTTGGCTTCATGAATTTTTTTGTTGTTAGGCTCGTTATCAACATAGCAGGTGACACTTCCAGAACTGAAATGTATTTCTCAGATTCGGATAAGGAAGGATCTAAGAGATTACCAGATGACTGACTGTAAGTAATACCTTCAGTGGCTTCAGTATTTAACTATACGGTGAAATCCTTCAACACTCTCATATGTTACACACAGGTTATGCAGAAAGAGTACCCTGTGGTTAAGTCAGGAATTTTCATCATTCTTGTTTTTAATTACAATAAATAGTACGTTAACTAAAAACGATAACGTGTTGCAGTTTTCGTCTAGTCGTCTAATGAGTGTGTTGTGGGAGATTTGCAGTGTATTATTTCATTCTATTTAAAAATTAAATGACATTCGAGGCTGTATTGCTTCTCTGCTCGTCTCTTCTTACGTGTGAACTGCAGCTGGTCACGTCACTGCAGGCTAGCTGTACCAGCTGACCGGCCAGTGCTGTCCAAGTTAAATGCGCTGGTAAAGCTGTTGTCCCGTACTATTGCTAAGTCAATGTGCACATAGTGCACAGCACAAAACCTACCCTCATTATTGTACTTGACAATACTCAAGACAGCTTGGCTGCAGTCCCACGTAAAAAGGAAATTCAACGAGGTTCCAGCAAATGCGGAAGAATACATAGTGAAATGTTTACATCAGGTTTATTCTTATGATGAATGGATTATAGTCCCACTCACTGAAAAAGAACAGAATATTTCATAGTGTATTATTAGAATACTACATTACATAATTTGTAATATCAGAATTTGAATACCGGTAAGTGTAAAGTCTCTGAAATTTTGTTATGAACTTATCATTTTTTTCCTACATATGAGCTGTATTCATGATAAAAATGTATCGTATAATTGTGAACCTTAATTAGATGTGTAAGATTTCAGCAGTACCATTTCTCTGGAATATATGTCATTGCTTCAAACAAAAATAAAGAATATAACTTGAAAAACCAAAATTGTATGAATCTTGAAACTTTAAATTCCATACAGTACCCTGAAAAAAATGGAATTGTGAATTATCAGGTTTTCCCCCTGGCCTCTTCATATTTAATTCTGATAACTTCAAAGTCTTCCTCCTTTATTAAGGTTTGATGTAGTTCACACACAATTTGACAGTGTTCCCCCACATCTCTGTAACTACTAAAAGGTCATCTACACAAGTAGTGATCATCACCTTTAATTAATTTTCCAACATTGCTTCCAATCCCCTTGATAAATATTGATACTCATATTGTTGTTGGTGTGGTCCTCAGTCCCAAGATTAGTTTGATGCAGATCTACATGCTACTCTATCCTGTGCAAACCTCTTGAACTCTGAATAACTACTGTAACCCACATCCTTCTGAATATGCTTACTGTATTCATCTCTTGGTCCCCCCTCTATAATTCTTACCCCCCCCCTCCACACACACACACACACACACACATATATTTCAGTCTACTACTAACCTGCTGATCCCTTGAGGTCTCAGAAAATGTCCTATCACATGATTCCTTCTTCTAGTCAGGTTGTGTCACAAATTTCTTTCCCCCAAATTCTGTCCAGTACCTCCTCATCAGTAAGATGATCAAAACATCTAATCTTCAGCATTCGTCTGTAGAACCACATTAGAAAAGCTTCTATTCTTTTCCTGTCTAAATTGTTCACTGTCCATGTTTCACTTCTGTAGATGGCTACACTCCATACAAATACTTTCAGAACAGACTTAGTAACACTTAAATCTACATTCAATGTTAACAATTTTGTCTTCTTCAGAAACACTTTTCTTGTCATCACCAGTCTACGTTTTATATCCCCTCTACATTGGCCATGTTTTTATCCACTACACTTTGCCCATCACGTTATTTTGCTGCCCAAATAGCAAAACTCATCTACTGCTTTAAGTAACTTGTTTCCTAATCTGCAGCATCACCTCATTTAATTGGATTTCATTCCACTGTCCTTGTTTTGCTTTTATTGATGTTCATCTTACGTCCTCCTTTCAAGATGCTGTCCGTTCCATTCAAATACTCTTCCAAGTGCTTTGCTGTCTCTGACAGACTTAGCAATGTCAATGGCAAACCTCAAAAGTTTTTATTTTTTCTCCCTGGACTTTAATTCCTATTCCCTGTTTTTCTTTGGTTTCCTTTACTGCTTGCTCAATGTACAGATTGAATAACATCAGCGACCACTGCTTCCCTTTCACACTCCTCGGCTCATATAACTGCCATCTAGTTTTAAGACAAGTTGTAAATAGCTTCTCAGTCCCTGTATTTTACCCATGCTACCCTTCAGAATTTCAGAAAGAGTATTCTAGTCAAGATTATCAAAAGCTTTCTCTAATCTACAGATGCTATGACTGTAGGTTTGGCTTTCCTTAACTTATCTTCTAACGTAAGTAGTAAGGTCCATTTTGCATCACATGTTCCTATATTTCTTCAGAATCCAAACTGATCTTCCTGAGATCGTCTTCTGCCAGTTTTCTGATTCTTCTGGAAAGAATTCATGTCACCATTTTGCAACCATGACTTATTAAACTGACAGCTCAGTAATATTCACACCTGTCAACACCTACTTTCTTTGGAATTAGAATTATTATATTCTCCTTGAAGTCTGAAGGTATTTTGCCTGTCTCATTCATCTTGCTCACCACATGGAAGAGTTTCATCATGGTTGGCTCTCCCAAGGTTATCAGCAGTTGTAAAGGAATGTCATCTACTCCCGGGGCCTTGTTTTGCCTTAGGCCTTTCAGTGTTCTGTCAAATTCTTCTCACAGTATAGTACCTCTCATCTCATTTTCATCTATGTGTCCTCTTCCATTTATATGATATTGCCTTCAACTATATCTCCTATGTATAGATCCTCTATATATTCCTTCCACCTTTCAGCTTTCCCTTCTTTGCTTTGGACGAATTTTCCATCTGAGCTCTTGATATTGATACAGCTGCTTCTCTTTTCTCCAAAGGCCACTCTAATTTTCTTGTAGGCAGTATCTATCTTTCCTCTAGTGAAACACACTTCTAAATCTTTACATTTGTTCTCCAGCCATTCCTGCTTAGACATTTTGCACTTGTGTCAATCTATTTTTTTAGACATTTGTATTCCTTGTAGCCTGAATCATTTACTGCAGTTTCATATTTTCTCCTTTCATCAGTTAAATTTCTACTAGGCCTTGGCTTTTTACCTATTTGATCCTCCCACTACCTTCACCATTTCGTCTCTCTGCATTACTTATTCATCTTCTACTGTATCCCTTTCCGCTGTTCTTGTCAATCATTGCCTTATGCTCCCTCTGAAAGCCTTAACAACCTCTGGTTCTATCAACTTATCTAGCTCCCATCTCCTTAATTTCATATCTTTTTGTAGTTTCATCAGTTTTAATCTACAGTTTATAATCAATACATTGTGGTCAGAGTTCACATCTGCACCTGAAAATGTCTTACAATTTAAAATCTGGTTCTGAAATCTCTTTCTTACCATTGTATAATCAATGTGACTCATATATATTTTTCAAAATGGAACCATCTTATGTCGGTAAGTTTCCATTTAATAAAGAAAATTGTGTATTTTCTCCTTTCTTTTGCTCAAGGAACTTGCCAACAAACATCCACAAGTCTAGTTAACGCTAGTCATAAACTCAGCTCCAGTAAACTTCTGCAAAATCCTACTCACATTTTCTTGTTAATTTCTGTTTCAAAAATCTGGTTAAATCTTGACATCTAGTATCACCCTAACTTTTCCATCTTGCTTAGGCATAATGACAATAGGCTTATTCTAGGGAATCAATGCTCTTTCTTTACCATGTCAGCATAACATCCTATGCAGCTCCTCTGCAGTAGCTCTTTGTCTGGATAATGACACAGTACAAGTTTTCATTGTAAACAGTTTATGCTCAGTCACTTTTGTATTACTCTATACACTTGTTACCTCACCAGGACAGTTAGAAAATACGTCTTGCCACTTCAACAAGAATTCTAGCATCTTTTGTTTTTATTCCTGAGCAATGCCCTCAACTTCTAAAACTTTCTCCCAACTCTTTTTCTGTTTCATATTCAAGACCCATCTGATTTCATTTCCACTGTATATCTTCTCCATCATAGTTTAATTTTAATTTTCTTACTGAATTACTCTTCTCAATCTTTTTTCCCAAACAGTCGACACATACATTATCAGCTCCTTTGCCTATAGTTACAATATCATAACCATACTCTACATTTACAAGAAATTTCCTCAGAAAATCCTTTCTTTAAACTACGTTTACATTTGGTTCTGGTATCACAGAGACATCCATTTCCATTTCCTTTCCTTGTACTACAATAGCAACAACTACCTAATACTTCACTGATTTGGTGAGCTTGCCTGTTGTCCATTCAGTTCTCATTCTAGTCACAGGCATGACTACTAGTTTTATTTTTGTCTCTCATAATATTAAATAATACCAACATTATTGCTGGCTATTCACTATCATTGCCCAAGGCATCTTCTTTCTTTCCATTTAGATCCACTTTAATTACAGGTTGTATACATTCTTCCTTTTCATCAAACATAAAAGCTTCGCTGCCTGTTTGCGTCAGTCTTATCTCTTATTTCCTCTTGTTATAAGGTGTCTTCTTCTTTCTTACTGTTACCACTTGAGATTTCTCGTCCAGTTCTTTTTTTGTTCATTCTGTACATATTATAGGCTATCTTTCTTTTCATTGTGTACTGAGTATGGTGCATAACAATCAAGCTTTATCTCCTTTCTTACATACAAAATTCTACTTCATCTTCCTCATGTAATGATACCTGTATTTTGTGTTTCTTGTCCCTTAAGCTACACATTACCATCTTTATCATTTCCATTATTTTTTCCTCCACATCACCGATAACCTCCAAATCCATACTAGTAGCTGACTCTTCCTCGTCTTCACCAATGATATTCCACTCATTATCATGTTAATTTTTTCTCTTCACTTGTTTCTTACTCTACATTAGTTAAATCTTCTCTTATGCTTACAGATGTGAAATGCTGATACAAAAGAAGATTAGAGTGCCCCCAGTATAAATATAAAATAAAACTACAGCAGGCGTTAGTGGAACATGAAATAGAAATGGTAACAGAGAAAACATATACAGAAATTAAGGAACTACGACTGAAATATATGTTTTCAAACTGACACTTTGTAAAATTGTTGCAATTTTTGAACTATTTTTGTGTAAATAAATTGTTACTACATACCACTCTCATTCCACTGCAGATTAATTTCACTTTTGGCAGGTACTGCAATTTCTTCATAGGCTTTTCTAGTAATAAATACAGACATGAAATGAATTTGCAGTTGCAAATATGAATCACCTGTAGCTGTATAATAAAATGACAACAATGTAAATCTGCGTCAGAACGGGATTTGAACCCAGATTTCACCCTTACTCAAGCAGTGAGCTTAACAACCTCAGCTATCCAGGCACGGCCCACAGTCAGATTCAGACTTCCATCCAATTACACAACTGCAGGTGGTTCATATTCACAACTTCAAATGCATTTCATGTCTTTCACAGCAGCTGCTGCAGTCACCACAGTGCCTGTTTCTTCAGCCATACATGCATGTCTAGAGGAAAATTGGAGTGTTCTTTTTCAAAATACAGGCAAGGCAGTATTGTATTCATCATACCAGACGCAGTGTCATATATTTCACACTTTGCATTTGGAGCACTGATAGCTATTTTGTGCAAGACAAATGTTGCAGCTATAACAACTGCTGCACAATTTAGTTTTACTCGAGTTCTAAACTTAAACAACTCATCATTTTGAAAAATAAAATATTGGGTTGGCACATAATTTTGCAGCATTTTTCTGTAAGTATAATAAATACATCAGATATACATAACAGACTTTCCTCACTATTTACAATAGTTGGCAGCGCTAGGGTAACTTTTTGATTCCAGAACTGTAGAAATCATGTGGTTTTGACGCAAAGAACTTGTCGAGCCACGTTTGGAGCACATTTCCACCCAGAAAGGGAGTTCCCTGAAGGCTTTTCAATAGAGAGCGGGAACAGTGAGCATCTGAGGGTGGAAGATCTCGTGAATAAGGAGGGTGCACAGTGACTTCCCTTGCCAATTCCTGTACAGTGTTTTTCGTCAAACTAGCAGAATGCAAGCAGGCATTGTCATGGAGTAGCATCACTTCACGGAGTCTTCCTGGTTGTTGTTCTTGGAGTGTACCTGCAAGATGTCTCAGATGTTGACAACAAATGTAAGTGGTGATAATTACACATCAGGGAAGCAATTCATAGTACACCACACCATTGCTTTTCCACCATATGCATAACACTACATATCTTTTGTGGATGTGGGAAGGTATTTGTACAGGGAGGTGTTGCTTTTTTTGGGCTTAGCCATTCCTTTCTTTTCTTATGTTAGCATAAAGACACTGCTTCACATTACCTGTAACGACATACGATGGGAATGGTTGGTGTAGTTCATGAGCTAATTGATGAGGAGCAAGCAAAGATACACATATGGCCACCCACTGATATACGTCATTTTGGCATAGAGCATGCGGTACCCATACACCTGATTTCTGAACCTTCCCCGCTGTATGCAAATGTTGCACGATGGTGGAATGATCACAGTCCATCACATTTGCCAGTTCTCGAGCACATTGACATGTATCACTCAGGATTAATCCATTTAAATGATCTCCATCGAACCCTGAAGGCCTTCCTGAACATGGAGTCACTAATGTCCAAATGATCCTCCTTAAAACGAGAAAACCATTTTCTTCCTGTGCTCTGTCCAATGACATTATTCCCACACACAGCACAAATGTTTATGGCTGCCACCACTGCTCTCACCCTTCTACTGAACTCAAACAGAAGAATATGTTGGAAATGTTCCGATTTCTTCATTTGACACTCCAAGACAATATGTAAACTCAAGTAACAGTGAACTACAAATAAAAAGTAACAATTGATAAATAAACCCATAGCAACTGGAATACCAACATGCAAAACAAAGGCACTACAAAATTATGCACCTACCCAATATTTTGCCAAAAAAAGTGGAAAGTGAGGAAAAAAATACAGAAAGCTGACCTGGGACTAAACCTAAGACTCTGTACAGCAGTCCAGAACAAATCCATTGAGGTATCAAAAAATTTTCAAATCTGATAAATGAAGACCTTGAGTGGGCATACATTTCTATATTCTGGAAAACCAAATAGCGATGATCCACATGTGGAGGGAATGGGATTGCTCCTAACAAAAAGAATGAAGAACATCTTGATAAACTGGAAGCCAGGGATGTGGAAAAAGAGGGTGAGGTTGATCACAGGAAGTGAGTCCTGTAACTGGCTGAAAAGATAGAGATGGCTGCAGATGCTGGCAACATGACGAAGCTCTAAGATGCAACACAGACCCCTCACCAAAAAGAAAGCCACCCACAGTTGACCTGTAAGGAGCAAGCATGGACATCTCCTCTCCATTGATGACGCATAATTTTCTGGATGGCATGAGCACTTCATGGAGGTGCTGAATAATGATGATGATGGAGAGTCTAAACAAGAAGGAGAATCCGAAGATAAAGATTATCTTGAAATGGCAGAAAATACAATTAGTTCAGAGCCACCCTCAAAGGAAGAATACAAGACAGCAATCGAACAGTATGGAACGGAAAGGTCCCAGGGCAAGATAATACTGCAACAGAACTTCTAACCACTGATGTGGACACTGTCTCTGGTCTTCCACAACCTCTTTTAATAAAGATCTGGAACTTGGTGACCATGTCACAGGAGTGTAAAGGAAGACCCCTCATCAAGTTGCCCAAAAAGGAGCCATCACCTAAATAAAGGGGAATCATTTGCTTATGAACAAGCCAGTTTTAGAAGTAACTGTTCTTGAACTGATCAAATAAAAATGCTTAGAGTCATTATCGAATAATCAAATGAATTCATCATTAGTCACTAGTCCCGACATTCTTTTTGTAGACTTAGAAAAGGCCATTAAAAGAAGTCATACGTAGAAATCTTTGGAAAAATACACAATATCAGAGAAGATAATAAAAGTTATCAGGGATACTTACAATAACTACACGTGCTGAGTCACTCATGAAGGTAAAGTTACAGAACCCTTCCCAGTTCAGTTTGGAGTTCACCAAGGATATGTTTTATCTCCAACTATCTTTTTGCTCGTGCTGGATGAAGTGATGAGGAAAGTGGTGGAGAAGAAGAAGAAGAGAGGGTACAATGAGGACAGACTGAGTAACTGTAAGATCTAAGTTTGCCAATGACATCTGCCTCCTCTTGCAGAAACATGTTGACATGGTAGAAAAAGCTGCAGGACCTTGAACACGAAGACAAGATTGTTGAGCTGAAAGTGAATGCCACCAAGATGAAGATTATAAAAATTAAGACAAGACATACAAGAAAGCTAAGAGTGAACAATGAGGATTCTGAAAAGTTTAAGTTCATATACCCTGGGAATGTAGTTACCGAAGACAGAGGAGCAGCTGCTGATGGCAGTGCACGGATCAGGAAGGCAAATGGGGCCTTTATCCAACTGCATCCATTATGGAAGGCAAGAGAGATTTCCATACCAACTAAACTACGAATATTTAGAACAAGTGAAGGCAGTGCTGCTATACGGATGTGAAACCATGTGTTTGCAAGTCTTCCTCAATAGATGCCTTATGAAAATTCTTAAAATCTTCTAGCCAAATGTGATATCCAGTGAAGACCTTCTGAGTAGAACTAGAGAAGAACTTATCGCCCATCCAAATCAAGAGGTGGAAGAGGAGCTGGATTGTACACACTCTCTGAAAAAGAAGGAATGCTGTAGAGAGAAAAGCTCTCTGCTGGAACCCACAGGGTAAAATGAAACGAGAAGGACATCATGGGGGAGGACAGTGCACAAAGAGGTGAAGAAGGAGGGGAAAACATACGCAGAGTTGAAGATATTTGTCCAAAATCAAGTGGGCAGGTGGAGCTCTGTCAGCCCTAAGCTCTGCATAAGAGCAACAGGAAATAAGTCAAGTAAGTCAACTGGCTGACAAACATTACTTTCCTAATTGACTTATAATGTTATTTAAAATCCGTCTTGATTGCAAATTTGTTTTTTATTATTCATATGAATAATAAAAAACAAATTTGCAATCAAGACGGATTTTAAATAACATTATAAAATCACTGATTGCTGTTATCCCATAAGACATTATGTCTGTTTTTGCAAACTAATTGACTTACATATGCTTCCTACTATTTCTGTTCATCAACGTATGTGCAGTTGTCAAATCAGTTTAAGCTCATGCTCAACAGTTAAAAATTTAATACAGATTGCGTAATTACTGCTATTTGGACCCACAGTCCATTTTTGCAATAGATGTTCATTCATTATTGGCTGCTGGTAAACTACATATTCTTAACTGTTCGCTGCAAATATTTCAAAATTTCTCTTTTACTACTCTCCTACTATGTTTCTATAAACTCTCTTTAAACTATTTATGAGTTGTCTCCAAGAATTGTTATGAGACCAATTGTCTGCACTCTACTTACATAGCCAATACTTTCCTTAACCTAATCTCACCAATCTGAGGGGGAAATGTTTCGAGCTTCAGCAGCGTGAGAGTGGCATATTCACATATTTATTTAACATGTTTTATGTTAACAACAAGTCCTTTTCAACTTGTACTTGCACAAAACAAAAGAGTCATTCCATGTCAAATCAACACACTTTAAATAAAAAATTTACCTCACCCTCTTAGAAAACAGCAAAAGATACAACAAGACTAGGACTAAATTCAAAGTAAGGGAACATTAAATATGGTGGCTTATAAGGTTCGGTACTTGGCCCAATTATGTTATTGACCTAAATAAATGATTTGCCTGTTACACTGGACAAATATTCAAAAAGTGTGATACTTGGTGATGACACAAGTGTATTGATAAAGAGCCTAAACCCTTCCATACCAGACACAACCAGGAGAATATTGGAACAGGCTCACTTTTAAAACATTTACCATTAATCATACAAAAATGCATTTTATGCAGTTCCAAAAAAATAATAATGACAAAATTGTTGAGGCTTTTATACCCACTTGTTGATGTATTGGCTGTTGCCCTTTGCCTTGGGACCTTCAACAAATGTTTGTTTAACAGTTTTTGTGATGTTTCACCGGCACTTGTGGCTGGTTTTCTCAAAGGTTCAATTCCATTTCTCGTGGTATGCTGGGGTGAAGCATACAGCTAGATATTATATGTACAGAGGATCTGGTGTAGGTTTAGTGCACAGGACATCCACTGAGGCATAAAATTTTTTTTGAAAGGATGTTGGCTGATAACTATCACTCTTCTAATTGATTTTTATTTGCTTGCTACTATTTCCGTTCATCAACATGTTTGCGGTTGTCATATCAGTTTGAGCATGCACTCTGTATTATGTGTGCCTTTCACATTAATGTATGAGGGCTTTTCTGTCCTTATTGCTATTGATGCAGAAGCTTTTAGGTCCCAGATTTTTGTACTTCTTTCTTCGATAATAAATAGTGTATATCTATGATGTGTGATTAATATCTGCAGTCAGAGCACATTGATTTTAGTTGTGTTGTGAAGTGTATTTCGTGCTACTACAAATTAACGCTTAGTCTCATTCGGAGGAAGTTTAGTATTACACAATAGAGTGGATTTCTAAACAGTGTTCATTTTCTGAACTAAGGTCAAAATTGATCTACAGGGCTGATTGCCTAAAGCAGTTAATCTTAGATTAGTACAGAAAACCAAAACAGATCAATCTGAACTTTGGAATATGAATTGTGTAAACATTAATCTCAGATCATATTTCTGTGAACTAGGGTCATTTTTAGTGAAATTTCATCAATCAAGTAATGGTCAACTACAGTCGTCAGTTCACAACCTACTTGTGTTACGAAACAACATGAGTCATTCCATGTCAAATCAACACACCTATTTTACCTCAACCTCTTAGAGTTTGCTGAAAGTTGGTATACTTATAGTGGGCACTGAGACTAAGAAAAATACCAAATTTCAATTTTCTATCTCAAAACCATTCCTGAAATATGGCTATGTAAACTTTTCAAAAACCAGCCAAAAATGTGTGAACGGACTTTTTTAAAATTGTCATAGGAGCTGCCCTAATTGAGCTAGAGAACTGGGAAAGGTGTCATTTTGCAGTATTTTGCATGATCTTTCCAGTGATAGACAAAAAAAACATAGCTTCTAATTAATAACCTTTTTCAAAATGGTTATTAATATTTTGATTTAATTTTTTTACAAAAAGTACATAATTGAAAATTTTCTAAATATTTCCATAACTACTTCATACTGTTGTAAATCACATGGCAAAATATAAATGTGGGATGATGATGGGTTCATTGTTGAAAAAAATTATTCCGGACTCTTGTTTTTCACTAACAGCCCTAGTTTGACCAAACTGACCTTTAAGGTAGTACGTCAGTAGAGGACCGTATACATAGGGCTTGATGTCCGTACAATAATTCACAGACTGGAGCCATTGTTGAGATTACGTAGTCTGCATTGTTACCTTATAAGGATTTGTGTGCCTACAGCATTATTGTGCACTGTGGTTTTAGTGCAAATCAATTGTTACCTCTGTGTTGACCAGTCTGTATTTATTATATTTAATAGTTCATTTTCAAGTAAATCTATACATTGAAGGGCAGTTTATAAGTGGTTTTTGTATAAACATGGAACCAAGTAAAAAGTGCAGTGCTGTAAGAGTGCAGTGTTGTAATCCACTGAAGAAGTCAAATCATTTTATTGGAGATAGAAAAAAACTGAGAAATTTCACAACATGGATGCCCAAATTATTTCCTCGAATACCAAGTGGTGCCAAGATTTGTGATAAACGTAGGAAAGATGTAACCAAATTGAAAAATACACCAGAGCCCATCAGTGATGAAAGTGTGGAAGAAGAATCTTCTGGATCAGAGATAATCATCAGAGACCAAGACCCTGACTTCACTCCAACTTCAGTAGCTGTTAAAACATTTAACACAACACTTCAAGAACTAGCTGAGTCCCCAACTGACAAGAGAAAACTAACATCTAGGCATTACGCCAAATCAAAAGTGAAGAAAATCTCATCAATGAAACGTAAACTTTTTGTTGCTCCCGAAACTACTTCGTCAGATACTGATACTGATGAATCCGTTCTTGAAAATCTTAAACGAAACTTTAAAAATTCTATAAGCAGAGCAAAAAAACTAATGATTCTTACAAGTTTACCTGAAAAGTGGAGTGTCAGGAAAATAATGCGGGAATTTAATGCTCCTAATTACATTGTTCGGCAATCCAAAAAAATTTTGAAAATGAAAGGATTCATGGAAGGTCCAAACCCAAAACCAGGAAAGTGTTTACCAACAGAAAGTGTCAAAATTGTACATTCATTTCATGAAAATGATGAAGTTAGCAGGGCAATGCCAGGTATTAAAGATTGTGTGACAATTACAGAAACAAGTGGAAATAAAACAAAAATATCAAAAAGACTTATTTTGTGTAACCTTAAAGAAGCTTACAAGCATTTTAAAGACAAGTTTCCTAACATAAAAATAGGTTTCTCTAAATTTGCTGAGTTGAGACCAAAACATTGTGTATTAGCTGGCCGGAGTGGCACACACACTGTCTGCGTGTGCACAACTCACCAAAGCATAAAATTAATGATAGAAAATGCCAAACTAAATACAGTAACAAACAGCAGCTTAAACAATTATAAGCAGTGCATTGCAAAAATGCTTTGCAACCCATTATCAGTTGATTTCAACATGGGAAACTGTGAATACTGCCCAGGAGAAACTGTCATACGTAAAATTTTAAAAGACTCTTTTCATGAAAACTTAATTGAACAATTTCAGTTCCGACAGTGGATGTCAGTTGACCGATGTAATCTGGAAATTGTTCAGAAAACTTCTGAAGAATTCATAGATTTATTTTGTAGTAAGATGTCGACTTTGATTCGGCATGACTTCATTGCCAAGCAACAACGAACATTCCTTAACTCAACAAGAGAAAACCTTATGGAATCTGAATTTGTTGTCATATGTGATTTTTCAGAAAATTATAGTATAGTTCAACAGGATGAAGCTCAGAGTTTCCTCTGGACAAGACAATAGATTACCATTCATCCTTTTGTTATATATTACAAACAGGAAGACAAAACTGAGCATATGAGCTTTGTCATTGTTTCTGATTGCCTGGAGCGCAATACAACTGTGGTTTACACCTTTCATAAGAAGCTAATTTCATATCTAACAAATAAATTTCAAAAGATGCCAAAAAAGATATACTATTATTCTGACGGTTCTGCCGCTCAGTATAAAAATAAGAAAAACTTCCTGAACCTTTGCATTCATGAGGAAGACTTCAACATAAAAGCTGAGTGGCACTTTTCAGCCACAGCACATGGGAAAGGGCCTTGTGATGGAGTAGGGGGTTCAGTAAAGAGACTGGCAGCTCGTGCAAGTTTGCAAAGGCCATACCAAAATCAGATCCAAACCGCACGAGATCTATTTGAGTGGGCAGTAGATAATATCACAAATGCTGATTTTGCATATTCCACTCAAGAAGACTATGCTGCTTCAGAAATATTCTTAAAAAGCCGACTTGAAGAGGCATTGACAATCAAAGGAACACAGCAATTTCACGCTTTCATTCCCAACACTACATCAAAATTAATAGTCAAATACTTCTCAGGTGATATGCAGAGTTGGGAGAGGGAAGTAACTACATCACCAGACAAACTGAAGTTACAAGATGTAGCAGGCTATGTCACCACTGTATATGGCAGAAACTGGTGGCTTGGGTACATTTTAGAAAAAACGAAGAACTTGATGAGGTGAAAATAACTTTTCTTCATCCATGTGGCCCAGCTAAGTCATTCTCTTATCCTGCACATGCAGATGTCCTGTGGGTGTCAGTTGTGGATGTTCTCACAAAAGCGAATCCATTTACTCCGACAGGGAGAACATACATTCTTAATGAAAGTGATGTAAACCAAACCCAGTCAGATTTATTAAAATGTAATATGTGAAGTTCCAAGACAATTTATTGGGAAACTGCTTTCAACTCAAAACTTAATTTTTGTCTCAGGTTAGTGTTAATGTATATTTTATAGAAAGTTGTTTCAAAATTATTGTTAGTACCTATTGTGTTAAATTTAGCTATGTACAGATACCTGTTACTCAAAAACAAGCATTAGGTATTTAATTTGTTTAATAGTTTCATTTCATACATCATGGACCAGAACTATTATGTAAATACTTGTACTTATTCATACTTTATTTCAGTTTGTAGTTAAATGCTCAATTTCTTGTTTTTGTTATATTGGTTAATATACTGTTAGTGAAGTTGTGTGAAATTAAAATGAGCAATCAACTTAATTATAAAATATGCTGATTGGTTTTGGTTTAATAAGGCGATGTTTTGATATTTCTAAGACTTTTTTTACTTACCTTTCAGTATATTTTAAAGAAATTCATGTTTGTTAAAGGTCAGTTTGGTCAAACTAGGGCCGTTAGTGAAAAACAAGAGTCCAGAATCTTTTTTTTTTTTTTAACAATGAACCCATCATCATCCCAGGTTTATATTTTGCCATGTGATTTACAATAGTATGAAGTAGTTATGGAAATATTTTGAAAATTTTCAATTATGTACTTTTTGTAAAAAAATTAAATCAAAATATTAATAACCATTTTGAAAAAGGTTATTAATTAGAAGTTATGTTTTTTTGTCTATCACTGGAAAGAGCATGCAAAATGCCGCAAAATGACACCTTTCCCAGTTCTCTAGCTCAATTAGGGCAGCTCCTAGGACAATTTTAAAAAAGTCCGTTCACACATTTTTGGCTGGTTTTTGAAAAGTTTACGTAGCCATATTTCAGTAGCAAGCAAATATAAATCAATTAGAAGAGTATATCTAAATACAAAGATGATGTGACTTACCAAACGAAAGCGCTGGCAGGTCGATAGACACAAAAACAAACACAAACATACACACAAAATTCCAGCTTTCGCAACAAACTGTTGTCTCATCAGGAAAGAGGGAAGGAGAGGGAAAGACGAAAGGATGTGGGTTTTAAGGGAGAGGGTAAGGAGTCATTCCAATCCCGGGAGCGGAAAGACTTACCTTACGGGGAAAAAAGGACGGGTATACACTCGCACACACAGTTATCAGCCAACATCCTTTCAAAAAAAATTTTATGCCTCAGTGGATGTCCTGTGCACTAAACCTACACCAGATCCTCTGTACATATAATATCTAGCTGTATGCTTCACCCCAGCATACCACGAGAAATGGAATTGAACCTTTGAGAAAACCAGCCACAAGTGCCGGTGAAACATCACAAAAACTGTTAAACAAACATTTGTTGAAGGTCCCAAGGCAAAGGGCAACAGCCAATACGTCAACAAGTGGGTATAAAAGCCTCAACAATTTTGTCATTATTATTTTTTTGGAACTGCATAAAATGCATTTTTGTATGATTAATGGTAAATGTTTTAAAAGTGAGCCTGTTCCAATATTCTCCTGGTTGTGTCTGGTATGGAAGGGTTTAGACTCTTTATCAATACACTTGTGTCATCACCAAGTATCACACTTTTTGAATATTTGTCCAGTGTAACAGGCAAATCATTTATTTAGGTCAATAACATAATTGGGCCAAGTACCGAACCTTATAAGCCACCATATTTAATGTTCCCTTACTTTGAATTTAGTCCTAGTCTTGTTGTATCTTTTGCTGTTTTCTGTTGTTGAGATAAGACTCCGTCCATGCAAGGGGAATGCCTTTAATGCCACAACATTTCAGTTCCTCTAGTAGAATTTTAAGATTTACACAGTTAAAGACCTTGGCCAGATTACAAAAAATGCCAACAAAGTAATTTTTCTTGTTGAATTTTACCATAACTAAGATCATGAGATCATGTGTTGGTTTCTCATTAGAAAAGCTTTTACAGAAGTCAAAGTGAGATGATATTGAAAGGTTGTTGCCAGAGAGATGGTTCAATATTACATTATAAGTTCATTTCTCAAAATTGTTTAGAGAACACTGGGAGGAAGGAGTTGGGTCAATAAATCGATGTTAGTTACTTATCTTCAATACTGTAAATGGGTTTTACTACCTCATTATACAGTCTTTCAGAAAGAAGACCTACACTTACTGGTTGGTTACAGATATAACTCATGGGGGATGCTACCAAATCAGTACATGAATATTACTACTATGGCAGAAATACCATTATCACAGTTACTGTCATTAATGACCTGATGGTTTTAGATCGCTTAACAGATTCTCTACCATAACTGATATCTGGTAGTGAAGTAGCCATTGCCTTTCTAAGTAATCTAACAGATCTACCTTTAATGGACCAAATTTTGTCCCTGTGTTTTCAGCCAGGGAGAACCAGGGAAACTGGATCATAGGGTTATTATAACAAGGGCTTACAAACTGTAAACTAAGTTAAATCTAATGAAAACTTCTACAGGTACCGGTAGTCTTTGCAACTATAAGCTCTTCTGTCCAAAATAATCTCATTGTTTTACATCCAGGAATTAGAACATTTATGTTATCATATGACATGAAAGGAATGTTTCTTGCTTTCATCACACTATGCATTGTGAAGCATGATATTATTTTTTTACACTTCAATTATTAAATATTGAATTCAAAATACACTGAAGAACCAAGCAAACTGGTACACCTGCCTAATATCGTGTAGAGACCCTGCGAACACACAGAAGTGCCGCAACATGACATGGCATGGACTCAATTAATGTCTGAAGTAGTGCTAGAGGGAATTTACACCATGAATCCTGCACGGCTATCCGTAAATCCTTAAGAGTATGAGAGGGTTGGAGATCTCTTCTGAACAGCACGTTGCAAGGCATACAAGGTATGCTCAATAATGTTCATGTCTGGGGAGTTTGGTGGCTAGCGGATGTGTTCAAACTGAAAGGTTGTTCCTGGAGCCACTCTGTTGCAGTTCTGGTCATTTGGGGTGTCAAATTGTCTTGTTGGAACTGCCCAAGTCCATCAGAAAGCACAATGGACATGAATGGATGCAGGTGATCAGACAGGATGCTTACATATGTGTCACCTGTCAGAGTTGTATCTAGACATACCAGGGGCCCCACATCATTGCAGAGCCTCCACAAGCTTGAACAGTCCCCTGTTGACATGCAGACACTTGTTGATGGCCCAGCATTGAAATCTGCAGCAATTTTTGGAAGGGCTGCACTTATGTCACGTTGAACGATTCTCTTCAGTCGTCATTGGTACTGTTCTTGCAGGATCTTTTTCCGGCTGCGGTGATGTTGGAGATTTGATGTTTTCCCAGATTCCTGATATTCATGGTACACCCGTCAAATGGTCATACAGGAAAATCCCCACTTCATCACTACCTCGGAGATGCTGTGTCCCATCATCCGTGTGCCAAGTGTAACACCACATTCAAACCCATTTAAATCTTGATAACCTGCCATTGTTGCAGCAGTAACCGATCCAACAACTGCAACAGTCACTTGTCTTATACAGGCATTGCCGACCGCAGCACCGTATTCTGGCTGTTTACATATCTCTGTATTTGAATACACTTGCCTATACCAGCTTATTTGACGTTTCAGTGTATATTTGATCGGATTCACAATTAATCCTTTTCTTTTCACATGTTATATGTGTATATTGCCTGTTCTAATTACCCAGATCATATGACTCAAGGTGTTATTGAAGCAATGTAAATGTGTAAATCACAGAACAATGCAAATGTAATGTTGACATTCTTTCAAATGTGTCCCTCCTGCAAGACAGAAGCCTGAAGCCAACCACTTACTTACATCCTGCAGGTGGCCACGCTTCAGGTATTGACTGCCGTAACAGACTGTGTTTTCACTGCACCTCAACATATCGCTTGGCAATGAAATTTTTTTTCTGGCCCCAGCACCTGGCCCCCATCCCTCCAAGTTTCATCCCATATCAGTTAGCGATGAGTATTTTTTCTGCCCGCCCCCTCCACGTTTTGTTCCTTATCAGTCGACGACAGGGATTTTTTCCGGTCCCATTGCCTATAAAGCCATCTCCAAGTTTCATCACCCAACATTTGACAATGATGTATTTCCTTTTGAACCCAGTTTCTTATCCATCCCAGACAGGCAATGTTTTCTTTTGTCTCCAGGGCTCAACGCTTTAGTCTCATCACTGCCAATGGCTTCATCATTTTTGTTCCACCATTGGCTATGGCTTCTGTGTTTCATCCCACCATTTGGCAATAAGGGTAAACATTTTCTTTGGCTCCAGCACCACCATTGGCTCCTGTGACACTGCTCAAAGTTTTGCGCCATCAACTCGTGATGAAGTGGTATGTTCATCCTCAAAGTAGGAGAAACTCTTCACATCCTATCTTTCCTGCACAATATGCAGCAGATGAAGGGATGACTTTTGGAGAAGCTAGGCAGTGTTATCACAACACTGGATGTACCCAGTCGCAGTCCCTGGCACAACTCCAGAGTCAACCACCTCTGGACAAAATCAGCACAGCTTCCTGCTTCCAGCACAACTCAACTCAGTACTTCCTGATGCATGGATCTTACAATGACCCCAATCTGCAAACCTCAGCAGTTGATTCTATTCACTGTCCCACGCACACAATTTCTGATTCTATTTTCTGTGCTTAATCTGTGCACACATTTTACAAACATCCTTTTGGTGCCTAATAATATATGCACTCATTTTCCTATTTCTCTAGTGCTCCCCCGTGAAATTGTGCATACCGGGCACAATAATTTCACATCTCAAGGACTCCCACACCCGTCTGTGACCTTCAGGCACAATCATGTCGCATAGCTCCTGCAAAAATTTGTGTCCTCTGGAAACAACCATTCTGCTTCTCAAGTGCTTCCTTACTCATCCATACCCAATGGGCACACATTTTACATCCCTATTGCTTCAGCACCCAACTATATCCCCAGCACAACAATTTTTCTTCCCAAGTGCTTCCCCACCTATCTATGTATCTATGCCTTCTGGGCATAATCATTTTACATCTCTAGTGTTTCCACACCCATTCATTCCTTCTGGGTACAATAATTGTCCTTCTCAGGTGCTTCTGCACTCACATACATTCTCCAGTCACAGCTTCCCTATTTTCAGATGATTTTGCACTCACATCTGTCCTCCGCGTGCACTTTTCCCATGTTGTTTCCATTTCCACGGTGCTGTTGCATCATTATCAGCCATCCAAGTACAGATGTCTATTTCTATGTTTGGTATTCTTGCAGATTCAATTTCAGCAGCTCACTCCTCGGATGCTGCCAGTCTTGCCAGCACTCCGCGTTCACCTGCACTAACCTCATGGTGAGTCCAGGACCCTAGCCTATGAACACAGCTGTTGGATGCCTCGGATGCCACTTCTTCACAACTGAAGCTGCACAAGCTTCTCACCTTACACTTCCCAGTGGTGCTGCCACCATTTTCTGGGTGGAGGAAGGAGGCCCGATCATCATTCTCCACCAAGATGACTTCACAATGTCTTTCCTGACCAAAGGTATCGTGCCTGTTGCCAATCACCGATCCGCACTTGCCTTGTCTGTTGGTAAATGTTCCGGCAACAACATGCCAAATTATTGTCCACAGAGTCTCTGGCAGCTGCCGTGAGAGGCACCAGGTCCGCAACCAGAGCATGGTGATGGCGACTGTGGGTACTATTTTCCTACACAGTGTCACCTTCTCGCTAGCAGGCCATCGCGTATCCATGTGCAACAGCAATATTTAGGCCAGCACACAACAATGGAGAGGCAGTTTGGTCTTAGCTATCAAATCAATCATTCCTTCGAGTTGTAAGGGCCAGGCACTGACCACAGTAGTGGCCCATCAATCAGAGCTCTCAATAAAGAACCATAATTGGACAGTTGCTATGCTGTGTTTAACTTCCAACCCGTACCGAGTTTTGGGCAGTGACTTTACTTCTTCAGACTTTGCTCTTATGCCAACTAAATACTTACTGTCTCATTTCATTGAGACCACAACTACTTGTGTCATTAACTCTAGGGTCAGCCATTTAATCATTCTTTGCTTTCCTTGTTGGAACTCGAAGTTCCAACTGAACTTTCATCTGTTTGTAACTTCAACTCTTTGAACATGACACTAGTGTTTATGGATATTTAATAAACTTGTTCTATATTGTGTAGCAGGGCTATGTCTCCATTGCGCTTCAACATGTGCACAACAATCACCTTGCAACACCCCTTATGACAAGTCTTTTGAACTTTTAATTAGAATCTCTGATTAAATGCCATAAGAAGGCACAACCAGTGAAAAGAACAAACAGAGTGAGTTTGAGCAACCAGTATTAAGCAATTCTTACCAATAAACACGTCTGCAAGAAATTATAAACTCAAATTTCTCATCCGAAAATGATAAAATGAACTGTTAGGCCAAAAAAATAAATAATCAGGGACAAAGACAAAGGAAGCAAAAGGATCTGACATGAAAATAGCCCTTCACATTCAAATGGAGGAGTTGTTTACACTTACTCTAGTCATGCTTTGGGCTTGTTTGAACTATCTGATGATGAAGATAGGCCTAATGTCAGAATGAATGCTGCTGAGATGATTCCGAAGGATATATGCTACAACATGTATTATACAGAACAACAGTAGGCTGGGAGAATTTAAGTGCCAAACTTACAAATTTTTATGGAATAACGAAATTTCTAAAAGAAGTGATGGCAGAAATGTACAAATGACTGAAGAAAGATGATATTGCTGAAGCGAATGTGACATACATATTTTATGGCCCCCTGAAACGGATAAGAAAATCTTAAATTATTGTTACGTGTAACTATACACAAAATACGATTTTTCTTTCATTTTCAAACGAATGTCATGTTTTGCCCAACTTATTTTTTGGTTGGTGATCTTTCTTTAAAATATTTTATGCATTAACAGTCACAGTAGGGGAGAGTGTTGTAACTATAAGAGTGTACCAAGAAACACATATGTTTTTTTGGTTGTCTCTTCAGTCTACTGACTTACTTTAGAAGCATGTGAAGAAGTGTGCACTAGAGACCACCCTAAACAGTTTCTACCATTTTCTACAGTTTTTGCTGTTGTTAGACGTGAGATTTGTTTTCTGCAACATTTGTAAATATTTCAAGTTTTGCAAAAATAAGTAATGTATAATTACATTAAAGCTACTTTGAATATATTGTTAATTCTTCAGTTACAGAATTTTATGGCACATAAAATGATGCATATTTTTTGAACTATTTACATAACATGAGGGCAGTTACACCATACTTCATTGGTCGTGCACCACCTTTTACCTTGAAACAGAAGAATGTACTTTACCATGGAACAGGTGATATTTGCAAATAAACTGAGTTTATTTAATGTCTTAACAACTTTCCCTGCCTTGAAAAGTTAAATTTTTATTAGTTTCCAATAACTTCTATTTCAAAGTGTGATTAATATCTAATTGGTTTTTGATAATACTTCCGCTTGATTTGATTTCAGTTACTGATTTTTGGTGTCTAGCATTGTAATAATGTGACCAATAGACATATTAAATACAAGATTTTCTTTATTGCAATGATTTTCAATTTCAGTAACATATTTGTTCCTAGATACTGTATCTTGGAACATGTTTTCACATTGGATAAACCTTACTTTTACAGAGTAATTTTTGTAATTTCAGAAAATGACTGTTACATAAGACAGTGAATACCATCATTTAAAAATGAAATAAGAAAATATATCACATTTCTATAACAGGGCTGGCTAGACGCAAAGTCTGAGAAGTGTTCCAAGATACAACACTCTCTCCTACTTCATATGGGCAGCCTGAAAAATATAATATCCTCTCCTTCAAAAGTAATAAATATAGTGTTACATTAAAATATGGTAACTAGGTAGATTTTGTTTTTTTATTGATGCCTGATAGCTCAAGAAAGTGTTTTTGTTTTGGAACAACTGAAATGTCCGATGTCATCCATTAACTTTGACATGTCATGTCAGCAAGGTGACAAACATCACCATTTCGCCCTTATACAATATGGCAACATTATCACACACTTTAAGAATGTGAACCAATAAAACTAATACAAAATATATTTAACTGCAGAAATAACACAAAACTAACAGGACAGCTGCAAAAATTATGGGTTTGGGTGGGAATAAACAAAATATACGACATTACTAATAATGAAGACATGCTGAAACAAATGCTTTACACAAAACTCCAGAAAAACAAAACCCCTCAACAGTCCACAAAATCTCAGTAAACATAAAAAGGAAAGTGAACTCTAAGATACCAACATACAAATGAATCTGCAAAAAAACTGGTATCAAAAATTTTGTTTCACCTATATAGCTCAAAAAAGTCCAAGATATCACAAAACCACATACAGTTTGACAATTCCGGCATGAGGCCTTTCACTTCACCTATATAGGTCGAACTAAGTTCGTTATACAAATAAGCCAAAACTTTCTCATACAGCTAATAACAACAACCTAATCTGGTAGATGTAGGTAGCACAAACTCAGTGATACCTACAAATCATGATCAAACTTAATTATCTCTAACTAACAACACAACACAAAAATTTATTAAAAATTGCATTAAGATCAATTATGATATACAAGGAACACACAATTATGCACATAAACACATATAGGCCAACATACATACTACAACAAAAAACTAGTAAAACCCAGGTAGGGTAATCAGAACATGCAGTTGCACCTCGACTTTTTTTAAAAATTGTGAATGGATTATCTGTAAAATATAATAAAAATATGACAGAAATGGGGAAGTCCAAATAATAATATCAAGTTTAATTTCTTTGTTTTGAAGATGCGCAATGATTTAAAAAACATTAATTTCTTTTCCATTTATCCTGGTCATTCAACTGAAATGAACTGAACTGAAAATCACCGTCTCGCAGCTCCTGCCATCAGTGAGTTGAACATCACTTGTCTCACCAAGTTTATTTGTTTCATGCCTAATAATGCTCCTAACACCCTTGTCTTGTCCTTGCAATTTTTAATTTTTTTACACATAGTACTTGGTTTTTGCCTTTTTGAAGATGCAGTACGGAATTACACACTATTTCGTGTAGCAAATTTGCTCTAATTCTCTGGAGTACCGCAAAGAAAGCTTTCTCTTCATAGCACAAGGTACTTAAATTCTCGGTGTTAGCCACCCTTCTCTCAGCTTCCACTGTAACTGTCCTTGACTTGCTGTAAAGGAAAACTGGATTTAGCATCACCTGGTATCCACGATGTCAGGAAGGAATGTCAGTGGCCACCAGGGCTGTGTCTACACACAGGCTGTCTAGGCTGCAGCTTCGGGGCCCACACCTCAAAAAGACCCACACCGCAAAAATTCAAAATGAAAGTGTCTTTGTTTTAATATCGCAGTGAGGGGCCCTTTATAATCATAAAAGACATAGACATAATTATTTTGCATGGGCTTATTTGGCCGAATTTTTCAGTGGACAGCTTATAAGAAGTAAGTCAACATTTACTTCTTAAAACTTGTGCTTCTTTGCATCAAACTCTCCAGTCAGTGGTGTGGCACTGCAGTTGGCAAAACCATTAATACTCTTAAAAGAGTTGGTAATGGTATTTTGGCAGCTGAACATTATGGAAAGCCAATTTATTCCACATCTTCCAAGAATCGTGTACCTGTGATATCAGTACCACAGTTGCCTCAAGTACTATCCTCTCCTCTGGATCCTGTCTCCTTTGCAGGAAGTACAGGATCTGTCATTGCTCGTCCACTTGTCTGTGAGTGGTGTGTCTATGGTACAGAATGGACAGGGACCAGGGAGGACTCAGGGTACTGTACTGATCCTCTTAACCATCAAGTTTGAGATGCTGTCTCTCATTGAAACAGAAACAGAGCCAGTGATACTCACTTCACCCGCTCTGGAGAAACCTGTTTTGTCCACTGTCAAGAGGAGGCAAACACAAAAGGAGTAATAGTATCCCTTAGGGAAATGGCAGCAAAGGACAGCAGAGGACACCATGTGCACTCAGTGTGTGTTCTTGGGGGCCTAATTCAGTGTGTTGAAGTGGCTACTCCAGCAGCCGCTGAGGGAACAGGGTGCAACCAACTGCAGACTGTGGCACACATTGGAACAGATTATACCTGTCGTCTGGGTTCCAAGGCCATACTTGAGTCATTCCAGCAACTGGCAGAGAAAGTTCAGAAGACCAGCCTTGCACATGGAGTTTCAACGAAGTTCACAATTTGCAGCACTGCCCCCCATAATTAACTGTGGCCCTTTGGTTCTGAGTCGAGTGGAAGGACCAAAAGAGAGTTTGAAGGTTCTGTGACAAGTTAGGCTGTGACTTCCTGGACTTGCCCCATAGGGTTGAGAACTGTAGGGTTTCCATAAATGGGCCAGGTGTGCACTACACATCAGAGGCTGCTATTAGGGTAGCTGACTATCTGTGTGGTGCATACAAGAGTTTTTTAGACTAGGCGACTTTCCATCCAGTCCAGATAATGATAGCTGTAGGAAATCGAAAATTATCAGTGTAATATTGCAATCAGTGTCAGATCAAAAGAAATGCCTCCCACAGGTAAGAGCATTAAAATCCTAGTGGTAAACTGTCAAAGCATTCGCAACAAAGTGCCAGAGTATGAAGTGCCTGTAAAAAGCAGTGAAGCTCACATAATACTACATACAGAAAGCTGGTTGAAACCTGAAATTCAAAGCAGTGAGATTTTTGGGGAAAATTTAAATGTATATCAAAAGGATAGGCAATAGGGAAATGGAGGTGGTGCATTTGTCACAGTAGAGAAGAAACTCAAATCCACCAAGATAGAAACTGAAGCTGCATGTGAGATTGTTTTGGCAAGACTTAGTATCAGGGGTGGGAATAAAATGATAATTGTATCCTTCTATCGCCAACAGGCTCATCTCCTCACATAACCGAAAACTTTAGAGAAAACCTCAGTTCACTTGTACGTAAGTCCCCAAACCTTACTGTAACCATCGGTGGAGACTTTAATCATCCCACAATTAAATGAGAAAATGGCTGTTATGTTAGTGCTGCGCATGATAAGATATCCTGTGAAACTTTACTAAGTGCATTCTCTGAAAACTATCTAGAACAGATAGTCAGGAACCCAAATCATGGTGGGAATACAGGATGCACTGCAGGAACTTCCTTATTTTAAAAAATCATAAATCAGAAAGTATTAGAGACATGAATTAAATTCTTTTTTCTTTATAAAGAGTAACATTTAAAGTTTTGTGCTATTAAATTTTGAAAATGATATCTTCAAGGTGGCCTCTGTTCTGCTTAATGCACTTGGAGAGTCGAAATCGGAAGTTTCGGTCCACTTTTTCCAACATGTTGGCAATAGCAACACGAATATTGTTCCGTAGCTCAGCCGGGGTCTGCAGATGATTGGTATACACCAAGGATTGGAGATAGCCCCATAAGAAAAAGTCGCATGGTGAGTGTGCTGACCACTGGAGATCACCCCTCAAAGAAATGAGACAATTGGGGAAGTGTTCGTGCAACATGTTTATTGATGCTCATGCCATGTGAGCTGTGGCACCATCTTGTTGGAACCTGACATCACTCACAACCATTTCTTCAAGTTCTGGAAGAAAAAACTGTTCAGTCATCTGAACATAATGGTCAGAAATGACCATCAATGCCTCATCATTCACCATTCTCTTCGAAAAACCATGGGCCAGTAATGCCAACTTTAGGTAGTGCACACCCAACAGTCACACGTTCTGTATGCAGGGACTGCTCATGAAGTTCTCAGGGATTTGTGCCACTCCAATGCTGCATATTTTGCTTATTCACGCAGCCAGACAAATGAAAATGTGCCTCTTCGCTGAAGAACACTAAGGCGTCATGAGGCAGCTCATCGATCAATGCTTCACATTCATTCTTTTCATGAAACAAAATCACGTGGATGAAGTGTGTGCATCACTGACAATATATGCAGATGAAATTTCAACTCTTCATGAAGAATTCATCTCACTGTGCATTCAGAAAATGAAAGGGCAGATGCATGTATGCATGCAGATCGCTTGGGGAATTCAAAATCAACATCCTTACCCTCTCGATGTTTTCAGGCATTCTGGTGGTTCTTGAAGGTCCTGGTTTCTTTTTCTGCACACTTCCAGTATCCATAAAGGTGTCTATCCCCATAACAATTGATTTCCCATCAGGAACACAACCTGCAGGTGCGATTTTGAACTGTTTCCTGAATGCACACCGAGTTCTGATGACCGAACGTCCATTCTAAAAGTAGGCCGCAACAGCAAACGCACGCTCCCCTCTTGCCCACTGCATGATTGCTACTAAACTAACCATAAAAAAGTTAAGTAGGCCTATTGCACTTTTGAGTGCACTGAAGCCCATGCAACAATGAGTAACAGCCGCTGTGTGCCACGTGTTTCAAATAAGGAAGTTCCTGCGCCACACACTGTATGTTGGATCTAATGGCAACAAACAGACCTCTACATCTACATGGATACTCTGCAAATCACATTTAAGTGCCTGGCAGAGGGTTCATTGAACCACTGATTTCCCTTATTTTATCTTTGTGATCGTTCCTCCCTATGTAAGTCGGTGTCAACAAAATATTTTCGCATTCGGAGGAGAAAGTTGGTGATTCGAATGTGGTGAGAAGATTCTGTCGCAACGAAAAATGCCTTTCTTTTAATGATGTCCATCCCAAATCCTGTATCGTTTCTGTGACACTCTCTCCCATATATCACGATAATACAAAATGTGCTGCCTTTCTTTGAACTTTTTCAATGTACTCAGTCAGTCCTAACTGGTAAAGATCCCACACTGCGCAACAGTATTCTAAAAGTTTTGTGTTAGCAGAAAACGGACATAATTAGTTTATACTTAACTTTAATCCATTAATGATGAACATCGCTCTTGATTCACAATATTATCTGTTCAGAATACATTCTTGAAGATAGTACTTATAGCAACTGAATATGGCACCTTGCTAGGTCGTAGCAAATGACGTAGCTGAAGGCTATGATAAACTGTTGTCTCTGCAATTGAGAGCGTCTGTAGACAGTGAACCATCGCTAGCAAAGTCGGCTGTACAACTGGGGTGAGTGCTAGGGAGTCTCTCTAGATTAGACCTGCCGTGTGGCGGCGCTCGGTCTGCAATCACTGATAGTGGCGACACGCGAGTCCGACGTATACTAATGGACCGCAGCCGATTTAAAGGCTACCACCTAGCAAGTGTGGTGTCTGGCGGTGACACCACAAAAAGAGGACGGACAAGCTTAGTGTAGGCAGTCTCCTTAGTAGGTCTGTTACATTTTCTAAGTGTCCTGCCAATGAAACACAGTCTTTGGTTAGCCTTCCCCACAACATTTTCTATGCGTTCCTTCCAATTTAAATTTTTCGTAATTGTAATTCCTAGGTATTTAGTTGAATTTACGGCTTTTAGATTAGACTGATTTATCGATAACCGAAGTTTAACGTGTTCTTTTTAGCACCCACGTGGATGGCCTCTTTGAGGATGTCCACTTCGGAACTGGTATCAGTGACCATAACACAGTTGTGCCACCAATAATTACCAAAGTGCAAAAACCAACTAAAGCAAACAGAAAGAAATATATGTTCAGTAAACTAGATAAAAAATCAGCAGCATCACATCTCAATGAGGAACTTGAAACTGTAAGCACAGGGAAAGAGCATGTAGAGGAGCTACAGCTCAAGTTTAATAGAATAGTTGACCATGCACTGGACAGAAATGTGCCCAGTAGAGCAGTCCATAATTGGATGGAACCTCCATGGTAAATAGTCACTGTAGAGAAACTTCTAAGGAAACAGAGATTATTGTGTAATAGGTGTACAGCAAAGCATAGGGTTATAGTTAAAGAAATGCTGAATGAGACGCATTTGGCTGTCAAGGGAGCAATATGTTATGCCTTCAATGAATACTGTAGCAGAATATTGTCCAATTATCTTTCACAGAACCCAAAGAAATTCTGATCTCATGGGGGGGGGGGGGGGCGGGGGTAAAGGCTGTTAGTGGCACCAAAGTTACCCTCCAGTCCCTAGCAGATGAGACATGAACTGAAACTGAGGGTATCAAAGCGAAAGGTGAAATGCTTAACTCCATTTTCAAATGTTCCTTTCCAAAGGAAAAACCAGGAGAATTGCCCAAGTTTAAGCCTCACACCACTGGAAAGATGAACGAAATAAATATTAATGACAGTGGTGTTGAGAAACAGCTGAAATTGTTAAAATTGAACAAAGCTCCAGGACATGTAGAAATACCTGTCAGTTTCTGTAATGAATTTATGACTGAGTTAGCTGTCTTCTAACTATAATCTATCATAGATTCCATGAACAAAAAGCAAAGCCTCATTCTTGGAGAAAAGCACAGATCACATCTGTCCACAAGAAGGGTAGTAGAAGTGATCCAAAAAACTACTGTCCAGTACCCCTGACATTGATCTGTTGTAGAATCTTATAAAGTATCCTGAACTCAAGCACTATGAGGTACCTTGAACAGAATGACCTCCTCAATGCCAATACCCCAGCATGGATTCTGAAAACATCGATCATGTGAAAGCCAACTCACACTTTTCTCACATGACACATTGAAAGATTTCACCCAAGGCAGTCAGGTAGACGCAGTACTTCTTGATTTTAGAAAAGCATTTGACTCACTACCATGCCCACACTTACTGTCAAAAGTATGATCATATGGGGTGTCATGAGAAATTTGTGACTGGATTGAGGACATTTTGGTAGGGAGGAGAGTCATCGTCAGACGCAGAAATAACTTTGGGTGTACCCCAGGAAAGTGTGTTGGGGCCCTTGCTCTTCATGTTGTTTGTTAATGACTTGCACACAATATTAACAGTAACATCAAGCTTTTTTCCAGATGATGCAGTTATCTATAATGAAGTACTATCTGAAAGAGTTTGCATAAGTATTCAGTCAGATCTCGGTAAGATTTCAAAGTGTTCGAAAGATTGGCAACTTGCTTTAAATATTCAGAAATGTAAAATTGTGCTCTTTACAAAACAAAAAAACATAGTATGCAGTGACTATAATACCAATGACTCACTGTTGGAATTGGCCATCATACAAATACCAGGGTGTAACACTTTGCAGCGATATGAAATGAAATAATCACACAGCTCAGTCATGGATAAGGGACATCATAGTCTTCAGTTTATTGGTAGAATACTGGGGAAGTGCAATCAGTCTACAAAGGAGATTGCTTACAAATCACTTGTGCAACCAATCCTAGCATAATGCTCAGGAGTGTGGGACCCATAACAAATAGGACTAACAGGGGATATTGAATGTATACAGAGAAAGGCAGTATGAATGGTCACCGGTTTGTTTAATCCATGGGAGAGTGTTACAGAGATGCTGAAGGAACTGAACTGGAAGACACTTGAAGACAGACATAAAATATCCCGACAAAGTCTGTTTACAAAGTTTCAAGAACCGGCTTTAAATCATGACTCTAGGAATATACCATAATCCCCTATGTATTACTCACATAGGGATTATGAGGATAAGATTAGAATAATTACTGCACACACAACGGCATTCAAACAATCATTCATCCGCACTCCATACATGAATGGAATGGGAAGAAACCCTAGTAACTGGTACAATGGAACATACCCTCTGTCATGCACCTCACAGTGGTTTGCAGAGTGTAGATGTAAATGTAGATGTAGATATAGATCTCATTTCATCCAAACATTGACCCATAAAATTCCAAAAATTGTTTTATTAATATCGAGGTTGTTCTAAGAATGTACCTGTCACTTATGATCACAAACAACACTGGGAGAAGGACATTGTCAAAGTCCAAGTAGATCAAAACCAGGCTCTGGACCTCCACGTTAGAAAACAGGCTCAATGTTTTGGCTTCAAACAGAAAATGACATTTTAAGACAATAAAGTTATGAAGATATTGTAAGTACTTTCATTAATATGAACTGTAGGTGGCAACCAATCAGCCAATAATATTATTTAAAGTCTTCATTTTAAAGCTGATTATTTAGGACATAATCATATTTGAATTAATCTTAGCTGTAAAATTTCCTATCTTGATACATCTCCTTTCTTATCTTGCATTTGCCTGACAAACTTGTTTGCTTACAGTTACAATATTTTTAAAATTGAATATTGAACTATGGAAATTCAGGTCTGCTTGTTATGAAGATACTGTTCTTTTTCATGCACAAATGCTCTGTCAGTCCAAAAGTTTTGAGATTGGATTAGTATCTGTTTATAGTGATGTTAATCAATAATTTTGAACAGCTTATTGATTTCAATGCTTTTAATTTTTTAATCTCAACAATTCATTAAGGCTTGAGTTGTAAAGGAAAATTTTACACAATTAAATAATATACTTTAAACGCTACTGTATAGGTTTCAACTTGAAAACTACTCTAAAATGCTATTTTTGCAGTGTAGTTGTGACAGAATTTACTCTGGTAGAGCCCACAGAAATATTCACCCTAGGGGTCTAAACTTCCTAAATACAGCACTGGTGACCTCTCTATATGCTTGCCATAGCTCATATCAGCATCAATGGCACCTGCTGCTAGGATTCTAAAACCTTCCTCAATACCTACAGGCTTCTGGCTGAATTGCTAAAGACAGATTGCCTGAAGTGCAGGGTAGGAGCTCTCCCAGTGTTTTACAACTTCATTCACAGAAACATTCACCATATTTTTGGTTTGAAGCTAAGTGGATGGCTTAAACCAGAGTCTCTGACAATTCTGTGATTTTCCCTTCACCTCTTCTATAGGGTAGAGAATTGTAGGACCACACTAAATAGGTCAAGTATATACTAAGTGAATGAGCATTTTTCAACTTTAACAAAGAAAGGACAACACAAACAGCAATAACACCTGTAAATAAGTATGCACTAAAGCACAATGGTGTTACTACCTCCCACAGAGCATTAAGTCAGTAAAACTGTACAAAATCTAAAAAACTAAAAAGTCATTAGGTTTAGATGAAGTACCAATGTGTGCTGAAACAATGCACACAGAGTATACAGGTTTCCTGAATAAACATAAAGAATGAGTCACTGTTGCCAGGACAATTCCCAAGTGCTTAAAATAGTCAGAGTTGTTCCTGTGCTAAAGACAGGTAATTAATGCAGAAAGACAGAAAACTATTGGCCCATTTCCCTGCTGTCATCAGTCTCAAAAATAATAGAATCAGTCATGAAAGATAGATTAATGATTTCCTTGAATAAATATGACCTCCTAAATGAATCAAAGTTTGGTTTCTGAAGTGGTGCATTTACAAAGTCAGCCACAGCAGAATTCACAAAAGTGGAATTTCATGCTCTTGACAAAGGTGAATGTGTCACAGAACTTTCTAAGGCTTCTGATACTGTTGACATTAAGATTCTATTAAATAAACTAGAATATTATACTCTGCCCATATAGCCACATTATCATGTTGCTTCTGTGATTCGTGGAGGTACACTAGCCCTGGATCGAATTTGCTCGAAGCAGATTAATGAACAAGGACCAGTGTGCCTTGATGTAGTTTCTACGCAGTTTCCCACATCTGTCTGGTCGAATACCACACTGTCCCACTGTCCCATCTCAGTTATGCAATTCACAAACATTACAATACCATTCTCACACATTCACATGAGGTAACACTAGAAGCATACATGCAGGTTGCACAAATTCCGTACTGGGAAGGGAGGAGGGGGTAACAGGAAGGGCATTCAGTCTCTACCATTCACATTTTCAATCCTGATTAACATGCTGACTACATGAAGATCTGGGTTAAGGCCAGGAGAAAGAAGAAGCTAGCTTAACATTAGGTATTATAAGAGGCATACCTAATGACTGGTCTTAATCATACCCAGCAGAAGGATACAAAAGGAGAGATAACAAATACCTTAAATAGTTAGTCTCATGTTCCATGGATCATTGGCACAATAAATTGTAATGATGTAGACTAAGTTGAAACTTTTAGTGAACTGCTTGGCAGAACTAAAATACACTAATATAGGAGTTCCTTAGGCTAGCATATTAGAGCCAGTACCGTTCCTGGTGTACATCAATGGCTTTCTTAATAATATTAGTCATGGGGAAAAATATCTCTGCTGATGATAGCAATATTAGTAACTGAGAAAATAAGAGAAAAAGTAAATGAAATCCTCAAGTAGCCTTAAAATTGATCAATAAGCAATAAAATGACATTGAACATAAAAAAAACAAATACCATTAATTTCAGTTTGAAGAGGGAAAAGTACACTGTTAAATGTATATGGAACCTCTGTAGACTGTATAACAAACACAAAATTTATAGGAATGAACATTCATTCTCAATTGTAGTGGTGTGAACACACAAAGTTACTTCCGAACAGAATGACATCAGCATATTATGTCATTAGAGTCCTGTCATCAGTGTGCAACAGCCAGTGCCTTTTAGTTACATACTATTCATATGTACACTCAATTCTTATCTATGAAATTGTTTTTGGGGAACAAATGCACAAAACAGAAAAGATCCGTGCGAATAATAACCAAAAGTAGTAAATGTGCACGTTTGGTCTCCATGGCTGTTACGTTGCGTACCGATGTTGGTAAGAAATTGAACGACAGGAATAGAATATGACGAATCGTGAACTGGTTGTCGGTAGCCAGAATCCTCGTTCTTAATTTCCTACGGTTCGTACATAAAGTTTTCTGATACTTTTTTCTATTAGGTTAGAATTTAACCACATTATTTGAATTTTTGGCAAATTCGGAAAGAAGGCACATAAGTAGGTCATTGTTACGACGAACGCATACCTTAGGTTACGCGACACATCAGTCGATTATACAACCGTATTTTCGAGTTGAAATTCGTTGACTTCGTCAACTCACAAGCAAATCGTCACATTCCAACATAACCCAAGCCTTGGGTTTCACTACAGACCAGCCTGTAAGCACATTTAGTTTTCTCCATTCACCAAACAAATATAAAAATCATTAACTAACCTTAAAAGTCATAATAACCAAACCAGTTACAACTATTCTGGCGTTCTCATTGTCGAAAACACATGTAATCAGTTCGTATCTTCCGCCGAAAGAAATCTTTAAATTCAGCGATTCTCATTGGCTGCCGTCTAGTGTTGCCCATTTGGCTATGACCGACGTCAACGAGTTGCCTACATCAGCACGTAACGCAAGAACCACAGAACCATAAGAAGTCTAGTAAGTGCCGTTTAACGCACGTTCCACAGAAGTTAGTATTCCTCGTGACAAATCGGAGAAAGGAAATGTTAATTAGTATTAACTGCAGGAGTGTCCATGGAAAGGTCCCAGAACTACCTTCCCTTGTAAACAGTAATTTAATGTCTGCATCATACGCAGTACAGAAAGCTGTCTGAAACAAGATGTTAATAATAGCGATGAAATTCTAATTTCCGATCAGTAAGTATGTCGCAAAGACAGCTGGACGCCGGCAATGCCTAGTGAGTTTAGTAGGTCTAAAGATTCCGAATACAAAATAAGAGTTCAACGTGGATCAAACATGGTAATCAGATTGATCCCCTGCTTCATGAATAGGAGCAGCAGATTATTTCAAGGAAAATTTGGAAAGTGGCGTGTAAATTTTCTGGTAGTGTTCTAGTATTAGGGAGCGATTTCAGCTTACCACTTATACTTTGGGAGCTCTGGTGATTAGGGCGGGTAGAGGAAACAGGTAATCGTGTCAAGTTGTTCTAAATGCATTATGCGAAAGTGTAACAACCTAGATCTGGTTACAAGTATGCAAGAACTTTTTGACTCAAGTTAATGTAGAGAGAAGGAATCATTTTAAGGTCGTTAAAGCAGCGCTGACTGCGGGTTTCAATAGGAATGTAAACGTGGGTAAAAAGGAGTTTCCTTCCCTCGTCGAATACAGTTCTGTCCAATTATTAGTTACAATTGTGTAGAAAGTTGATGATAATATTAATGTCGTGTGACTAAGGCCTCCCGTCGGGTAGACCGTTCGCCGGTGGAAGTCTTTCGATTTGACGCCGCTTCGGCGACTTGCGCGTCGATGGGGATGAAATGATGATGATTAGGACAACACAACACCCAGTTCCTGAGCGGAGAAAATCTCCGACCCAGCCTGGAATCGAGCTCGGGCCCTTATGATTGACATTCTGTCGCGCTAACCACTCAGCTACCGAGTCCAACATAATAATGATAATACCATGTTATCAGACAGAGACAGCCGGGTGCAAGTTTTCCAATTGGACGCCACTTTGATAACTGTGTGACGCTAACCTACAATAG
Source organism: Schistocerca nitens (assembly GCF_023898315.1). Classification (NCBI taxonomy): domain Eukaryota; kingdom Metazoa; phylum Arthropoda; class Insecta; order Orthoptera; family Acrididae; genus Schistocerca; species Schistocerca nitens. Next base: position 510,995,731 of record NC_064621.1, read on the forward strand.
TAAACTTACTAAGTTTAGGAGACTCGCATTTTAATCTGAAATCCAAGCCGCGCTTCATCAAGAGGTCAAGGCTACGTTAAAGGCTTATTTTATTGTCCTGTGAACCGACCGGGATTCGATCCCACGACCTTTCGGTTTCCCAGGCACGCCATTTAGCGCTAGGCCACAGGCCTGTTAACTTAACAGCTGCGCTTCTGTCTCTCTCTCTTCAGTTGGGATTGGCACGAGTCGAGGATGAGGCAAGCGGACAACAGTTATCTTATTACCGTATCGTAATTGCAGAATAGCTAAATTAAATACGTCGTACATGTGACTCGTGAAAACATTGTACAGCGGACAAACAGTGTAACTGAAAATTGCATTTAGTACAGTTTGTAAGAACAATGAAATGTTGTTGTTGTGGTCTTCAGGCCTGAGACTGGTTTGATGCAGCTCTCCATGCTACTCTATCCTGTGCAAGCTTCTTCATCTCCCAGTACCTACTGGAACCTACATCCTTCTGAATCTGCTTTGTGTATTCATCTCTTGGTCTCCCTCTACGATTTTTACCCTCCACGCTGCCCTCCAATGCTAAATTTGTGATCCCTTGATGCCTCAAAACATGTCCTACCAACTGATCCCTTCTTCTTGTCAAGTTAGGCCACAAACTTCTCTTCTCCCCAATCCTATTCAATACCTCCTCATTAGTTACGTGATATACCCACCTTATCTTCAGCATTCTTCTGTAGCACCACATTTCGAAAGCTTCTATTCTCTTCTTGTCCACACTAGTTATCGTCCATGTTTCACTTCCATACATGGCTACACTCCATACAAATACTTTCAGAAACGACTTCCTGACACTTAAATTTATATTCGATGTTAACAAATTTCTCTTCTTCAGAAACGATTTCCTTGCCATTGCCAGTCTACATTTTATATCGTCTCTACTTCGACCATCATCAGTTATTTTACTCCCTAAATAGCAAAACTCCTTTACTACTTTTAGTGTCTCATTTCCTAATCTAATTCCCTCAGCATCACCCGATTTAATTTGACTACATTCCATTATCCTCGTTCTGCTTTTGTTGATGTTCATCTTATATCCTCCTTTCAAGACACTGTACATTCCGTTCAACTGCTCTTCCAAGTCTTTTGCTGTCTCTGACAGAATTACAATGTCATCGGCGAACCTCAGTTTTTACTTCTTCTCCATGAATTTTAATACCTACTCCGAATTTTTCTTTTGTTTCCTTTACTGCTTGCTCAATATACAGATTGAATAACATCGGGGAGAGGCTACAACCCTGTCTCACTCCTTTCCCAACCACTGCTTCCATTTCATGCCCCTCGAGTCTTACAACTGCCATTTGGTTTCTGTACAAATTGTAAATAGCCTTTCGCTCCCTGTATTTTACCCCTGCCACCTTCAGAATTTGAAAGAGAGTATTCCAGTTAACATTGTCAAAAGCTTTCTCTAAGTCTACAAATGCTAGAAACGTAGGTTTGCCTTTTCTTAATCTTTCTTCTAAGATAAGTCGTAAGGTTAGTATTGCCTCACGTGTTCCAACATTTCTACGGAATCCAAACTGATCTTCCCCGAGGTCCGCTTCCACCAGTTTTTCCATTCGACTGTAAAGAATTCGCGTTAGTATTTTGCAGCTGTGACTTATTAAATTGATAGTTCGGTAATTTTCACATTTGTCAACACCTGATTTCTTTGGGATTGGAATTATTATATTCTTCTTGAAGTCTGAGGGTATTTCGCCTGTCTCATACAACTTGCTCACCAGATGGTAGAGTTTTGTCATGACTGGCTCTCCTAAGGCCATCAGTAGTTCTAATGGAATTTGTCTACTCCCGGGGCCTTGTTTCGACTCAGGTCTTTCAGTGCTCTGTCAAACTCTTCACGCAGTATCTTATCTCCCATTTCGTCTTCATCTACATCCTCTTCCATTTCCATAATATTGTCCTCAAGTACATCGCCCTTGTATAAACCCTCTATATACTCCTTCCTTCCTTCTGCCTTCCCTTCTTTGCTTAGAACTGGGTTGCCATCTGAGCTCTTGATATTCATACAAGTGGTTCTCTTCTCTCCAAAGGTCTCTTTAATTTTCCTGTAGGCAGTATCTATCTTACCCCTAGTGAGACAAGCCTCTACATCCTTACATTTGTCCTCTAGCCATCCCTGATTAGCCATTTTGCACTTCCTGTCGATTTCATTTTTGAGACGTTTGTATTCCTTTTTGCCTGCTTCATTTACTGCATTTTTATATTTTCTCCTTTCATCAATTAAATTCAATATTTCTTGTTACCCAAGGATTTCTATTAGCCCTCGCCTTTTTACCTACTTGATCCTTTGCTGCCCTTACTACTTCATCCCTCAGAGCTACCCATTCTTCTTCTACTGTATTTCTTTCCCCCATTCCTGTCAATTGTTCCCTTATGCTCTCCCTGAAACTCTCTACAACCTCTCGTTCTTTCAGTTTATCCAGGTCCCATCTCCTTAAATTCCCACCTTTTTGCAGTTTCTTCAGTTTCAATCTGCAGATCATAACCAATAGATTGTGGTCAGAATCCACATCTGCCCTTGGAAATGTCTTACAGTTTAAAACCTGGTTCCTAAATCTCTGTCTTACCATTATATAATCTATCTGATACCTTTTAGTATCTCCAGGATTCTTCCAGGTATACAACCTTCTTTTATGATTCTTGAACCAAGTGTTAGCTATGATTAAGTTATGCTCTGTGCAAAATTCTACCAGGCGGCTTCCTATTTCATTTCTTCCCCCCAATCCATATTCACCTACTATGTTTCCTTCTATCCCTTTTCCTACTGACGAATTCCAGTCACCCATGACTATTAAATTTTCGTCTCCCTTCACAACCTGAATAAGTTCTTTTATCTCGTCATACATTTCATCAATTTCTTCATCATCTGCAGAGCTAGTTGGCATATAAACTTGTACTACTGTAGTAGGCATGGGCTTTGTGTCTATCTTGGCCACAATAATGCGTTCACTATGCTGTTTGTAGTACCTAACCCGCACTCCTATTTTTTTATTCATTATGAAACCTACTCCTGCATTACCCCTATTTGATTTTGTATTTATAACCCTGTAATCACCTGACCAAAAGTCTTGTTCCTCCTGCCACCGAACTTCACTAATTCCCACTATATCTAACTTTAACCTATCCATTTCCCTTTTTAAATTTTCTAACCTACCTGCCCGATTAAGGGATCTGACATTCCACGCTCCGATCCGTAGAACGTCAGTTTTCTTTCTCCTGATAACGACGTCCTCGTGAGTAGTCCCCGCCCGGAGATCCGAATGGGGGACTTTTTTACATCCGGAATATTTTACCCAAGAGGACGCCATCATCATTTAATCATACAGTAAAGCTGCATGTCCTCGGGAAAAATTACGGCTGTAGTTTCCCCTTGCTTTCAGCCGTTCGCAGTACCAGCACAGCAAGGCCGTTTTGGTTAATGTTACATGGCCAGATCAGTCAATCATTCGGACTGTTGCCCTTGCAACTATTGAAAAGGCTGCTGCCCCTCTTCAGGAACCACACGTTTGTCTGGCCTCTCAACAGATACCCCTCCGTTGTGGTTGCACCTACGGTACGGCCATCTGTATCGCTGAGGCACGCAAGCCTCCCCACCAACGGCAAGGTCCATGGTTCATGGGGGGAACAATGAAATAATACACGGTAAAACTATGTAACACGCTTCAAAAGGGATCAGGCTGAAAGCAACAGTTGCTAGAGAGAATACGAGTACCATAAAAATCTGTCACTAACATATGACATTTAGTCTGTGTGAGGTATGTATAAGATAACGGCGTATTCTCGAGATTTCACCGTACAGCCAAATAATGAAGCCACAGAATGCGATACATACAGTCAGTCATCTGGTAATCTCTCAACTACTTCTACATCAGAATTCGGGAAAGCAAGTTCACAGCTCGAGCTACAGTAATGTCGAACCAATTAACAGCAACAGCCGTGAAGCTATTCAATTTCCTAATACACACGGTTGCTGTCGTCTCGTCGAGCTAGGAGTAGACGATTTGAGTGTGTCCTATTTTCCTTTACGCGCACACGGTATACTCGACGCAAAAACTCAGGTAAACTAACATGGGGAGGCCGCCAATTGTGAAATTCAGATTCGATTCATACTGCGCATACAAAAAGCTCATGGTCAGAGGTGTAATGTGGCAAAGCACCAAGATGCACTTCTCAGCCGTTGTCGAGAAAATCGACAGTTAAAAGAAACCGTTGCGGTTAAATACTCTCTACGATTAATAATTTTCTTCAGTGTCGTGGCGCAGCGGTAAACTCTCGGGTTCGTAATCCGAAGACCGCCGGATCGAATCTCGCGCCATGCAACTTTTTTTTGTTATTTGTTTTTCGTAATTCAAATGTATACACACACACACACACACATAAAATTCCCGGCAATCAGTTGCAACAATTATGCATATAATAAGTTGTTGAAAGTCGTTTGTCGTGGAAAAATAATACTTGAAATAAAACACAATATCACAAATAATATTCAAGTGGATACAATTTATTGAAAAGTTCGGTATGCACTCGCACATAATTAACAATTAGTGACCAGAAGTAGCTGGAGTATCGCACGAACCAAAGTGATAGTTATCATAGAAACATGGAAAGCAGAAAACAGCACGACATCGAGCCCATCTGATAAACGATGCGTTTTTACAAGAACAATTGTTTTTTAAATTATCTGTTGGGAAACACACCTGATTGACATTCTGAAAAATTGTTCTATCGTTCGTCAGGTTTGATGCATACCATGCGTATCGTATCATATCGGCAGAAATCGGAGAAGACAATTGTTGGTGGACGATGGATTGGATTTTTATACAGTCGTCTTTGGAGTTGATGTCACGGTTTCGCTCGATTAAAAAAACACAATTTTGAAGGCGCTTGATCAAATATTTTACCTGCCGGTAAAAATACACGTCACACGGTTGGACGAGAGGAGTGCACTTTTTGAGGAATGACTTTTATAGTGCACGTTGGTAATCTCTTATCGTCCTGGAACATCTCATCGTGTAACGCCGGGTTCGTTTGCCCACCCCAAGAGTCGATCAGAAGGAGAAATTCTTTCTTTTTTACGTATGGTAGCATTACGCAAGAAGTCCATGAACAAACCCGTTGTTAGTTTACCGGATTTGGAGGATGTAATAACAACGTTGGTATACTTCTTGGCGTACTCGTCGACTGTCTTCTGTACTCTGGGTCCAAACGTACCTGTGGACTCTTGGAGGCATACGAAAACAAGAGGCAAGACTCGTCCAGACATCGTGATTGAATACTGTGCCGTATACGAATGCGTCATCTTGTTGATGTCGTGTCGAGTTACCAGGACAGCTTTTGAGTCTTTTTCGGCGAGAGTTTTGTTGAACGTAGACTGGTACTGACACCCTGACAAGCAAAATATAAAAATATCGTTTATATAAGAAATATACGAAATCTGTGTTGTCTATCATATACCATATTATCATATTCTATCATCATGTCATATGACATTTGTGAACAGCTCTTTACGTACCTGTTTGATCAGTATTAATTATGAAATCTTTGTCGAAGTTAGTTAGCAACGTTCGCGTCTGGATCCGAAATGTGTCCGCAGCGGCCAAAATTTCGTCTTGGGTAGCCGTCTCTTTCCGGGAAACAAATTTTGTGATTTTCCGTTGCCGAATCCCATGCTTCTTTTTAAATTCGGTGACCCATGTTTTTGAAGCTTTGAAGTTGAAATCTGGGAACTGACTTGCAGCGCCCAAGGCCCACTGCTGCAGGTTTCTGGTAGTAACTTGCTGGAAGTTTTGTCGAGCTTCTACGAAGCGATCATGCACCCATGAATCGATGGTACAATATTTATCAAATTTGCTACCGCCACGTTTGATATGCTCTTCCCACCTGGATAAATAGCCCATATTTGTCAAACGAGAGCACCCCTTTTTTTGTAGAGTTTTGAGACTCCATCCTGGATGTTCTTTGGCTAGATTGACAGCTCTAATTTTGTAATCCAGAGAAATATAGTCGTACCCTTTTTTTTCTTCTCGTCCGGCTCGTATTCGTCTGATGATTCGTTGGCAATGGGACTCGTTTCAACGTCTTCGTAGGCGTTATTATCGTCGATTTCATTAATGTCTATCAGTTCCTCATCATGAACGAGGGTTTTTTCGGCGAGCATTTGCAGCGTATTCTGGAACATTTCTTCCCCAATTACCATGGCTTCTTCGTTGATTGATGATGACGGTTCTGCTGCGATGCGATTACTGTTACGAAGGAGGCTTTCAAAATACACCAACGCATCTTTCAATTGTTGTTTCGCCACTTCACTGTGTATAGAATGTTCTTCGATCACTTTCATGCGAAGGGCCCGGATCGCTCTCCAATTGTGCCGCCTCCATTTTTCCTTTTGTTTAACTGGGTGTACCAAAGCTCTCACGTACGCACTGATTTTCGACGATGTTATAAGTTGCGCTAGGGACTGCATCTACCTTCTTTCGAAGTTAAGCAGGAAACTACGCTGTTATGCGGCGGCTCGTTTCGGCCCATTCAATATCTGTCCTTGGCTCTGAGCACTATGGGACTCAACTGCTGAGGTCATTAGTCCCCTAGAACTTAGAACTAGTTAAACCTAACTAACCTAAGGACATCACAAACATCCATGCCCGAGGCAGGATTCGAACCTGCGACCGTAGCGGTCTTGCGGTTCCAGACTGCAGCGCCTTTAACTGCACGGCCACTTCGGCCGGGCCAACATCTGTCCTTCAAAAGTGTAACGAGCGAGTAACGGAGTTTATATTTCATACCTGTCACAGCAAATTTGTGTTCGTGGGGTCTCTTTTCTAATTCGAACGTTTGACTTACACTATACGTATTCGTTTCGAAATATCGTTTCTACGTCTTCCGTTAACTATACGTGGTAAACATTATGAAGACAATTAATAACATTTGTGAATTACAACTTTGTTTGCGGAAAACCTAATGATGTTCGAAGTCGCCGGTTTTTCCACGACAAACGACTTTCAACAACTTATTATATGCGTAATTGTTGCAACTGATTGCCGTGAATTACATATATAAATTACAAACAAATACTAAAAAAAAAAGGTTGCATGGCGCGAAATTCGATCCGGCGACCTTCGAATTACGAACCCGAGCGCTTACCGCTGCGCCACGACGCTGCAGATAATTATAAACCGTGGAGAGTATTTCACCACAACGGTTTCTTTTAACTGTCGATTTTCTCGACAGCGGCTGAGAAGTGCATCTTGGTGCTTTGCCACATTACATCTCTAGCCATGAGCTTTTATTATGCGCAGTATGAATCGAACCTGAATTTCACAATTGGCGGCCTCCCCTTGTAAGACACTATTCCTGCAATTTGCCGCCCCTGTAGCAACAGATTTTTTTTTTTTTTTAACTTCGCGAAGACATTAGGCACAATTTGTTTCTCGCTGTTTTTAAATGGTTTACCGCGCTCTTGCTTCTCTGTGCAACAGGAAGCAACTTCACATGGACACATTTTCACAGTCCCTACGAACGACACATCTAAGCACGAATGGCGGGAAACAGAAAGCTATTGTCAAATGAGATATAAGCAAGAATACCTGTACGAGTTAAACATTTAACAAGGTGTTTGGAAGAGGCAGTGTAGACTTTCAAGTCATTAGCTTGCCCGTGACACAGTAACAACATAACTGATACTGATACAGCACAAACGTAGGGCATGTTTTTAGTGGCGTCACAACACTTAGTACTGAGCCCGACGACCAATATTTGGAGTATGATGTGGAATAGTAGGGTACTGAGTCAAGTATTTTTAACTCTGACACCTTGGAGACAGTTGTACGAAATATCAAAAGAAATTTCGCTCTCCAGGTGCATGCCCCAAAGGTGATGGAACATCTCTTGGGCGAAACATTCTAAATTAAGGTGTGTTCACTTGATGCCTCTTTCCTCGTGCACAATAGCAGACGCCCCGGGAATAAAAGGGCATGTACAAAAATTTGGGGGAAGAACGTACGCACACATGGGCGTTCTCATGTCCACATGTTGCTTCACTGCACAAGCAGTCTGCCATGGATATCCTCCTGTGCTTGGAAGTTTACATTGCTATTATTGTGCTGAAAAGGCGACAGAATAAGAAAACACGAAGGCGACTATGGGTAAAGAAGTATCCAAATAACTGAGGTACGAGAAATACAAAGTGACGACAATGTTTTCTTTGCAAAAGGGACCACAGCAAGATTTTAGATTTTGTGCTTGGGAAACTGCAGCGATAAAGCTGGTAGCCGCCGACTTGTATATAAATTTGAACTATTTATTTTGCACTTCAAAACAAAGCACTTCAGTGATTATCCCTGAAACTGAAAAATACTTAAGGAAGGTTCTTAGTCGTTATGTGAAGGCTAATTGACTTTCAATGCATCACTTGTATTTCATAGTATAAAAAAGTTTTTAAACAATTTTAAACACGAAAGGTGATATTTAGGTTAACATCCTCGGACTCGACAAATTCGGGGATGACATAGACGCAAAAAATCCAGTAAAACGGAGGCTGTATTTTCCAATTTTGTATTTTTTTTTTTGTATCATCAGTGTCCTTCATTTCAATTTCCAGTAATTTCTTAAGGAGGTGAACATAACCCATTCTTTCTTTTGTTCAGATGTCAGGCTCCTCAGTTGTTGTGCATGTTCCTGTATACACTTTTCACAAATTTGTAGCCGTATTCATCTCTATTTTATTACTTCTAGACTTTTTATCCAATACTTACCGCTCAGGGAATCACATGTCCGCCCCGGTAGCTGAGTGGTCAGCGTGACAGAATGTCAATCCTAAGGGCCCGGGTTCGATTCCTGGCTGGGTCGGAGATTTTCTCCGCTCAGGGACTGGGTGTTGTGTTGTCCTAATCATCATCATTTCATCCCCATCGACACGCAGGTCGCCGAAGTGGCGTCTACTCGAAAGACCTGCACCCGGCGAACGGTCTACCCAACGGGAGGCCCTAGCCACACGACACTTCACTTCAGGGAATCACATCTCAAATTTTTATTCAAATAGGTCTAATCTTTAAGTGCTGAATTATATATAACTTATCTTTGTCTGTAATCATCTATAAATTTCAGCGCGTAAGGGTGGGTTGATTTGGGGGAAGAGACCAAACAGCGAGGTCATCGGTCTCATCGGATTAGGGAAGGATGGGGAAGGAAGTCGGCAGTGCCCTGTCAGAGAAAATTTCAGCGCGCTTTTTTTTTCGAGCCGGCAGACATTACTGCACATAAATCGCTATATAGTGTGACCTCAGCAGAGCAAAAGATTCCCACCGAACCCGGGAAGCAATGCCCTCTTACGCCCGGCCTCCATTTCGAAAAAATTACCCATACACAAATGTGCATGCGTAATTGCACTCTTAGAAATGTATGCGCAAAGTTAAACAGTAAAAAGGCATCCTGTGGATGAACGTTAAGAGTTAGATACTGCATTAGCGGAGGTATCTACTTCGACATGACCGCGCGGGATTAGCCGAGCGGTCTTAGGCGCTGCAGTCATGGACTGTGCGGCTGGTCCCGGCGGAGGTTCGAGTCCTCTCTCGGGCATGGGCGTGTGTGTTTCTCCTTAGGATAATTTAGGTTAAGTAGTGTGTAAGCTTAGGGACTGATGTCCTTAGCAGTTAAGTCCCATAAGATTTCACACACACATTTACTTCGACATGAGCACGGGGTCGGCGTGTCGAATCCATTGGTCTTCGTGTTCTCATACTTAAATCTGGCACAGCTCCTAACGCATCCCTAATACAAGGCGGGGGTCGCGTTGTGTATCCGAAAAGTGACTGAACATCACGTTTCATAAGGAAATGCAAGGAAGGTCCCTAAAACCATGAACACTCGTGCGGTATGCTGTGATGGAGGAAGAAGGTATTTCCCCAGATTCATTAAAATCAAGTACAGGAAATCAGTATTTAAGGAAGGAAATAGAGGTGAATTATGAAACTACGCGTCAGTATTTCTTATGTCTATTTTTGCAAAAATCTATGAAATGATAATAATGAATAGAATTGTAATTTTTATAATTAAATTGAGAACAGAACATTCGTCACAGCATGGTTTCAAAGAAGTGAAGTCAACGATAACGGCATCAACAGATTTAGTTGAACATTTTCTGAGTGCACTTGACAGGCAACCGAAGACTTTTGGGATCTACGTGGATCTGTCTAAAGCAAGTATTTTTAAACTGTGCGTCGTGGCTGCCAGGGGCCTTGCAGCTCACAGTAGGGGCATCACAGTGGTTTCATAAAAATAATAATTTAGTGTATTTGCTTTCTAATTAAAGTAATAACGTCTGCACCATACCCCATTCATAATCAGGGTAAACCTCATGTAAACATTACACTATGTGTTCTTCAGCATTTGCTGGGACTTCTCATATTTCGTTTCAAGTGGTGCGGAAGCCAAGCTGTCTCGAGTACAGTCAAGTACGATAATGAGGATAAGTTTTATGCTGTGCATTACGCGTACACCGACTCAGCGATAAGGACCAACAGCTATACCGGCGCATTTAACTGGACAGCACTGGCAAGCAAGTGATCCAAATAACCTGCAGTGGTGTGAAGAGTTGCAGTAAAGAAGTAATAAGCGACGAGTAGAGAAACAATACAGCTTTGAATGTCATTTTACTTTTAAACAGAAGTAAATAATATAGGGGAAAACAGGCGATATGCTTCTTAGGGGACCGGACGGAAAACATAACATACCCTCGATCTTAGGTAACATATTGTCGTAATGAAAAACGAGAGTGATGAAAATTCCTGACTTTGACAAAGGTAATTTTTCTGCAAGAGCTATATGTGAAGTAAAAGCATACTGATGATTTCCCACGTAGTTAAATATTGAAGCCACTGAAAGTATTACAGTCAATCGTCAGCTAATCTCTGAACTCTCTACAGGAACACGGGACATTTCAGTACTGCTACGTTGATAGTGAAGCGATTAGCAACAGAGTCCTAAGCCATCAAAAAATCCACATTTTCTCCTACTCTTATGACGTGCTGTTCTGCATTTCGCCATCGTTCGGCGGCAGTGACGTGTCACAAAGCTCCGTTCAAAAATGGTTCAAATGGCTCTGAGCACTATGGGACTCAACTTATGAGGTCATCAGTCACCTAGAACTTAGAACTACTTAAACCTAACTAACCTAAGGACATCACACACATCCATGCCCGAGGCAGGATTCGAACCTGCGACCGTAGCGGTCTCGCGCCTCCAGACTGTAGCGCCCAGAACCGCACGGCCACTCCGGCCGGCCACAAAGCTCCGTGCATTAGTTCCAGTATGTCTGGCGGCTTAAATGTGTTACTGTTTCTCGCGACAAATCCCTTAACTTGGTTCATAATTCTATCGGGTTCAGACTGTAGTGTTACGATGACAACTGTAAAAATGCAGTGTGCTCGACGCCGGGAAAATTATTGTTTTCCATGTTTTTACGACGCTTATCACTCTGGCTCGTGTGAGACCACATCTGTCCCACAAAACAACGGACATATTCAAATAAAGAATATCTGATTTTTCATTTTCTCCAAAAACTTTAACTGCGTAATATTTGCTTAAGTTCACCAATCTTTAACTATCTTTTATAAAATATGGATAATTAAGAATGTATATTTGCAATGAAAACCAGAATTTTGAATTCGATCTGTAATTAGAAATTAAAAGACATGCATTTTTCTTGAAAAATGATGGTTACGTATGGGTTAATTAACATATATTTGATGAATTTCATATTTAAATGAATTTAAATGATTTCGGTTTCCAAACCGAGCAAAAAAGAAAAATAGAACACTATGAGTTTCGAACCGCCGCCTGCCAATATGCGTGATTATTACTCTCTTACGCCACGCATACGAGTTGAAAGTGCAGTTCCCTATATTTAGTACGTACTGTTTCTAGAAAAACGTCAGAGCTAATTGTTCTGTGTAACCTTGTGAAAAACATTAAGAACAAGTTGTTTCTCGCCATTAACCGTGTTCCGCGCGCGCGTTTCACTAGGAAGCAGGAAACAGTGTCATCCATTTTCACAGTACTTATAAACAGCGAGATAATCAGAGCACAAGTAGCGTTTACAGATATTGTGACTGTACACTAGCCGGCCGGAGTGGCCAAGCGGTTCTAGGCGCTACAGTCTGGAACCGCGCGACCGCTGCGGTCGCAGGTTCGAATCCTGCCTCGGGCATGGATGTGTGTGATGTCCTTAGGTTAGTTAGGTTTAAGTAGTTCTAAATTCTAGGGGACTGATGACTTCAGAAGTTAAGTCCCATAGTGCTCAGAGTCATTTGAACCATTTTGAACTATACACTATTTTTTAAATCAAAATTATGTAGCTGAAGTACGACATCAGAATGCCTTAAAGGTTCTTTTACGGTGACTTAGTAATAAGATACCAACAGCAGTGTACGAGTGCTAAGGCTGCTGACCAATCATCGCGTTTGTTTTTGCTTACATCAAATTTATTCTTATGATGAACGAAGTACAGTAGCGATATCTAGCAACCTGCAGGTAGGTGTTTTTATCGCGGCAGCATGGATGATGCCAGACTAATCGTATATGCTCTCTAACTAAATGACTCATTTGCTTTTATTCAGCAACATTCAGTTTAAATATTAGTTGTGTCGCATGCAGATCGTTTTTAATTGTTGTCTGTATTTTGTGACTTGTATTGAAATACAAAAAGTGATACTTCAAATGTATCATGCAGTTTGATGAAGCTACAGACAGTCACAATTATGTGCATCTAATTTGTTACTTGCGATTTATACATGACGGCAAATTTTAGGAAGATATTTTCTACAGGAAAATAACTGTTGGAAAAAAAGCAACAGACCTCTTAAAAATAATGCAGTCTTTTATGGAAGAGAGCAACGTTAGTAGTGAAAATTGTGAATGAGGTCGTAGTATGGTTGACTGCTAAGCCAGAATGCAAGCTCTGATCCATGAAGGGCTGCTCATGCTATTTGTATGTAGTTTCATTCACTAAGAGGCACTGGCACCAAAAAGCGGGATACTTGTCCTTCATGAGGTTCTTCAATCAGTGATCGAAGTTCTGAACTTCATTAAAGGTCATCTACTTAAGTTCAAAAATGGTTCAAATGGTTCTGAGCACTATGGGACTTAACATCTAAGGTCATCAGTCCCATAGAACTTAGAACTACTTAAACCTAACTAACCAAAGGACATCACACACATCCATGCCCGAGGCAGGATTCGAACCTGCGACCTGCGGTTCCAGAGTGAAGCGCCTAGAACCGCTCGGCCACACCGGCCGGCCCTACTTAAGTCAAGACATTTTCAACAAATGTGCATTGTAATGGCGGCTGAGGACATTTCCCTAGTTTATTACAGTAACTGTTGCTAGCTTTCACGTGTCAATATCTTGAAAATGGTGTAGGAACTAAGGAATAAACTTTACCCTTACCTGGCTGAAGAGAAATGTTTGAGTTCCGAGAAGTTCGTCGACAGCAGCTTCGTTTTGAATCTGGCACATCTTTTTGAAATCTTTGAAAAAGTCACTTCAGCGAATGTATTCCTTCAAGTTTGTAGTAGCAACATTCTACAAGACAACGACTTTCAATTGAGTGAAGAATTGAAGTCTGTGTTTGTAGACGATGTAACTGTACTCAGTGATTACTTTCTGAAGTAATTTCCAGAAGAAGTCGATCAACACAACTGGATCAAAGACTCTTTCAGTACAGAACTTCTATCGGCTCTTACCACTGAAAAACTGAAGCAATTTGTTAATATTTCTCGACACACCACGTTGAAATCGAAATTGGTTTCGTCATCACTGCTTGAGTTTTGGAGCTTACTGAAACAGGAGTATCCGGAAATAGGTAACAAGACCAGTTTTGATCCCCTTTGCTTGTTTGTGGTAGGTATTTTGGAATTGGCAGTTAACAACATGAAACATAAGTCGTAAAAGAATGTGATTCGAGTCACAGTTTCCAAGCTTTTGTCGAGTTTTGGAGAACTGATGATGAAGAAGGAAACTCAAACCTTTCGTTGCAAGAGTGAGATGTAATGACATTCAAACCTGATTAAAATATTTTGTGTAAACAGTTAATAAAGAAACAAGTACCCTTATTCTTAAGTTTATCTACCCCACGCTTCAAGTCGGGCGGAACGTGCGAGAGGAGTCGCGGGTGTTTATGTTCACAACAAGGAAGCCATGGAGCAAAAAAGTTTGAAATCCACTGGTTTAAAGCGTTTGACTGCGTCAATCATTCCAAGCTAATGGGAAATCTCTATCAGTATGGGATTCGATGTGTAGGAGCCCGCCAGATGCGCCCTTCTACGTGAGTGTATATAGACGAGCGGAGATGCGATGGTGGAGTCCTGTGGTGCGCCAGTATGATAATGAGGCATAATTCAATCAATAGTCATTTATTAACAAGAGTTTTAAATTCACTCTCTCTTCTTACCGGCGCTGCCTAGCAGTGTTCGTGTTGGCCCACGTTGCACGAAGGCGTATAGTAGCACATCAGCACCCAACGAGGAATTCGTGGATGCAGGCTCTGTGGTTGCTGAAGGTCAGCGCTGCAGCTCTATCCTAGGACGATCAGGCGACCGGCATGTCGCTACTGACCTGCATAGCTGCGGACGTACGCCGGAACCTTAGTGCTCTCTTTGAGTGCAGCTGCACTTAGGCTCGGCCCCAAAAATCTGCATTCCCCTGTTGTTGGTGTGTAGGCAGAAGACCAACATACAGCCAGTAAGGCAGTACTTATCGATGAGTGGCGGCTCGGGTGCTCTTCTCAGTTAGCAGACAAGCAGATCGGTTCTTCATGCATCAAAGGTTAGCCCAGCTCTCATTTTCAGTCAGTCACCATTGTGGCTGGTAGCAAGGTGGCAGCAGTTGTAGACACTTCATTGTATTCACCACGGCATCCTGGAACTAGTGGAGCTGACCTTCCATAGGTATGAGTGATGCAGGTGGTGTGCGAATCAAGGAAGCCGAGCGTTTTATAGCAGTTGGTGACGTATTTCCTCCCGTACTGGTGATCGAAGGTGCTCGCTTTTCCTGAGCCCGTCAGCGCTCTTAGCTGGCGTAAAATTTAACTTCAGGACTTCAGAACGTTCCTTCGTGGAAAGTTTGCAGCCTGAAAGGCGTTTTTGTCTCATTCCAGGGTGGCGTTACAACATGTAGTCTTCTTACAGAAGAGCTTCGTGCCTGCTCTGCGCTGTTGTCTGTTCTGAACGAGGGGTTCCTAGCGTCCTCTCTCGCACACATGAGGCAGTAATATCCCAGTCTGTTGTACTTCAGTTCTTCAAAGTGTTGGCATTGATTAAGCCAACGTTGCATACCTGGTGGACATATTCCACTTAGCCTCATCCCAGCTGTTTCTAAAAAAGTTTCATTTCTTCACTTAATCACTATTCTGCTATGCAAGCTTCCCCCGTCCTTTATAAAATTCGTACCGAATTTTTGCCCTTTTCTAACTTGGTCACATTTATGCTCAGTGGAATATTCCTGCTTTTAAACTGAAGCTATTTTCTTAAGTCATTACATTATCGCACTAATTCATGATCAATTCTTTACTCTGATTTATTAGCGCGTGCACCTATAATTTGATTTTAATTACTCCATAGAATTTCCTGTTATACTGCTAAACCAGGCAACAGGAAACTGATCCACAGGTACTTGTACTGTTCTTTGCTTGTAACAAACCTAAATTACACTAATGGCGGCCAGAATCGCTACAGTACTACTAGCTGAAATATTTATGAAAATAACCCGGTTACACTGTTTCTCGTGGCTCTGCTGAATGTGTTGCAACATTTGTTCAGCAGAATATCGCCCTTCTGCGATGCTGTAAGTTGGTTTAATGAGTGAAGGAGGTATGGAAATGTGCACGTAATTGTGGCTGGTAGGCGAAATGTTGTCTCAGCTATGTCGTAAACTGTTCCATTTATTAGGATTTTACTGCATTTTAGCTCCATTTTAGTAATGTCCTGTGACTTTCCTTTTTTGTAACAATTCAGAATTATAATCTCTGTAATGTATACCGAATACATCCAATGCAGACCCATTCTTTGAAAAGGCTGATAGGCGGTTAATACTTTCTTTTGGCACTTTGCTGCTTCAGATTTCCGCAGGAATAATTGTACTTCACAAGCCTATGTGTCAATCCTGATTACCTGGATTGGATAGAGCATGATATTCTCCTGTTGACAACCATGTAGCTTTTCCTTGGACATCAGCGCAGAGGTGTCACTGTTTCCTGAAATTATTAGTACTTCTAACGATATTTTGTCTAAAACTGACATGGTGAGACTGTGGCTGTGTACAATTAATGTAGGTTGATTCTTACAAAGAAGAAGACAGCAACCAGACACTATTAACACTGCTATTTATTTAGGTAAATAGCGCCGTAACCGGTTTCGAACTGCAAGTTCATCATCAGACGGCTGTTCACAATATTTACAGGATGCACTTTACATAATCGTCAGTTTTCGTTTTTTGATTAAATAAATAGCAGTATTAATAGTGGCTGGTTGCTGTCTTCTTCTTTGTAAGAATCAACCTACATTATTAGTACTTCACTTGTGCCTACTTGTACCCATTTCCCTATTGTGCCCTATTTCACTGGTAATGGTGTACAATAAAACATTGATACTGGGTATTCAAGTCTACTACCGGAAAATGTATTGACACACGTAATATCACTCCATCTGTCCTCACTTTGACTACCAACATGTGATAAAATAATCGTAAATTGTCCACAGTTGGTTCCACTATATGCCGTAATTCAGTTACAAAATCCATCTCTGCTCCTCGTAGTCTTGTTAAGTATTGGAGCAGCAATAGTGTAGCGCTTTGTTGCCTTGTATGGCATGGAAGACGGATTCCTGTAATGTTGCTGTTTCCAATCTTGTCATTGATACTGTCCTGAACCCAATAGCTTTCTACCTGCTTTTATCCATTCTCTCTTTCTCTGAATTTGTGTTCTTCATACCAGGTCGATTACTTGTTTCAACTACTTCCTCAGTTTCTCCTAAGAGACTTGCAATCCGCGGTACTGGTCCTGAACTTCCGCCAGAATGTTCGCTTCCTCTGGTTTCTTCTGCAAATTCCCCAGAAGTATCTTATAACCCACACAACTCGTTTCTCATCTTCCACAAATTCAAAGTTAATCTCAATGAACACCGATGACTCGTTAAACGAAACATCGTGTTGTCTTCAAAATAGGGTCAGGGATTTTCTCTGCCTCGTGATGACTGGGTGTTGTGTGATGTCCTTAGGTTAGTTAGGTTTAAGTAGTTCTAAGTTCTAGGGGACTGATGACCACAGCTGTTAAGTCCCATAGTGCTCAGAGCCATTTGAACCATTTTTTTTTGTCTTCAAAATACCATTCCAGAGTCAAGAGGCTGGTTCTGTAATTCATCCCCTACTGCCCTCTTGACAAGGTGTAGAAACAGCAAGATCACCATACTTTTCCTCGTTGCCCATGTTGGCATGTCACCTGAGGGAAAAGAATTTCTCATCACTTCCCCTCCCTCTTTCCGAAAGTGCTGGTGCATAGTAAAATACTTCTGAATACTACAATACAATTCCATTAACCTACCTAGTATATCAAAAGCAAACTCCCAAAACAAAACAATACCAATCTCAATCAACAAACAAAAGAAAACATGGTCATAATGTATACGGTATGTTATGTGAACCCTGAACATTTTTAACAACTGTCTGCTTTGCATTCTTAGACTTTTTATTTGTACCACCTGTGGTGTTGGAATCTGTGACAAAGCGTCTACCACTCCACTGAAGAGTTTGGCTCGTCTTATATGAAAAATCGATGACTTCATTGGAAGCTGCACCTTCACATTTACTGTCAATGTCATGTCTATCGCTCTATATGGATCCTGGTACCTAGTTGAAAACTTTTGCATTATTTCTTTTGGTGTGTACGGATTTGTCAACAAAATCCACTCATCCATTGTATATTGCAGCAATTTCACTGTAGCTTGCCCCATGTTTTCCCAATGTTCGACTGCCTTTGTATTCACTCATTTGACCTTCTCCCAAACTTCTCTTAATTGTTTCACGAATTTCGTTACTGAATCCTCATTAGCGTCTAATTTCAGTTTCAGAACCTCGAAAGGAGATGGCATCTTTCTACCGTATGTGACCTCATATGGTGAAAGACCTGTACTAGTGTTTAGAACTATATGCTGAGACAACATATTGGAGATATATGTCTCAGTTATTGTGCTGACTATCCGTACAATGACTTAACATTTTAGAAATTGTGCAATAAGCCCTTTCCGTATGACCATTTGCCTTTGGATGGAAAAGACTAGTGCGAAGTTTTCAGGTACAAATAGGTGACACAAGAGGTTTAAAGGGTTTGACAAAAATTTGTATCCCCATCTGTAATTATAGTATCAGGAACGCTAAATGTTAATATCCAATTATTAACCATTATATTTATGACTGTGCTTACTCGTTGGCCCGGAATCACTATCATTGCTACAAAACAGGAAAACTGATCTATTGTCATTAGAACATGCTATTCCCAGCTGCTACCCCATTACATGGTACGAAAATATCCAAACTAAACGTTTCAGAAGGTCTTGTGTTCACACACCGTCTCTAGAAACAGCAACAGGAGAAAGTTTGGATCCTGAAAGGTGTGTTTGTGTCATCCTTCGGTGGAGTTACTACATTGTTGTCTAAGTGCTGAATTAGAGATTCTTGGCGTTTTCTCTCACTCGCTATGAGGTAAAAGGCTCCATGCCTGTACTACAGTACTTCTGAGTGCTGACATTGGTTACGCCACTGCTACGTACCTGGTGAACGTGTTCCACTAAGCGTCGTCCCGATTGGCTCTAACAAAATTTTATTCCTACACACAATTCTGTTGTGCAACAGAGGGAAATGCTATGATACAATTAAATCGTACATTACGCATAAGGAACAGTGCACAGAAATCAAACACACCAGTGGGGAAAATATCAGCAATTACAGATTTGAGTTACAAACTGTCAGATATGGTGTGTGGCTATTCAGCACTTTCCATATTCTCAGAGATGAAACTGAAACAAAGTGCGATAAAAAACGCATAGCAAGTGTAGTCTGGCCCAAGTCCACCTTGCTCCTGAGCCACGACAAGTATCTTATACGAACTACCAATGACGTTTTCTTTTTTCTGGAAGAAATAAAACAGATTTACATATCTGCTAAATCAACTCATAAATTCGACACCTCCAAAACTGATAGCATTGACGGGATATGGGCTGACAGATGACTAATAACGACAATTTTCTTGGTTCAAATGGCTCTGAGCACTATGGGACTTAACTGCTGTGGTCATCAGTCCCCTAGAACTTAGAACTACCTAAACCTAACTGACCTAAGGACATCAGACACATCGATGCCCGATGCAGGATTCGAACCTGCGACCGCAGCGGTCGCGTGGTTCCAGACTGTTGCGCCTAGAACCGCTCGGCCACTCCGGCCGGCGCGACAATTTTCTTGGTTAGGTTAAAATCACACTGGCATTAGTTTCATCACTGTATTAAATTCTTTTAGACTTATGTAGTCTTTCTCGTTCGTATCTGAGCAAACTATTCTGTAAACAAAACTGCGAAAAATTTAGTCACAGGACAGTTTTTTAGCTATATACTGTTTTTCTGTGGCAGTGGAAAGAACCTCGAAAGTGTCATAAGCTATAAACGTTAAAAATTATTTGCCAACATCAGAAAATCTACTAGATTGGCCCCTATCATTTAGTGAGAACCGCATCTTGGTATATTTTGCTCATTCTAGATATGTTTAGAATGCCCTTCCTTAACTACATTTTCCGGACAGTCATATTTACGCGTGGCCCTGAGATTCTTTCGGTCCACCATCTTTTCAAACAATTTTCGTCAACCAGTCATGTCGTAAACTACATCTCCAACCATGTCGAAACTTTGCAAACCATCTTATGGTGTGTGGTGGAGGGTAGTTTGTGTACCACTGACACTTCCAGCCTTTCCTGTTCCAATCGCGAATGGTCCATGAGAAGAACGATTGTTATTAAGCCCCCGAGTGAACTCGAATCACTCTCATTTTACGTTAATTATCTTGCCTCGAGATACAAGTAGAAGGCAGTAATATATTTGTTTACTGTTCAAGGAACATGCTCCCTCGGAATTTTAACGGAAAACCACACCGTCATGCAGAACACGTCTCCTATTCGTCGGCCACTGGAGCTGCGTCAGCATCTCCGTGACGCTTTCGCGATAACTAAGTGTACCTGTAACGAAATGTGCTGCTTTTCTTCGGATCTTCTCTACTTCCTCTATGAACACTATCCGATATGGATCCCAAGCTAACGAGTTATACTCAAGTGTTGGTCGAATGAGGATTTTGCAAGCTACCTTCTTTGAAAGTGGACTATACTTTACAAGGATTCTTCCAAAGAATCTTAGTCTAGCATCTGCCTTACCTGCAATTATTAGTTTTATGTGGTGGTTCCACTCTAAGCCGCGCTTTACACATACTCCTAGATTTTATATGGGAGTGCCTGCTTCCAATGATGGTTCTGCAACCGTGTGATCATAAAACAACACGTCTTTCTAACCAATACTTACAAACTAATCACCACGACATTAAATATATACAAAATACTAGGTATTTGCAACTTCTACAATTAATCAGTACGACTGAAGTATCCGCAGGCTCTCTCGCTGTCCTCTGACAACCGTATAACTTTAAAAACTCTTTCTTCTCCGGACGGAAGATCATTGACTCCTATTACTGGTACTGGACGTGTTCTATACATTCATGGCGCACCTCAAAGTGCCTCTCCGTCACACTGCGATCTCTCTCGCTTTCTTCTTTCTACACGAGTGCCTTTGTTTCTGTGGGGGCTTCATTTCCCACTTGGTGCGCTTATCGGTGGTTTCGCCAACTCGTGGTTCGATTGCGGCCCCATGCCGCGTGTGACTTATTTTGGTATTCGCATGGACGGCACGAGGTGTCGCGGGAGCATACTAATTAACGGCCTCTGGCCATTGAAACCATATACGTGTATGTGCAAGGACCTTTAACCCACGAGCCGCGGAACATGTCTGTCAAAAAAATGGTTCAAATGGCCCTGAGCACTATGGGACTCAACTGCTGAGGTCATTAGTCCCCTAGAACTTAGAACTAGTTAAACCTAACTAACCTAAGGACATCACAAACATCCATGCCCGAGGCAGGATTCGAACCTGCGACCGTAGCGGTCTTGCGGTTCCAGACTGCAGCGCCTTTAACCGCACGGCCACTTCGGCCGGCCATGTCTGTCACATTCCTCTTTGTCTGCTAGGTGTGTGGAACCGTTGTCACGATCCACGGCCAGTAAATTGGCCTCATCTGGAACTCCTTTTCCATCTAATAAATTACCTTTTAACTCCCGTGGCCCGTTCATAAAAATGCCCTAGTTATCTTCATATCTCACTAAATGAAATGCGCTCTTATGTGCCGTTTCTACTCCATGCAATCGGATCTTTACACAAATTAGTCTAGCTGCCACCATCCTTCGCAAACTATGAGTTTGCTTAAAATTTTAGTGCATAGGGCTCATGTAGTATTCGACTCCGACAGCTTACAGAGTGAACAGGTACATTCAGAAGAGATATCCAATAAAAATGGAGGTACAAAACATTAAATTAAGAGAGCTCTGCAAGTGGAAACCCCAGACTAACCAGAAGAAGAGCAAGAAACAAGATAGTAAAGTCTGCAGCCCTTCTATCGTATGTGGGAAATATTTCTCCAAAAATTGCATGGATGATGAAAAAGCATAAAGTGGATGTGATCTTCCTTCCAGCGGCCAAGACGGTAGTAATAGGGCCCTGGCGATGCTGGGAAGCTTTTCATATCAAATTGTTATTCAAATTAATTAAATTAATCAATTAATTACTCCCCCACCGACTGCGGCCACCCCCACCCCCTGGATGACGTAACGTGTTTTCGTCAGCCTGAACGTGGGTCCCAGACGGTATTCGTTTTCGATATATCAGAAGACTGGGACGTGGCAATATCTTATCGAGTTCTCTAACGGACGAAGTTAGCGGAATTTTTATAGTTCGCAGTTTTTCTCTGTTGGATGGTACAAAATAACGAGGTGGGAAAGAATGTTTGGGTGCCAGATGTGAATGCACCTCGATAGACGCAGATCTCCTGCGAATTGGAGTACCTGTATGTAGTTTGATGTACAGAACGCAGCAGCAAAATCCTCCTCCTTCTTCCATGCCCTGTATGATGTGCTGTCTTCCTAATTTTCTCAACAAGATACTCAGCCGTAACTGCTCTTACTATGTTTTCTACTACCTCGTGTTGCAGGGGAAAGCTTCGTTTGGCGCTGGCCTTACACATTGTACCCAGTTGGTGGAGCTACAACAACATGTTCCGTTTCCATCGAGTGGTCAAAACGTGGTCCTGACGCATTAATTCAGCTCACCACATTTTTCCACAGGATGCAGAAGCTCTTAGATATAGCGCTCTCTGACTTTCGTTCAGGTCCGACTTAAATTGGGACGATAACATGTATGAAACTGCAGGGAGGGCGGGACAAAGACTGAGGAGCAGGTACAAGATACAGAGGGACTGTCTAAAAAACCGCGCTGGAGTTTTTGCTGTATGTGATCCTTAGCGGACAGGTTCGAAAAAGGTGACTCATTTCGAGATATATGAGAGTGGCACAAATAAGACTCACCAGTGTCTGTAATCATTAAAAGAAGTCTCTACAGGGTCCAACGCAAGTATGTGGTTCAATGGATAGATTTGATTCTATATCGCAGACAGCATTTCTACCAGAGAGCGTAATGCTGGCAGCGACTCCTGTGTGTGCCTGTAGAGCCAAGACCGCTTTTTATGCATAGTCGTTATGATTGTTTGTAACAGCGCGGTCCTTACGCGAAATGTATGTAGTGGCCTGTAGAATCCCTCTGTGGTCAGCTTCAAATGGCGCTTCTCAATAGTGTTCCTTGAAAAGAACATCGTCCTCCCTCCACAGATTCCCATTTGACCTAACTGGAGAGTGTAATCCGGCTACAGAAAAAAAAATTACTCTCCTGAACAGTGACTCTCATGATCAATTTAATTAATTAGCACATCAATTTGATGTCAATGACGTGCCGCCTCGTGGGTGGCAGAAATGGCTAGGCCACCACGGAATGGTTCTTGATAGGCGTTTTGTTTTTCGTTGCGGCGACATCTTTTAACGAAATTTCAATCTTCCACCTATACACGGCGACAGAGGCTCTCATGATTTGTTTCGTAAACGTTAGTATGATATAGCATCATATTGGTAAAATTGTGCCTGCCATAGAGTACAAAACAGCTACGTCCTCATGAATTATAGCTTGTTGTTGTCGAAGGTAAATTGATTGTGTTTCTTTTGACATGTGTGCCAATGGCGTGATAGATTGTATTCTCTAATGGTGTTTCACGTGTCTAAAATGTTTGTAATACACACGTGCATGACAGTTTATTTACAGACACTGATTTGAACACGAGAGACGCTCTGAGGTCGTGTAATTTGTCAATCAGGCTGAAATAAATTGCTTAACATAGATGTTTTTCCTTCGGAGTTTAAATTCTAGCTTCTTCTTTACTCCAATGATGGTTTTGAAGTAATGAGGACATTCTGTAATGATTGGTAATTTTCACATCAAAATAGTGGAACTGTTTTTCCCGATTTTATGCAGGGTGGACATGTCTCTGCTGATCATCTGTAATCGGCGGCGGTGCACTTCATTGGATGCAAAATAATGAGATGTGAATTTTATTCTGCAGTTGAACGTAAAAGCTATACTTATTTTGCTCATAAAACTAAAATAAAATGGACTGTACCTATTTTCGTGGAAAAAGGACATTTATTATTGTCACTATGGTGTTTCCTGTTTAATAGATGTTTGACTATAGGGAGTCCATTGATGTTAAATACAGATGTCACAGTGCAGTGCTCAGAACAGTGTGTGCTTGATGGCTGGGCTACTAGAGGCGTGGTAGCCGAGTTCCAAAAAAATGGCTCTGAGTTCATCAGTCCCCTAGAACTTAGAACTACTTAAACCTAACTAACCTAAGGGCATCACACACATCCATGCCCGAGGCAGGGTTCCAACCTGCGATCGTAGCGGTCGCGCGGTTCCAGACTGAAGAGCCTAGAACCGCTCGACCACAGCGGCCGGCGCCGAGTTCCATAGGAGGTTGTAGCTGTCCTTTTAGACAAACAACGCACCATCAGGATAGCCCTCATTTATCACGGTTTTGTTCTGAGGGTTGCTTTTGTCAGAGTCGATAATGTTGACCGTCCAGCCACGTGCTCACAGGGATGCATTGTACTGAAGACACTGCAATGGGAAGCTGCCCTGGGGTTTGCCGTTGCTTGAGGTGGAAGGCTCACTGTTTTCCAAGCAGCCGACTTTTGAAAAAGCCATCTGGAAAGTTGTCTGGAATTTTGTTGTTGTTCCAGAGGGGTATTTCCGAGAAATACGATTAACATATTACAAGAAAAAGTTGCATTGACATTAATAAAAGTGTTCTCCACCGGAGAAGGGCGGGCTGCTGGGGGCGCGGGAGGGGGAGGGGGGGGCTGGTCTACTGTGCCGGACACAGCGGCACTCCGACCATAGGAATGGCGTGTGGGGGCTGTGTCGTTATATTTTAGATAAACAAATTGCACTTGGGGCAGCCATCCATTTATCACCTGTTGTTTAGTTGTCCATAGATGCTTTTGTGTTGGCTAGGGACCGCCGCTTCAAGGGGGTCTGCGACCACGGCTACCTCATGCCACGCTGGAAGGGCGGTGGACCGCAAAGCAGGGCGAGGCAGCAGCACCTGGCCATTTGAAAAAGTGATCTGGAGCATTACCCGGAATTTCGTTGTTGTTCCAGAGGGGCCCAGTCTCTCTGAGAAACACGTTTGACAAATTGCAGGAAGTGTTCTCTTCCTCTTGCCTTTTGTCTGGCTATAACTGATTTCCACAGGCTGGAGCCAATATATCGATGCCACCAGAACGATCGCTTTGTGCATCACCAGCGGTAAGATAGAACAGACATCTATCCTTACCTACAGTGGGGAGAGGGAGAGGGTGAGGAATGAGGGATGATTGGGGGGGGGGGGGGGGAGGGGGTAAAACTACCTCCAGGTTGGTTAGTTCGTGAGCACCCATTGAGGAGAACGCACGTTCAGCTACTGCCCCCTCTGGAGTCATTTGGAACGACGATTTTCCGCAGTAGATGTGTTGCATTATGATCCGTTCATTACGAGTGCTGGTTTTTTCACGATAATTTCGATGTCTAATTAGAACAGTGATGCATTTTCCATCAGTTGTGGTATCGTGTGCTGGCGTCGATTACCTGTGCTTCAGGGTGATTGGCGAGCAGGCGTCTGTAGCGAACTCTGACGTCAGACAGCGATAGATAAGAGTCCTCAGCTGTATGCTTACTAAACTCCTCTCTGTCCAACACCAGCATCTCGTCAGTTGAACATATTTCCTGCCAAAAAGAATAATGATACTGCTATACACCCCGGCATTCATCCCATCAGCTTGTAGGTGAAGGGTAGAGATTGAGTGTGTCTGTCACTAGTTTCGGGTGGTATTGTGAAATTTTTTCCCAACAAGATAACACCAATTGTATGGTATCGTCAATTTAGAGCTGTATTGCGATTTTAGGCAGCCCTTGTGTAGCGCTGTGCATATAGTTGTGTAATTAGATGCGATCTTTACGATTAATTACGTAATTAGGGCCGATTCATTTTCCCGACCAAAATAAATATAGTACACTAACCTAATCTTCCTCTCTTGCAGCTGGACAGCTTTCGTGTGTTGGCGGGGTGCACTTGAGCTTTCCATCCAGAAGTACTAGGGTTCAAGTCCCAGAAAGGGTAACGTCATTTTTAATTTCTCGCCAGTTCCAAGTGCCTCTAGTAGTATAATTGTGATAGGGGGTCACTTGGGCTTTTCATCCAGGAGGACCATGTTTTGGGCTCTGGAAATGGTAGTGCCACTTTTATTACCCTTCCAGTTCCTGGACGGGGGTGGGGTGGGACGGCAGCACAACTCTGGGACAAAGAAATTCGCATCAAAATTCGAAATTCCCGCCAAAATTCGAAATTCCCGCCAACAGGGTAGGTGGGGGAGTGGGAGGGTGAGGGGTGAGAAGTGAAGGAGGGTGTTGGTACCCATGTGCAGGCTGACGAAAGCACATGACGTCATCTGGGGGTGGGGGTACGCGTGGTTGGGGTAATTAATTGATCAATTTAATTAATTTGCATATCAATTTGATACGAAAAGTGTCCCACCACCGTCAGTACCCTACTACTGATGGCAACTCTTCTGTGACCTGTGTAAGATGATCTGCTTTTATAAAATGCAGGTATATGTGAAATTCCTTGTGAGTGCAATAAAAGGTACAAAGGACAGACAATACGCACTGTACAAGAACGCTGCACTCAACACAAGCGATACACACGTCTACTGCAGCCCAATAAATCTGTAGTGGCCGAACATTTTATTTTCTCTGGTCATTCCATGGATTACGGAAAAGTTAAGATACTGGCCACAGCCTCATCCTGCTGGGATCCAATGGTCAAGGAAGCTGTGGAAATACAATTAGCAGACAACCTGCTCAACCAGGACGAGGGTTTCGTAAGCACTGTGCAGTTGCTAACTCTACGTTTGCTTTGTTTTCTTTCAGACGCAAAAAGTTTTATGTATCAACGACGCTCTTGTTACCAACAGTGTTCTCTCTGACGCATGCTCGTTTTCTCCACAGTACTGTGTAAAGTGCTTTAAAAATCTTGCCATTAACTCACCTTCAGAATAGTTGTAATGTTGTCAGCCAATATATCGGAACAAAAATTAATAATATTTCTGATGCACACCCGAAAGATGATGGAAAATTAGTCACAGTTTTTGTGGACCAGTCCATGGCCCGTCTTTTCTGGAGAGCAAGTCGTTGCTAATTATAAAATCGAGCGACAGTTCACCGATAACACGAGTAGTTGCATTCACCTGAAAGTCGATCCTTCTGTCGCTTAGCGACACCAAGATCTGTTTCTCTAATCGTTTCCGTTTAGACCCGAACACGGGACTCAGTGAGATCCCTTTAAAGGATACGTCAAGTCATTTATAGCCCCTCTCTACTAGTTTTAAGTAAATGGACTTCGAGAGTGTCGTCACTTCCGAACCAGAATGCAAGCATGCCCTGCTCTTGATTACTTCCCCGGTTATGTCGATGAGGGGCACAAACTGTTTGCCTCCTCAGAAATCTCTGGATCATCGCAAGAGTGGGCAATGTAGTCTTGCACTTGCGATCGCCAATACCGCACATAGCGTATGTGATGTTACTTTCTTAACTAAGGACTCCAGGGAATAGTCTTGTCTTCAGTTAGGGATTTCCTGGCTCTCACACGCTTCTGCCTTAGGTGATCAGGGTTGGTACAGTCACATTACCTTCGCGCCCTCTCTCATTACGCGACGCTTGGACCCAATTGACGCTACGCCCATGGTCTGGTGCATCGTTATGGGTTGGTCACGCTGGCGTTGATCATTATATCTTCCCCTGTTACATGTTTTCCTTTCATACCTCCTACCATCCGTGTTTCACCAATTTGGCTTGTCGTTGTGCTGTTTGAACGCCTTTGGCCCTCCGTTTTGCGTTCTCTATGCACCGAAAAAAAACTAGCAAACCAGATCTGGGATGAAATATTTAGAGAAACCAATGTAAATGTAAAACTCTCTAAATTTCAAAAAATGGTTCAAATGGCTCTGAGCACTATAGGACTTAACTTCTAAGGTCACCAGTCCCCTAGAACTTAGAACTACTTAAACCTAACCTAAGGATATCACACACATCCATGCCCGAGGCAGGATTCGAACCTGCGACCGTAGCGGTCGCGTGGTTCCAGACTGTAGCGCCTAGAGACGCTCAGCCACCCCGGATGGCCTTTAAATTACAACAGTATTTAAACTGAACCATGAAAACACAATTCCAAAAGTAATAAAATGAAACAACTGCAGCCGTCGTTTAGATGTTACTTCAGTATACTGCAATCAGTTTCGGTGACTCGATACACCATCTTCAGGCATTAATTGACGCTGACGGGTTGAACTCCAATCGTATACATTATCCGATCATTGGCCAACATCTATGAACTGACTTCCGTAGAATACTGCTAATGCGATGTTGTCTCTCCAAGCATCAACTAACAAATGTTGGCAATTAGTGGTTGCAGACACAGCATCGCTTTTACGGTATTCATAGATGTTGGCCACTGATGAGATCCAAACCCTTAAGTATCGCAGTTCAATGAAAAAAGAGTCATAATGAGCCAGAATTTTTAAATTTCTATCATAGGTACAAAAACATTTATAGGAAAGTGTTGACTGCTGCAAAATGTCATTTAATGACAAATTAATATACAATACAGAGAATAAAGGCAAAGCAGTCTGCGATGTCATACAATAGGAAACAGGGAGACAACCAACAGAGGCATAAAGTAATTAATGATCCACCTCACCTAGAAAACTAAGTGAATGAGCATTTTTAATTACTGCAGAGAAATTATAGAAAAAAAATCCCAGAAACAAATATAACACATGTAAATAATTATACACTAAGTACAATGATTTTGCTACCAACCACAGAGCACAAAAAATAAAAATTCAGAAGGCTTTGATGAAGCACCAGTTTATGTACTGACACAATTTGTAGAAAGTAACACAAATGAATCCTCCACAGCAAGGACATTCCCAGAGTATCTTGTCGTCAGCGTGTGTCTGACAGTGTCTTCCAGTTATTAGATTGGTACATAAGTTCGTAACGTTTTTCCATACTTTCAATAAACACAACAGATTCGCGTAACAAAAACTCTAGCCATCGTTTATATATTCTACTTTACTACTTACAACATGAACCATGGACCTTGCCGTTGGTGGGGAGGCTTGCGTGCCTCAGCGATACAGATAGAGGCCAGACAAACGTGTGGTTCCTGAAGAGGGGCAGCAGCCTTTTCAGTAGTTGCAAGGGCAACAGTCTGCATGATTGACTGATCTGGCCTTGTATCAATAAACAAAACGGCCTTGCTGTGCTGGTACTGCGAACGTCTGAAAGCAAGGGGAAACTACAGCCGTAATTTTTCCCGAGGGCATGCAGCATTACTGTATGGTTAAATGATGACGACGTCCTCTTGCGTAAAATATTCCGGAGGTAAAATAGTCCCCCATTCGGATCTCCGGGCGCCGACTACTCAGGAGGGTATCGTTATCTAGAGAAAGAAAAATGGCGTTCTACGTATCGGAGCGTGGAATGTCAAGTCCATTAATCGGGCAGGTAGGTTAGAAAATTTAAAAAGCGAAATGGATAGGTTAAAGTTAGATATAGTGGGAATTAGTGAAGTTCGGTGGCAAGAGGAACAAGACTTCTGGTCAGCTGAATACAGGGTTATAAATACAAAATCAAATAGGGGTAATGCAGGAGTAGGTTTAATAATGAATAGGAAAATAGGAATGCGGGCAGGCTACTACAAACAGCACAGTGAACGCATTATTCTGGCCAAGATAGACACGAAGCTCACGCCTACCACAGTAGTACAAGTTTATATGTCAACTAGCTCCGCCGATGAGGAAGAGATTGATGAAATGTATGATGAGATAAAATACATTATTCAGATAGTGAAGAGAGACGAAAATTTAATAGTCATGGGTGACTGGAATTCAGTAGTAGGAAAAGTAAGAGAAGAAAAAGTAGTAGGTGAATATGGAATGGGGGTAAAGAATGAAAGAGGAAGCCGCCTGGTAGAATTTTGCATGGAGCATAACTTAATCATAGCTAACACTTGGTTTAAGAATCAAGGAAGAAGGTTGTAAATATGGAAGAGGTTTGGAGACACGGGAAGGCTTCAGACAGATTATATAATAGTAAGACAGAGATTTCGGGACCAGGTTTTAAATTGTAAGACATTTCCAGGGGCAGATGTGGACTCTGACCACAATCTATTGGTTATGAAATGTAGATTAAAACTTTAAAACTGCAAAAAGGTGGGACTTTAAAGGGATGGGACCTGGATAAACTGAAAGAACCAGAGGCTGTAGAGAGTTTCAGGGAGAGCATTAGGGAACGATTGACAAGAAGGGGGAAAGAAATACAATAGAAGAAGAATGGGTAGCTTTGAGAGATGAAATAGTGAAGGCAGCAGAGGATCAAGTAGGTAAAAAAGACGAGGGCTAGTAGAAATCCTTGGGTAGCAGAAGAAATATTGAAATTAATTGATGAAAGGAGAAATTACACTACTGGCCATTAAAATTGCTACAGATGCGAAATTTAACCGACACGAAGAAGATGCTGTGATATGCAAATGATTAGCTTTTCAGAGCATTCACACACGGTTGGCGCCGGTGGCGATACCTACAACGTGCTGACATGAGGAAAGTTTCCAGCCGATTTCTCATACACAAACAGCAGTTGACCGACGTTGCCTGGTGAAACGTTGTTGTGATGCCTCGTGTAAGGAGGAGAAATGCGTACCATCACGTTTCCGACTTTGATAAACGTCGGATTGTAGCCTATCGCGTTTGCGGTTTATCATATCGCGACATTGCTGCTCGCGTTGGTCGAGATCCAATGACTGTTAGCAGAATATGGAATCGGTGGGTTCAGGAGGGTAATACGGAACGCCATGCTGGATCCCAACGGCCTCGTATCACTAGCAGTCGAGATGACAGGCATCTTATCCGCATGGCTGTAACGGATCGTGCAGCCACATCTCGATCACTGAGTCAACAGATGGGGACGTTTGCGAGACATCAACCATCTGCACGAACAGTTCGTCGACGTTTGCAGCAGCATGGACTATCAGTTCGGAAACCGGGGCTGCGGTTACCCTTGACGCTGCATCACAGACAGGAGCGCCTGCGTTGGTGTACTCAACGACGAACTTGGGTGCACGAAAGGCAAAACGTCATTTTTTCGGACGAATCCCGGTTCTTTTTACAGCATTATGATGGTCGCATGCGTGTTTGGTGACATCGCGATGAACGCACATTGGAAGCGTCTATTCGTAATCGCTATACTGGCGTATCACCCAGCGTGATGGTATGGGGTGCCATTGGTTACACGTCTCGGTCACCTCTTGTTCGCATTGACGGCACTTTAAACAGTGGACGTTACATTTCAGATGCGTTACGACCTGTAGCTCTACCCTTCATTCGATCCCTGCGAAACCCTACATTTCAGCAGGATAATGCACGACCGCATGTTGCAGGTCCTGTACGGGCCTTTCTGGATACAGAAAATGTTCGACTGCTGCCCTGGCCAGCACATACACCAGATCTCTCACCAATTGAAAACGTCTGGTCAATGGTGGCCGAGCAACTGGCTCGTCACAATACGCCAGTCGCTACTCTTGATGAACTGTGGTATCGTGTTGAAGCTGCATGGGCGAACTTGACTGCACGAATGGAAAAACGTCATTTTTTCACACGCTATCCAAGCTCTGTTTGACTCAATGTCCAGTCGTATCAAGGCCGTTATTACGGCCAGAGGTGGTTGTTCTGGGTACTGATTTCTCAAGATCTATGCACCCAAATTACGTGTAAATGTAACCACATGTCAGTTCTAGTGTAATATCTTTGTCCAATGAATACCCGTTTATCATCTGCACATCTTCTTGGTGTAGCAATTTTTAATGGCCAGTAGTGTATAAAAATTCAGGAAATGAAGCAAGCAAAAAGGATTACAAACGTCTCAAAAATGACATCGACAGGAAGTGCAGAATAGCTAAGCAGGGATGGCTAGAGGACAAATGTAAGGATGTAGAGGCATGTATCACTAGAGGTAAGATAGATACCCCCTACAGGAAAATTTAAGAGACCTCTGGAGAAACGAGAAAATCTTGCATGAATATCAAGAGCTCAGATGGGAACCCAGTTCTAAGCAAAGAAGTGAAAGTAGAAAGGTGGAAGAAGTATATAGAGTGTCTATACAAGGGCGATGTACTTGAGGACAATATTGTGGAAATGGAAGAGGACGTAGATGAAGATGAATTGGGAGATACGACACTGTGTGAAGAGTTTGACAGAGCACTGAAAGACCTAAATCGAAACAAGGCCCTGGGAGTAGACAACATTCCATTAGAACTACTGATAGCCTTGGGAGAGCCAGCTCTGACAAAACTCTACCATCGGGTGAACTAGGTGTATGAGACAGGCGAAATACCCTCAGACTTCAAGAAGAATATAATACTTCCAATCCCAAAGAAAGCAGTTGTTGACAGATGTGAAAATTACCGAACTATCAGTTTAATAAGTCACGGCTGCAAAATACTAACACGAATTCTTTACAGACGAATGGAAAGAACTGGTAGGAGCCGTGCCCAGGGAAGATCGGTTTGGATACCGTAGAATTGTTGGAACACGTGAGGCAATACTGACCCTACGACTTATCTTACAAGATAGATTAAGGAAAGGGAAACCTACGTATCTAGCATTTGTAGACTTAGAGAAAGCTTTTGACAATGTTGACTGGAATACTCTCTTTCAAATTCTGGAGGTGGCAGGGGTAAAATACAGGGCGCGAAAGGCTACTTACAATTTGTACAGAAACCAGATGGCAGTTATGAGAGTCGAGGGGCATGAAAGGGAAGCAGTGGTTGGGAAGGGAGTGAGACAGGGTTGTAGCTATCCGCGTTATTCAACCTGTATATTGAGCAAGCAGTAAAGGAAACAAAAGAAAAATTCGTAGTAGAAATTAAAATCCATGGATAAGAAATAAAAAGTCTGTCAGAGACAGCAAAGGACCTGGAAGAGCAGTTTGAACGGAATGGGCAGTGTCTTGAAAGGAGGATACAAGATGATCATCAACAAAAGCAAAACGAGGATAATGGAATGTAGTCAAATTAAATCGGGTGATGCTGAGGGAATTAGATTAGGAAATGAGACACTTAAAGTAGTAAATGAGTTTTGCCATTTGGGGAGCAAAATGAAGGATGATGGTCGAAGTAGAGAGGATATAAAATGTAGACTGGCAATGACAAGGAAAGCGTTTCTGAAGAAGAGAAATTTGTTAACATCGAGTATAGATTTAAGTGTCAGGAAGTCGTTTCTGAAAGTATTTGTATGGAGTGTAGTCATGAATGGAATTGAAGCATGGACAATAAATAGTTTAGATAAGAAGGGAATGGAAGCTTTCGAAATGTGGTGCTACAGAAGAATGCTGAAGATTAGATGGGTAGATCACATAACTAATGAGGAGGTACCGAATAGAATTGGGGAAAAGAGAAATTTGTGGCACAACTTGACTAGAAGAAGGGATCGGTTGGTAGGACATGTTCTGAGGCATCAAGGGGTCACTAATTTAGTATTGGAGGGCAGCGTGGAGGGTAAAAATCGTAGAGGGAGACCAAGAGATGAATGCACTAAAAAGATTCAGAAGGATATAGGTTGCAGTAGGTACTGGGAGATGAAGCAGCTTGCACAAAATAGAGTAGCGTGGTGAGCTGCAACAAACCAGTCTGTGGACTGACGACCACAACAACAACAATTTACAACAGTCTGCCCACGCTGGAGTAACTTTTCGATTCCGCGACCGTAGGAATCACGTGGGTTTGAGACGAAGAACTCGTCGATCCCTGTTCGGAACACAAACATCCGGAAAGGAGGTTCCTAGCGCTTTGTTCGATAGAGAACGGAAAAGGGGAAAGTCAGAGGGCACAATATCTGGTGAATATGGTGGCTACGGAATGAGTTCCCAATCAACTTCTGTGTAGAGTTTTTTGTCAGTCTAGCAGAATGCGGGCGGCCTTATCGTGGAGCAGCATCACTTAGGCAGTCTTCAGCATCTGCATCTACATCTACATAGATACTCTGCAAGCCAGAGTACGATGCGTGGCGGAGTGTACCCTGTACCACTACCAGTCATTTCCTTTCCTGTTTCACTCGCACATAAAGCGAGGCAAAAAACTACACTCTGTACGCCCCCGTGAGAGCCCTAATTTCTCGTATCTTATCTTCGCGGTCCTTACGCGCAATGTATGTTGGCGGTAGTAGAATCGTTCGGCAGTCAGCTTCAAATGCCGGGTCTCTAAATTTTGTCAGTACTGTTTCTTGAAAAGATCGTGTACTTTCCTCCAGGTATTCCCGTTTGAGTTCCCGAAGCATCTCCTTCCACTTACATGCTGTTCGAACTTACTGATACAAATCTAGCAGCCCGCCTTTGAGTTGCTTGGATGTCTTCCTTCAATCCGACCTCGTACGGATACCAAACACTCGAATAGTATTCAAGAATAGGTCGCACCAGCGTCCTATATGCGGTCTCCTTTACCAGTCAACCACTCTTTACTAAAATTCTCCCAATAAATCGAAGTCGACCATTGCCTTCCCTACCATAGTTTTCACATGCTCGTTCCACCTCACATCGCTTTGCAACGTTAGGTACAGATACTTAAACGATTTGACTGTATCAAGCAGGACACTAGTAATACTGTATACGAATATTACAGGTTTGTTCTTCCTATTCATCCGCATTAACTTACATTTTTACACATTTAGTACTAGCTGCTATTCATCACACCAACTGGAAATTTTATCTAAGTTGTCTTGTATCTTCCTACAGTCACTCAACTTCGACACGTTATCGTACACCACGGCATCATCAGCAAACAACCACAGACTGCTGCCCACCCTGTCCGCCAAATCATTTATGTACATAGAGAGCAACAGCGGTCCTACCAACTTCCCTGGGGCTCTCATGACGATACCCTTCTCTCTGATGAACACTCGCCGTCGAGGACAACATACTGGGTTGTATTATTTAAGAAGTCTTCGAGCCACTCACACATCTGTGAACTTATTCCATATGCTCGCACCTTCGTTAAAAGCCTCCAATGGGGCACCGTGTCAAGTGCTTTCCAGAAATCTAGAAATATGGAATCTGCCTGTTGCCCTTCATCCCTAGTTCTGAGTATGTCATTGAGAAAAGGGCAAACTGAGTTTAGCACGAGCGATGCTTTCTAAAACCATGCTGGATCGTGGACATAAGCGTCTTAGTCTCAAGAACATTTATCATATTCGAACTTAGAATATGTTCAAGATTTCTGCAACAAACAAAAGTTAGGGATATTGGTCTGTAATTTTGCGAGTCCGTTCTTTTACTTCTCTTATATACTGGAGTCACCTGCGCTTTTTTCCAGTCGCTTGGGACTTTGTGCTGGGCGAGAGATTCTCGATAAATGCAAGCTAGGTAAGGAGCCAATGCCTTAGAGTACTCTTTGTAAAATCGAACTGGGATTCCATCTGGACCTGGTGATTTATTTGTTTTTAAATCTTTCAGTTGTTCCTCTACGCCAGGTATGCTTATGTCTGTGTCGTCCATACGATCGAATGACGGTATGCTTGTACGATTCTCCTGTGTGAACGATTTCTTGAAGGTGAAATTTAAAACTTCGGCTTTCGTTTTGCCATCTACAATTGCCACAGCAGACTGGTCAATAAGGGACTGAATGGAAGCCTTATTTTTAGACCAGCTTAGCGATTTTACATACAACCAGAATTTTCTCGGGTTCTCTGCCAGATCTTCTGCTAAGGTGTGTCGGTGGTAGTTATATGCTTCGCGTATAGATCTTTTCACAGACGCACGAATCTCTACTAACCTTCGCTTGTCGTCATTTCTGCGTCCTCTTTTGTACCTAGAGTGCAACAGCCTCTGCTTCCTCAACATCCGCAGAATTTCTTTCTTAAACCATGGTGGGTCTTTTCCGTCCTTTATCCACTTACTAGGCACGGTAACCCTCTAGACCACGATTTACAATCTGCTTAAACTTTGCCCATAATTCCTCTACACCATCTTACTGGAACTAAGTGATACCAATTCACTGTCCAAGTGAAATGTTAATAACTGTTATCTGCTCTAGCAGAAACACTCTCCTATCCTTCTTGACTGTTTTATCAACTTTCGTAATCATAGTTGCTATAATGACATCACGATCGCTAATCTCTGTTTCTATACTGAAATCGTCGATAAGGTCCGGTCTCTTTGTAGTTATAAGGTCTAAGATACTTCCATTGCGTGCGGGTTGCCGAGCCAGCTGCTCAAGATAATTTTCAGAAAACGTGTTCAAAAGTATTTCGCATGACTGTCTGTCTGTACCCCCCCTCTATGAATCCATAGACAGGCCAGTCTATACTCGGCAGGTTAAAGTCGCCTCCAACCAGTATTGCGGGATCTGGACATTTACGCGCTATTTACCGTAGACTTTCTTTGAATAACTCTAGAGTTGTTAGAGCGGAATCGGGCGCTGGTAAAAACATCCAACAATTAACTTAGTTTCACAAATACCTGTTATACGTGACCAGTTGACTTGACTGTACACTCAACTTCGACCTCAATACAGACAATACTTTTGTGAACTGCAATGAACACTTTACCTCCTATGGCCTCTAACCGGTCTTTTCGATATACGTTCCACGACTCGATAAATATCTCAGAGCTCTCTACTTCGGGTTTCAGCCAGCTCTCGGTCGCAAGAATGATTTGAGCACGGAACTTTCCTGGAGGGCTGTAAATTCTGGAACTTTATTACAAATACACAGTAAGATTGTGGCAGTCGAAGTGTCTTTATTGCGAACGCCGTTTGTCTACCCTTCTTGTGAATCGACTGGCGAGTGTTCACTAGAGGACCTTCAACTACCACCTCGCGTAAAAACCGTCATGTGCACCCCTCAAGTACTCTGCTACTCGTGTAGTAGTGCACCCTTGACCTATCAAGGGGAGTCCTACAAATCCCCACACGATAACGTACGTCTAGAAATCTGCAGCCAAGACTGTCATAGAGTCGACGAAGTCTTTGGTTGAGACCCTCCACTAAGCTCCAAACCAAAGGGCCCCGATCAGTTCTGGGAACGACGCTGCAAATTGCTAAACAACATGCAGACGATTGCACCCTGAACGCTCGATAGGCACAAGCAAGGCTGCCTCCACATCTCAGATGAGGCACCCCGACAGACATACCAAGTGCACATTGGCTTTCTGGCCGTTCTTCTTGGACTGCATCTGCAAGACGTCTCGATGCCCGCAGGTCTTTGTATGGGGAACCGCTTCTTTTTTGGACTCAACCATTGCTTTCCTTTCCTTGTGTTAGAAAGACATCATTTCACGTTACCAGTAACAATATACGAGGGCCGTTCAGAAAGTAACCTCCGGTTGATTTAAAAAAATACACCAAGTTAAATAAAAATATTTTAATATATACATCTTACAACTACATCTTTGCACTATTTTTCTACATAGTCTCCATAGCGATTGAGGCACTTATCGTATCTCTTCACAAGCTTTGAAATTCCTTCTGCATAAAAATCACCCGCTTGTGCCTGGAGCCAGCCTGTGAACGCATCTTTGAGCTCTTCGTCGTCATCAAACCGCTGTGACCCGAGCCATTTCTTCAAATGCATGAAGAGGTGATAATCACTTGGCGCCAGGTCTGGGCTGTAAGGTGGATGGTTGATAACGTCCCACTTGAAGGACTCAAGAAGGGCCGTTGTTCTGCGAGCAGAGTGAGGACGGGCGTTATCGTGCAAAAAAACGATACCGGAAGTCAGCATACCACGGCGTTTGTTCTGTATAGCCCGTCGTAACTTTTTTATTGTTTCACAGTACACGTCTTGATTAATGGTCGTACCACGTTCCATGAATTCAACCAACAACACCACTTTGGCATCCCAAAACACCGTTGCCATCAGTTTTCTGGCAGAAAAATCTTGCGAGGCTTTTCTTGGTTTGGTAGGCGAATTTGAATGTGCCCACATCTTTGATTGTTCTTTTGTCTCAGGGTTCACGTACTTAATCCAGGTTTCGTCACCGGTCACGATTCTGTTTAACAATGGTTCTCCTTCGTCCTCATAACATGACAGAAAGTCTAATGCAGAGGCCATTCTTTGAGTTTTGTGGTGGTCGGTAAGAATTTTGGGCACCCATCGTGCACAGAACTTACGGTAACCCAATCTTGCTGTCACTATCTCGTACAAGAGAGTCTTAGAAATCTGTGGAAAACCAGTAGACAACTCCGACATTGAGAAACGTCGATTTTCACGAACTTTTGCATCAACTGTTTGAACTAGTTCGTCAGTCACCAATGATGGTCTACCACTCCTCTCTTCATCATGAACGTTTTCTCGTCCACTTTTAAATAAACGTACCCATTCACGGACAACTCCTTCACTCATAACTCTTGGTCCGTACACGGCACAAAGCTCACGATGAATAACTGCTGCAGAATATCCTTTGGCTGTAAAAAACCTTATGACAGCACGCACTTCACATTTGGCGGGGTTTTCTATTGCAGCACACATTTCAAGCTGCCACAAAAACTAAACTAGCGCAGGTACGACATTCACTCGACCACGGCTTGATGCCGACTGACCTGTTGAGTGCGTGAACGCACAGATGGCGTCGCTACTCCCCCCACAACCTGCACTGTGACCAATCGGAGGTTACTTTCTGAACCGCCCTCGTAGAAAAGGTATGGTTTGTTCATAAGCCACTTGACGAGCAAGCAGAGGTGCACATACTGCCACCCGCAGATTTTTGTGATTTTGGCTTACAAGTAACCCCCTTGAGTGCGAGGTCGCAAGTTCAGTCTTTAGTAAGGTTTCTTTGAAAGTGTTTTGTTAACAATTATGACGGGAAAAATACTATCTGGTAATGACTCACCACGTGCATCAGGAGGGAAACAGTAAATGAGTGTCTTGGAGGTGTAGAGATCATCTTTCTATGGGGTGTATGTACTACACTTCACAAAATGGACGTCATCGACATTCAATAAATGTTCAAAACAAACCATTAACTTCCACCATGAACAGCGAATGAAAAATGGCGTCATGGTGATCATAAAGGTTCGCACCATAAAGATCGAAGGCGAACTCCTCTGGAGTTACGAACCGTGCAGGACGTTCAGCAAGGTATGAAAACGTATAGAACCATATTGATGTAAAGGGGTGATGAGAAGTGATGCAATGTAATGGCATGCAACCGAATGCGAAACAGTCTGTCGCGGAGCTTACCGTGAAACTGGCTATCCTTTAAGATGTAGTTGCAGATAGCGCGATAATATCTTTTATAGATACGGAAAAACTCCAGAGGCTGCATTTGTACAGTGGTTCCAGGTGGTATGAAATGCGAAGCCACGGACTTTTCAAGAGGCGTACTTTGCTCCAAAGGAGTACGATTTTTATACGTAGGCCAGGAATCAGGCAAAAGGAAGTTATTTTGACCAGCTATTGACCAAAAGCAGTGTTCAATGATATTTGTAGTTCTCTTACGCCCATTTTCCCACTCTTGCCTGCTGTGACGTAAATATTCCCTACTGCCCTTGAAACATAACGCTCACGAGAAAGAATCGTAGGGCGCTGAGCTCCTCCAACTTCTCGCAGCGCATTAAATAACTTCCCAGCCAATTTACGAGCCATATTAAGAGTCGGCATAATTATATACGAATGCGTTAAGGCAGGGGTCTCCAAACTTTTTAGTCCGCAGGCCACATTGACTCCTCCACGAAGTCATAAGGGCCAAGATCTACCTAGTGGGATTAAAGCACCCTAGCACTCCATGATCACCGTAATGTAAGGCTAAAGGAAAGATGAAATCGCAAAAATTTAAGGTTGTGTGAATAGCTAGCACTGAAACGAGCTACGATTTTTATTTAATTATATAATTTTGATTGGTGGACGTACCTGACCGAAATTCTGGCGTATTTTATTCTGGCGAATTTCACCGACATAAAATATGTTACTGCACATTCTTCACAAAAGCGCCCTGCAAAGTTAACGAAATCTCAAAATCATTGTTAGCAACACTATTACCGCAAGACGTAACAGAGGTAGAGTATGTCAACGCATTGTTATTTCAAGCGGCGCAACAATAAGTTTAGTTACGTAGTCTAGTAGCGAGTAGCAGAGCCAATGTCGCGGTATATTGGTCGCGATAGGCCTCGAAACTCAATTGTTGCCAGTATAGGTACCACCTCAAATGTTTGGCTGGCCGGATACCGGGGATGTCCGGCCAGCTAACGCGAGCCGGTTTGACGGCCCTCGCGGGCCGGTTTCGGCCCGCGGGCCGTAGTTTGGAGACCCCTGCGTTAAGGCATTGATGTTAGTTGATCGTGATACAACTCTCTTGGTACTTCTAATTTTCAGGTTTCCTTTCATATGCATTTCCTCTTCAAATCCCGATTGGTTCGAGTTGAAAACAGATTCCTTACTGAACGATGGGATAAGTTTGTTAACCTCATTTACAAATTTTCGGGCCGATTCCGCAGTTTACTGTGCATTGTCAACTTGATGCTTTGTTTGAAATTTCGTTATCTTACGTCTTCCAGTTCTATAGCACTGTTTGAAGTTATGCAATCATCCTCTGGTTCCCTTGATATCACTGTAATCTGTATCGCGCACAATTTGATGTGCATAACATAGTAGTTCACTATCAAGCACACCCTATAAATTATATTGAGACGCCTAGGAACCTTGAAACGCGCAAACACCAGTTTTTATAATAAGTGCGCCTTGTCCTCCTTTGAATATCATTAGTTTTTCTTATGCATTACACGGTCGTATTGCTGCGGACTTTTTCGAAATCTGTTCGTAATTGTTTTTTTACTATGTTGCGGATGGTCTTCCATGTACGTAATTATGTTTAGTACCACTCCTTGGATTGTCCTTTACTACGTTTCACTGGAGACAGGATTTGTAGTTCCCTGATAGCCAAGGATGATGAGCTACGTGGCTCGACACTTGTGTCAATGCCACTTTGCTTGTTAAGCACGTATAGTCATAATTGTTCTCACGTGCATTTTCCGTACAATCCATCGTATACGACACCACACATTCCACTGGCTTATCTTGCTGGAATGCTAATATTTCACGTGCCATTTCTGCGAAATTTCTTGGGTTCCTTTGTGACGAAATGTCAACTTCGGCAACTGTTGCTGTAGATATAATGCACTGTTTGCTTTGTTTATCGCTTATGTTACTCTGCTTTGTATAAATACCACTAGCACTGTAGAACTGTTGCGAGTCACTCGTCGTCTACTAAGCAGTGCAACTAAGCTCCATAGCCGCATGCTGTGCTCACCACTGGATACCTCCAGTCCCGCCTCCTGTTGACATTAGCAGCCAGTTTTGTTTTTGCCTAGAGACAATATGTGGGGCGTCAAATGCCGCAAACGTCACAATCCTTTTGCAACTTCGCTCTCAAGAGGTTCCTTGCTAGAGCATGCGGTAACACCGGATTTTTGAGACTTCCCCGTTGCATGCAAATGTCACACATTTGCCAGTTCTCGAGTAAACTGACGTGGATCATTGTGGTAAATGTGTTTAAACGATCTTCGTCAAACCCCAAAGGTCTTCCTGAAAGTGGAGAGTCACAAATCTCAAAACAAAACATATTACAATGAGAAATCCATTTTGTTGTCGTTCTCTGGGCTCTGAGCACTATGGGACTTAACATCTGAGGTCATCAGTCTTCTAGAGGTTAGACCTACGTAAACCTAACTAACCGAAGGACATCACACACATCCATACCC
The DNA here is from genome assembly GCF_023898315.1 of Schistocerca nitens. Taxonomy (NCBI): domain Eukaryota; kingdom Metazoa; phylum Arthropoda; class Insecta; order Orthoptera; family Acrididae; genus Schistocerca; species Schistocerca nitens. The sequence continues at coordinate 511,037,351 of NC_064621.1, forward strand.
GAGGCAGGATGATTCGAACCTGCGACCGTAGCGGTCGCGCGGTTCCAGACTGAAGCGCCTAGAACCGCTCGGCCGCTACGGCCGGCGTTGTCGTTCCTGTCCAGTGGCATTCCCCATACAGGCTCTAATGGTTCTGGCAGCCTTCGCTGTTGTCACCCCTCTACTGAATTCAAACAGAAGAGTGCATCAGAAATATTCCGATTTCTTCACTTGGCACTCCATTTTTTAGCGTCTCCAGCTTTTCTGGGGATCAAATGCACAAAATATGAGCACTGTTTTCAAACTGCTGAAAAGGATAATAAGAATAACAAACAAAAATGGTAGTCGAACTTACTGTAAGGATCTGCTCAAAACACTGGGGTTGTACACAACGAAAATAACATTGGTAATTACTGCACAAACAGGTATGTCCATGACCATGGAGCAAAATCTACACTGAACTTACATTTACAAGAAAGAATAAACATGAAACTCAAAACAGCATTTCCTGCCAAGGAATAAAACTGTATAATAAATTACCAAAGGAGATTAAAGTAACTACTAGAATAAAACTTTAAAGAGGCGTTTAAGAAGGAACTATTAGCCCAGCCATAACATCGAACAGGGTTTGTTAAAAATATGCACCGCAAATGATACTAACGATAATAAAACATCTGACAGTGCACTAACACATTCACACGAGGTGTTTTTTCTTCGTTCTTTTCTTTTCTGGGAGATCTTACTTCCAAAGCTTTGCAATGTGTAATACTAGCACATTGTCCTCTTTCTGAGCTCGGCAGCTCACTCGTCGTAAAGGGATGTTGTCTTAGTTCCTCAGGCTAGCAAAAGGGATTTGTGGAGCACAAAATGGTCCTGACGTTAGCTAATTGAGTGTGCAGTCTTACAAAACAACGTGTGTATAGTGTGTGGAGACGCCGGGAGTGAGATATGAATGAATAGCGTAGCATTAGCCTTTTACCATTATTAAATAAGTTATTTGTAATACAATACTGTACATTAGGGTAAATCGAATTAGATTGCACTGTTTTAATCAGAGTGGCCTTGTGTGCGAAAGGGTGGATACTCTAATCTTCATCTAGCCATCCTAATTTACGTTTTTCTTGGTTTCCCTAAATTAATTCACTCAAATGCCGTGAAGGTTTCCACTACAAGGCCACGACTGGTTACCTGTCCCATCCTTGTCATTCCAGACCTGTAAGTCTTTAAATGTCTGCACATGTGAAATAGTTTAATTTTGTTGTTCTTAAACTGAAATACCAAGAAGTGTCCAATATCCTTCTAAGAGATATGTACAGATAAATAAAACTGCTGCTGCTGCTGCTACTTCTTCTACTACTACTACTATTACTACTACTAAATTGCGCCGTCTTCTATCCTACTTGTTTTTCGATGTCATCAAATACCTTAAAAATGTATCTGGAACTATTCTTGCAGTAGTGCGCTAAGGAGCACACGCTGTATGCGGGAACGCCCAGCTTGGTTCACCACTATTGTACAGGTTACATGTATAGACACATATTCTAAATGAGTGGTAGAACTGTCAGTGAGCTTTCAAGTAATGACACATCTTCCTCTGTCAGAGCCAAACTACTGACATAGCTACAACTCACGTGAAATATTTTTAACCTCAGAATTTTTCCGATTTATGTAAATCAATTTTTTCAGTTACTGTGACAGGGTATGGGAGTCAGGACACGGTTTCTTTCTTTGTAAATAAGAACAAAAATACAGGGTAATATATTATTTTCTTTATTCTTTTCATAAAAGGTGTTGAAGTTACTATATGTGTAGTCTGTATTAGAATGTATTCATACAATACAATTAAAAACATTACGAAAGGTCACTGATATCCATTCTAAGTTAGTAAATATGTGTACGACGTAAAATCTCACGTGATACATCCCTCTAAATTTCGCCCTGCGTCAACAGGAAACTTACGGTGGACGTTGAATGTGAGCATGTACAGCAGGTGAGTCATGAATTTAACCGAGGCTTATGTACAGATACAGATCAATGCAATGTTGCATATGCATTCGAACAGATACAGTCTGGATCCTAGGTTAACGTGGAACGCAGTGTTCAAGAACATAACCAATGTCGATATGTTGCTGTTCTTTGAGGGCGCAACTTCGCGTCAGGTCGAAGGAAATAATCAACGAGTGAGTGAATTCTTCAGCGGGAGCTACACCCTGTTAACAATTCATATGACAACAGTTTCTATCCATAAGATCCTGACTCAATTATACAGATTTTTAACGCATGATTCTGGTGTCCAAATAGTTTGCCGCTACCAAGTTCTGTAGTTTGCTGACGTAAACCGGTCTGTTACTCTCCTACAGAATATCAAAAACGTCTACTTACGGAAGAAATTTGATGTCGTATATTTATTAAAGGGAAGATGGTTACATTTACACTCCTGGAAATTGAAATAAGAACACCGTGAATTCATTGTCCCAGGAAGGGGAAACTTTATTGACACATTCCTGGGGTCAGATACATCACATGATCACACTGACAGAACCACAGGCACATAGACACAGGAAACAGAGCATGCACAATGTCGGCACCAGTACAGTGTATATCCACCTTTCGCAGCAATGCAGGCTGCTATTCTCCCATGGAGACGATCGTAGAGATGCTGGATGTAGTCCTGCGGAACGGCTTGCCATGCCATTTCCACCTGGCGCCTCAGTTGGACCAGCGTTCGTGCTGGACGTGCAGACCGCGTGAGACGACGCTTCATCCAGTCCCAAACATGCTCAATGGGGGACAGATCCGGAGATCTTGCTGGCCAGGGTAGTTGACTTACACCTTCTAGAGCACGTTGGGTGGCACGGGATACATGCGGACGTGCATTGTCCTGTTGGAACAGCAAGTTCCCTTGCCGGTCTAGGAATGGTAGAACGATGGGTTCGATGACGGTTTGGATGTACCGTGCACTATTCAGTGTCCCCTCGACGATCACCAGTGGTGTACGGCCAGTGTAGGAGATCGCTCCCCACACCATGATGCCGGGTGTTGGCCCTGTGTGCCTCGGTCGTATGCAGTCCTGATTGTGGCGCTCACCTGCACGGCGCCAAACACGCATACGACCATCATTGGCACCAAGGCAGAAGCGACTCTCATCGCTGAAGACGACACGTCTCCATTCGTCCCTCCATTCACGCCTGTCGCGACACCACTGGAGGCGGGCTGCACGATGTTGGGGCGTGAGCGGAAGACGGCCTAACGGTGTGCGGGACCGTAGCCCAGCTTCATGGAGACGGTTGCGAATGGTCCTCGCCGATACCCCAGGAGCAACAGTGTCCCTAATTTGCTGGGAAGTGGCGGTGCGGTCCCCTACGGCACTGCGTAGGATCTTACGGTCTTGGCGTGCAGCCGTGCGTCGCTGCGGTCCGGTCCCAGGTCGACGGGCACGTGCACCTTCCGCCGACCACTGGCGACAACATCGATGTACTGTGGAGACCTCACGCCCCACGTGTTGAGCAATTCGGCGGTACGTCCACCCGGCCTCCCGCATGCCCACTATACGCCCTCGCTCAAAGTCCGTCAACTGCACATACGGTTCACGTCCACGCTGTCGCGGCATGCTACCAGTGTTAAAGACTGCGATGGAGCTCCGTATGCCACGGCAAACTGGCTGACACTGACGGCGGCGGTGCACAAATGCTGCGCAGCTAGCGCCATTCGACGGCCAACACCGCGGTTCCTGGTGTGTCCGCTGTGCCGTGCGTGTGATCATTGCTTGTACAGCCCTCTCGCAGTGTCCGGAGCAAGTATGGCGGGTCTGACACACCGGTGTCAATGTGTTCTTTTTTCCATTTCCAGGAGTGTATATGGCGTCGTCCCTGTTATATTGTGGCGTTATCTAACTTGACAGCTACCGTTACGTTTATTCAGTCCATGCACTTTGTAATTTGAAGCATGACTTTGACTGGTTTGTTTATTCTCTGTTTTTACGTGTCTGTGCTGCCGCAAGGTCCGACGAAGCTAATGGTTTGTCTACGTCACACTTTGGACGTTTGTCCAAGAGTGTTTGTCATTTTTAAAAGTCGCAGTCAACTCCTACTTTCTGAATGAGCTACCCACTGTCTCTTAAACATAACATTCAGCCATATGTTCAAAAATGGCTCTGAGCACTATGGGACTTCACATCTGAGATCATCAGTCCCCTAAAGCTTAGAACTACTTAAACCTAACTAACCGAAGGACATCACACACATCCATACCCGAGGCAGGATTCGAACCTGCGACCGCGGCAGGCTCAGCCATATGTGGTAGGGACGCTCTCACAGCTGCGATTATGGCTTTCCAGCGGCAAAAAATTCTAATTGTAACGTTACGAGAGCTAGTGTCCACCTTGTGTGTGGAGACAATTTTATTCTTTAGTTCCCAGCTAGTATTCCAGAGATTTCACCTAAGTGATGTGACATCACGCGTCTGCATGTTTTGACAAACTTCTCTAGTACTTGTGATAATTATGAAATTATGTAACTCCTTCCGAAATGACCGAAGACTGCAATGTCTGCATTTAATGCACTTTGGGATGAAAATTGTCTCACGCTTGTGCTCACGCTGTTTGTGGATGGTCTACCTCTCATCCTGACTCATATTCAGTCCCTTGAGCAATGAAGCGAAACCTTTAACAGTTCTACTGAAACGCTCCATAGCTTGTTGAAATGACAGGGAATCCGATTACTTCTTCTGTATTTTTTTTCTGAGTGCACCTGTTATATTTATAATATGTCAACTAAATCATGGGAACGCTCCATAAATGACAATAAAGTGAGAATCGTAAAAGGATTCTGATGAGTGTACGACATACAGTCGGTTTCAGCAGATCGGGATGTATTTTCGTATGACTCCAACCATAATTACTTTAAATCCTATGACGGGATCAATCCTGTGACGTAGTTGCTCTCTGAGCTTCAGGCGCAAGGAAGTCGAAGAGATCTATAGTACCATCGTTCCCCTGACGATAAAGCAGGAAGTTTAGCTGCAAAGTAATGATCTTGTGCGTGTTGTATTTGTAGGCTGAAATTAGGCAATAGAAAAGCACGTATGTATCACCGTCATGTAACCAGCAAATTTTGTGGCGCAGCACACAATGACTGTTACCCAAATTACAAGCTACCACTTCACTTACCTGTGTTTTTCTACAGTATGAGCAAACACATTTCTCACTTCATTATAGAGAACTTGATTGGTTCTGGGCCAAGCAATGACAGGATTAGTGTCATAGCCCAGGGATACAAAGCCTAAAACACTTCACTACCAAGATTCATTAAAATACTTGCACGCATCACTTCAGAAACTCACTGAAACTCTTCATCTCGTAAACTGAACGTCCCTATGACGCAAAGATCCAGTTCATTAAGAAAAAAGGAATCTTCCCGTAGAAATACCCAGAATTTGTGGAAACATTACAAAACTACGTCACCCAATATACAACTAGGTACATCCTTCAGAAAATATACAGGCGATGCCATGACAGATGCAGAATATGAGCATTTAATGTGCATTTGGCAGGAGAATACGCAAGACCTTACACGGACACAGACATACAATTCTTGAGGTACATGGCTGGGAATATACAGACTGGATCCTGCTCATTTCTGCATCGTGCCCAGGTTATCTTGCGATGCAAGACTCAGAAGTACAACCAATGTCGGCATTTTGATTTTCTTTGACGTCAGGTATCGTGGGAGACTTTGTCAATTTATTTAACGACTCGGCGAGGCATATAATCGACGAGTGGATGGATTGTTCATTGATGCCATGGGTTCAGGCTACTTCCTATATTTGAATGTTAATGATTTCTGCGGGTCTGCCATGCAACAATTCCTACCTGTTGGAGAGTTCCGGTGGCTGACTCGTGCTCAGATTGATGGTAAAGAGTTTTTGTCTGTGGCAGGTAATTCTGATGTTCTGATGTAGAATATATCTTGGAGGTAGAAATGGCCTACCTAGATAAGAAAATTCCTGGCAAATTAAAACTGTGTGCCGGACCGAGACTCGAACTCGGGACCTTTGCCTTTCGGGGGAAGTGCTCTACCAACTGAGCTACCCAAGCACGACTCACGCCCCGTCCTCAAAGCTTTACTTCTGCCAGTATCTTCCAAACTTTACAGAAGCTCTCCTGCGAACCTTGCAGAACTAACACTCCTGAAAGAAAGGATATTGCGGAGACATGGATTAGCCACAGCCTGGGGGATGTTTCCAGAATGAGATTTTCACTCTGCAGCGGAGTGTGCGCTGATATGAAACTTCCTGGCAGATAAAAAACTGTGTGCCGGACTGAGACTCGAACTCGGGACCTATGCCTTTCGCGGGCAAGTGCTCTACCAACTTTTTTTTTTTTGGCTGGCAGACGCTCTATCCATCTTTTTTTAATTTTTTTATTTTTTTTACTTTTTATAAAAAATAAAATAAAAATAAAAACGCGGTTCCTCCGCTTTATGGTCCAACAACGCGACCACTTTTTTTTCTTTTTTTTGGGGGGGGGGGGGACAGGAAGGCAGGCTAAACAAACAATCTTTATTCGTACAACTGTGCTGTCCTAGGGATAAGAAAAGTATCGAGACAGCAAAAACAATTTGGAAATCATAATATCAACGTAAAGGCCGCCCTCTTTTTTTTTTGACATGAATAAAGTAAATGACAATCCAGTCACGGGCGGGAGTGAAAATGAAGTTATCATCTGCATCACAATCCCTGCAGCACGCGGTGTCGCATCATAAATCTGGCAGAAAGCCATATAATCGTGGTCATTTCTGCCATATTGGGCGGCATGTATTCCTCCTGCGTCGACCATTCGAAGGACCATTATCTGAGGCGGTTTCCGTATTTACCATAGTTGTGTGTGTGTGTTCTTTTTTTTCACGTTAATATAATCCAGTCATAACTGGCGCCAGCAGGTAGGAGCCAGTTTTCTTCTCAGTGTGCTATATGCCAATATAATTGAACCGTACAGTAGTGTCTCTAGTCGTTCTGCTGCAGGAGTCTTCTCATCGCTGGGACACGCCAGCTGTCCGGCGGATTGTGAAAAACACTTCCTAAAAAATTGGAAAAGTAAGTCCTATATTTCGAATGACTCCGCATGAGCTCGTGTTGTTCTTGTAAATACATCCAATAATCCATCACGGACTTAAGATCGTACGAATACAAATATTTCGTGGCATGTCCAGCGATCCAATTGACCGCATACGTCTTTTGTTTGGGAAAAAAGGTCTTGTCCGGTAGAAAAAATACATCCGATGTGATTTCTGTGTAGTTAGTGCGCCGAAGGAAGGCCAGTATTCGACGTGTCAGCATCCAGACGTCCCTCGCTGCGCCACACACTAAACCATGGTCTTCCGTTGCTAACAGTCCACAGTTTGTGCAAAGAGGAGAATCGACCATATGAATTGTATGTAATCGACTCCCGGTCACAAGTTTACGGTTTATAAGAATATACCACATCGATCTCGCTGCTGTTGACAGTAATGGAGTATGCACTGCACACCAAATGTGGTTCCACGTTGTCGACGGGTATTTGAATTCCATTATGTTGCGGCGCCGGCCGCGGTGGTCTCGCGGTTCTAGGCGCGCAGTCCGGAACCGTGCGACTGCTACGGTCGCAGGTTCGAATCCTGCCTCGGGCATGGATGTGTGTGATGTCCTTAGGTTAGTTAGGTTTAAGTAGTTCTAAGTTCTAGGGGACTTATGACCACAGCAGTTGAGTCCCATAGTGCTCAGAGCCATTTGAACCAGCCATATGTTGCGGCCATGGTGATCCATCAAGCACCTATAGATCTCCCGAGTCGTGGGTATTCTCGTCGAAGGTACTTTCAGACGAACATAACTATAATCAACAAGAAATGAGGCAATGTGTGCAAGAGAAGGCGAAATGTTGCCCACCGCTATCGGGGGTTCGTGCGAAGGCGGAACAAGTACTTCTATCAGAGCTGACGTTATGGTATGCTTTCGTTGTTGCCAATTTCGTATCATCGCTCGCATGTAAAGCGCCAAAGCTTTGTTTCGCACGTTTGTGAGGTTGAGGCCACCGTTCCGGAACTGTAGCGTTAACGTGTCATATTTGATCTTAAATAACATCCCAGTACTAACATAGTAACGAAAGGCAGCCATGAGGCGGTCTGCAATACCCTTCGGTAGTGGTAGGATCTGCGCTAAATGTGGCAGTCGTGACGCTATGTGAACGTTGGTGTATGCCACACGTTGGATAATGTCAAAGGCTCTCAGTGAGTTGTTACGTATCGTCAGACGAACATTCTGCAGAAGCCGCCGAGAACTCGCCGCCGCTGACCGCCGTAGTGAACGGGTAAATGTGATCCCCAGACATCTCAGCGATTCCACCGTCTGAAACGGTCCCGGTACGTCTTCCAGACCCCGTCCAATGTGCATAATTTTGGATTTCGTCATGTTAACGACACTGCCTGCCGCCGTCCCGTAAGAGTCTAGATGTTCAACAGCCTGACGCACTTCATGTCCTGATCTGACAAGGAAGAGCTGGTCGTCCGCATATGCGCGACAAACGAAAGAGTTCTGATTGAGCGCTATCCCAGTAAGGGAGTGCCTCATAACACACATCAGAGGCTCAAGTGCTATCGCAAACAGCATCATGGAGACTGGGCACCCTTGTCGGACTGAGCTGTTAATGGGAATCGAGCCCGCTTCCCGACCGTTTACAATCACCTTCGACGTAGCCCCTCGTATTAGTCTCATAACGATGGAGATGAAAACAAGTGGAATCGCCATTCGGCTCATGACTGACGCCAAGAAGTCATGGTTTATCCTGTCGAACGCATAATCAAAGTCCACAGATATCATCGCTGCTCGCATTTTACACGTTTCCGCAAGGGCGATAACGTCACGGTATTCACTTAACGCCGAGGAGATGTTGCTTCGCACCCCTAGGCTAGCCTGATCGGGGGATATTGTCCTGGATATCGCCAGCTTTAGACGAGACTCTAGTAGTCGTGCAAAGATTTTATAGTCGGTGTTTAGCATAGTGAGAGGCCGATATTGATTAACACTGCGACTCCCCGCCATCTTCGGGATGGGAAGAAGAAAGCCCGTTACAAAATCCGACGGTAGGCGCATGTCCGGACACATCGCCTCATTGTACATCGACACCAGCTGTGGCATCATCATGTCCACGAATGCTCGATAATACTCTAATGTAATCACATCTGGCCCTGGTGATTTATGGGCCGCTCCTTTTGTGAGTGCCACCTTTATATCGTCTTCTGTGAGTGGTCCCATAAGCGCTGCATTATCCGTCTCTGTCAATGTCGTTTGCAGATGTTGCAATATCTCTTCCCCCACTCGACGATCCGTCGGCGTACTGGCATAGAGGTGGCGGAAATGCTCTAAAAATCATTTGCAATGTCCTGTTGTGTTGTCAGTTGACGGCCATCTAAACCGTGGAGCACTGTTACCAATGCGCGGCGGTAACGTTTATGTTCCCGCGACACATGGTGCATCGAGGTACGTTCCCCGGTGATGGTGTCGAGACATCTTGCCCGTATGTATTGGGATGCCACCCAGTCGTCGACGCGTGATCGATAGGATTTGTGCCTTGACACGATGAGCTTCCGCATGATGTTCTGCAGACGGCACCTGGAATGACAGCTCACGAAGAATGGTGTAATAATAATCAAGAGTGTCTCGTTGCCATCTCGTCTAACCCCGACCATACTGTATTAGAGCTCTTTTTATTGCCGGCTTAGTACACTCGAGCCACCATTGAAGCACGGAGGTATATGTTAGTAGACGGTGTTGACATGTGGCCCATACTTCCTCGACTCACTGACGACATTCGGGGTTCGCTAAAAGTGACGAATTGAGCTTCCATGTCCCGCGGCTTCTCCACACACTTTGCCTAGGGAGTGATATGGTACAAATGTAAGCCAGATGATCAGTAAATGCCGCAGGCCATCGTTCCGCGTCGACCACCTTATCCTGTAGGCCAACCGAAACATATATTCGATCGAGTCTGCTCGCCGAGTGACTGTTAAAAAAAGTATATCCCTCACGGTTCCTATGAATCATGTCCCAGGTGTCGCTTAACTCCAGATCCCGGCATAGCACATGCAATTCACGACAGGTATTGTAATGTGGTGTCTGGTCTTTTTGAGCTAAAACACAATTGAAGTCACCACCTATAATGAAATGATCGAATCTGCCGGTAAATAAGGGCACAATCTCTTCCGAATAATATCTCGCACGCGCCCGTCTGTCGTCTGTGCCGGAAGGGGCATAAACATTGAGAATGCGAATTCCATTAACAGTTATCGCCAGTCCTCGTGCCGAAGGTAGATAAGCCAGGTCGCGAACCGGAATCCCGTCCCGGACCAATATCGCCGTTTGTCTGTCGTTGTTCGAGTGAGGCGAGGTATAGGAGATGTATCCATGTACTTCCTGGAACTCAGGAATGTAAATTTCCTGCACGATCAGTATATCCACATCCGACGCGTATATCATGTCCCTAAACAGCTGCTGTTGCACGGGCGATCTAATGGTATTTACATTCACTGTCCCTATTCTGTATGCCTGGGGCCGAGTAGCTGTCATCTCCACATGATGTTAAAATGACAAAGTTTCACCGTATCGATATTCCCTTTGCACATCCGCAGAGGGTCGCCCGACGGACGCGTCCTGCGGTATTAGGTTTCTTGAGATGCCGACGGATGCGAGTCCCCACCAATAGAATGGTCCGCATCGGTGATTTCATCGTCCTGCTCATACCAGATGATATTATTGGGGTGCTCCATATTTCCCTGCGCGGCATTGATGTGTGACATCTGTTGTTCTTCCGAGCTTTAGACTCCGCCGCAGAAGGGGTGTCAGGCCCCTGAGCGGATGCGTCTTCTGAACGACATGACATCTTTTCACTGTCCGAATTCATATGGTCTGCGACATCTGAAGCTTGTGGTTCCATGTCAGACAGGTCCATAGTGTTAGACTCATCTGGGCTCCCAAGAAGAGAAGGGAGCGTCAGAGTTTAGTCGGCGCTTCTTGCGGCGCTTTGGCGAGCGTTGTTTGCGGGTCCTAACCTCGGCCTCTGGTGTCGGCGAATCTTGTATCTCCTGCATTCTCGCCGCTGCCACAACGCCCTGGGGCCGTTCCACTTCAGCTTCCATGCCGAGTGTGATGCTGTCATCCTCTTTCTGCACCACCTGTAGCGTCTGGGATTGGAGGTTGGTCGGAGCCATTCCTTCTTCAGTGGGGTCCGAAGGCGCCTCAATCAACTGCGGCGTCGGTTCGTTAGTGCGCTACGATCTCGGCGTCACCTCCCCGCGAAGCACCGTCACGTAAGTCATCGGCAGTGATGTCGGTGTAGTCGGATTCTGGAAGTCTCCGCTGGGGAGTTGCACGAGTCTCCTCTGCATACACGCAGATCGAAGATGTCCTTCACCCCCACACCCGGAGCATGTCCGGGGCTGTCCATCATAGATGACAATAGCTCTACAGCCATCGATGTTTATGTACGATGGCACATGTTTCGTAAGGGCAATTCGCACCTGTCGGACACCATTGAGCACTGGATACGTGCTAAAACTTGCCCAACGTTCGGCCGTATGACTAATAACTCTGCCATATGGCTGGAGTGATTCAGTGACCAATGATTCGGGTACCTCGAAAGGCAGCTCGAAGACTCGAATCGTACGCACGCCCAGGCCCGAATGAGCTACTAAAACTTCGCCAATATGACCATCCGAGTGTCGGAACTGGAATCCTCGTTTGGCGGCTTCAATGATTCTATCGCATGCTGCGTCGTCAATCATCTTTACGTAAAGAGTGGTGCTCACGATTGATAAATGAATTCCAATAATCTTCGTGTAATTAAGATGCACTTCGTCCCTCAAGAAACGTTCGATTTCGAAAGCCTTCGGTCTTGCATACTCGTTACAGAACGTGAACTGTATCGTGGTTTTTCGGAAATTGTGTGTCATTACGTTCGGTTCAAACAGTAACACACGCGAGTGATGACGGTGTAAACACCGCAACTTCCGCGAACGTTCGCAGCCGGGACGCAAACAAGTACGAGCTGCTCTGCGGCCAAAGGCGGACTGAACTGAGCTACCCAAGCACGACTCACGCCCCGTCCTCACAGCTTTACTTCTGCCAGTACCTCGTCTCCTACATTCCAAACTTTACAGAAGCTCTCCTGCGAACCTTGCAGAACTAGCACTCCTGAAAGAAAGGATATTGCGGAGAAATGGCTTAGCCACAGCTTGGGGGATGTTTCCAGAATGAGATTTTCACTCTGCAGCGGAGTGTGCGCTGATATGAAACTTCAAAAATGGCTCTGAGCACTATGGGACTTAACTTCTGAGGTCATCAGTCCCCTAACCGAGGGGCTGCTACGGTCGCAGGTTCGAATCCTGCCTCGGGCATGGATGTGTATGATGTCCTTAGGTTAGTTAGGTTTAAGTAATTCTAAGTTCTAGGGGACTGATGACCACAGATGTTAAGTCCCATAGTGCTCAGAGCCATTTGAACCATCAGTCCCCTAGAACTTAGAACTACGTAAACCTAACTAACCTAAGGACATCACACACACCATGCCCGAGGCAGGATTCGAACCTGCGACCGTAGCAGTCGCGCGGTTCCAGACTTTAGCGCCTAGAACCGCTCGGCCACCCAGGCCGACGATATGAAACTTCCTGCCAGGAAGTTTCATATCAGCGCACACTCCGCCGCAGGGTGAAAATCTCATTCTGGCCTACCTAGATAGTTTGCATGACGAACACCTATTTGCCACACTTCCAGAGCACCAACTTCTGTGACAGTTCTTTCCTCAAGCTGAAGACTACGCTGGGGGGCAAAGAGATGTATAATGGAAACCTCAGGCAATGTCTCAATTTGGATTTGGAGCTGATTAGAGTCATCAAAGTTATCCAGTTCAAGCAGAGCTTCAGGTTGAAGGATTACATAGACTTAAACACCGGTAAAAAATCATATGCGTCATGCGCAAATGGTTCTAAGTACTATGGGCCTTAACATCTGAGGTCACTTAACTGCTTAAACCTAACCAACCTAAGGACATCACACACATCCATGCCCGAGGCAGGATTTGAACCTGCGACGGTAGCATCAGCGCGATTCCAGACTGAAGCGCCTAGAACCGCTCGGACACAGCGGCCGCCGTGTCATGCGCATTTGAGAAAGATTTTTATAAATTAACGAACAATGTGAATTTTGGCAATACAAGGGAAAATGGTCGACAACACCGTGACATTAAACTGGTCAGTCGTTGGGGTAGGTGAAAGTGTGTGCGGGGGGAGGGGGAGTTTGGGGGGGGGGGGGCTGCGAGACTGTTGATGGCCAAGTCAAATTTTAAACAGGCTACCATCTTTCCTTAACAGACATACTGTTCATTCGGCCGTGAGAATCGTGCAATCAAATCACGTAACTCGTGTCAGGAATATTTTTTTGTATGCTGCTCTGCAGTCTTAACAAACTATAGTATTAATCCACCACAGATGTTTTTTTATAGAATCTAAGACAAAAAAAGACGCACCACGAAGGAATTATCCGGATGGGATGGAAATCGGTAGATGTGATGCACATGTACAGACAAACAAATGTTTACACTATCAGAAAAATTGGATGATTTATTCAACAGAAGAGCTTCACTAATTGAGCGAGTCAATAACGCGTTGGTCCATTTCCGGCCCCTATGCAAGCAGTTATTTGGCTTGGTATTAACAGAACTGTAGGATGTCCTCCTGAGGGATATCGTGCCAAAGTCTGTTCACTTTGCGTGTTACATCGCCAAAATCCCGAGCTGGTTGGAGGGCCCGGCCCATAATGCTCCATGCATTCTCAATTGGGAAAATATCTGGCCATTTTACTGGCCAAGGTATGGTTTGGCAAGCACGAAGAAAACCAGTAGAAACTCTCGCTGTGTGCGGGCGAGCATTAGTTTGCTGAAGTGTAAGCCTAGGATGGCTTGCCATGAAGGGCAATAAAACGGGGCGTAGAATATCTTCGCCGTACTGCTGTGCTGTAAGGGTGCCGCAGATGACAACCAAAGGGGTCCTGTTGTAAAATGAAACTGCGCCCCAGACCTTGGGTGTCGGGTCGTATGGCGGACGACAGTCAAATTGGTATCCTAACGCTGTCCCAGACTACTCCAGACACGTCCTCGCTGGTAATCTGGACTCAGTTCGAAGCGGGGCTTGCCGCTGAAGCAAATTTTACTTCAGTCAATGAGATTCCAGGCTGAATGTGCCCAACACCACTGCAAACGCGCTTGTTAGTGAGCAAAGGTCAATGGCAGTTGAAGCAAGGGGCGCCGCGAGTCAGCCCCCTTACTGTATGTCGCCTATTAATTGTCCTTGAGATCACTGAAGCACCAGCTGCACGTCGAATCGATGATTATGATGAATCTAGGGCTCTGGGTGCCTCTCTGACAACTGCTCGGTCCTCTCGTTCTGCCGTTCTCTGGGTCGACCACTTCCTTCTTGACGCTGTCGTCGGTCATGTTTCACCCATTCCTACAACATCGTCGAATAGTGGTATCACTCCTATTCAAATGTCAAGCGATTCGCCGATTACTCCAATCACCTGCTTTGAGCCCAACTACATATCCTCTCTAAAATACTGACATCTGCTTGTATTGTTCTCGCGTCTATCTGTGAGGCATAATTACTATCCAACTGAGTACACGGAATGAAATTCGCAAAGAGCTTATGCCCTGGTAACGACATGTCCCCTTGTAAAATGACTTTTATCTTAATAATATGAATATTTATATATGTGTTTGGTGAGATAGAGATTGATTTTGATTGAGACTTTACTTTAAGTCGTAACTGGTACCAGAATTTTGGTTGCTGCCTCCTTAAATGATCAGCTTCTGCACCAGTTGGTGACGTATTATAATTTGGAGGAAGTTCTTTAAGATTTCAAGTACGACTCTGTTGGTTACTTCGCCGTAATGCGGATAGCTTTGAGCCCAAGTTTTCGTAGCTTATCATACCTAAGGGCCACTGTTGTAAGTACATACGATCAAACAGCAATCTGCTTTTCGTGAGAAAAGGAGATTGCTTGGCACACAAACTTCCTTAAAACTACACGTCCTGCTACATCAAAATTTGTCAGTAGAGTTCAGCACCATACTGTTGTACAAGAACATATCTAACTACTGTAACTAAGAAATTATGAGAGGTTGTTACGTATTGAATGAAAACTATAGAGAATTCTTTTCCTGTATTTTAGTGAACTTTGTACACTTACAATTCTGTCGATTGATAGACGGCGGCCGGCCGCTGTGGCCGAGCGGTTCTTGGCGCTTCAGTCAGGAAGCGCGCTGCTAATATGGTCGCAGGTTCGAATCCTGCCTCGGGCATGCATGTGTGTGATGTCCATAGGTTGGTTAGGTTTAAGTAGTTCTAAGTCTAGGGGACTGATGACCTCAGATGTTAAGTCCCATAGTGCTTAGAGCCATTTGATGGACGGCGACGACAATGAAGTTCACCCCCGTTTCCAGAAACAAGATATTTCTATTCTTCACTTACAGAAAATTTGTATGCATAAATGTTTGGCAACTCTTACACATACTTTACTCAGTTTTATCACTACAATAGCAATTTTCATTTCTTGTAACAATACGTCCTGAGCGACGGCCTAACAAAACGTCCTCTTTCCACAAGATACAGATTAACAGTCCTCTTTTTTTAAATAAATCAATTGTCTTTTTTTTTAGAGTCCATACTCAAAGATTCACAATTACTATCGCTACGGGGATTGCGCGCTAAAGAGTTTCTTGCTGTCCAGATGCGCTTCAATTCACTCCAAGTACTTTTCGAATCACATTTCCATTTACGGTAGTTACATACACTACCGAGCTTCTCAGAATAAAATCAGGCACAAATTAGTTTTCTTAAAAAAAAAGGGCAGTGAGGCTCACTTAACATTACACCCTTGCCAGCTGCGCGGCGAAATGGCACTGCAGCGTCACACATTCATCCATCGGCCGCCAAAGATTAGTTTCAGGTTTTCCGTCGACACCTGTATGAATATCAATTTTTGACCAGTTTGTCCGTAGTGTGTCGGTTTCTTTCTTTCTTTTTTTCATTTTTTTCTTCGAAAATATTTTGTTTACTGCTACGGGTTTCGAGCGATAGTGCATTCTCGAGTGTTACGTTATAGTCTTCAACATTATTTTATCATATCTGAAAATAACATTTCAGATCGTATAACGTACCACCTCAGAATGAGCCATCGCCCGAGAGCGGCAGCATAAATATAAAGAATCAGCTTTGGTGGATTACTATTATAATAACAAGAATTTCATATAACTTGAGTCAAGAAATAAGTTTGTTCACATAAAGACGGACAGTGTGACGACGTCAGGAGTACAGCGGAGTGTCAAGATGGCGACCATTGTTGCAACTTCACTTGATGGCGACAGAAGAGAGGAGCGCGCCGACAATGTGGTGCCCAGTGACAACACCTTACACAGGAGAGAAACCACGTCGTCCTTTCAAACGAGTCTCGGGTATGAGTGCGGCATCACCATGGATGTATCCGTGTGTGGAGGCTCTGAGAAGTACAATCTTTGACAGTTTGCATTAACTTTCATCATCTAGGTGCCGCTGGGTTCATACACCTGGTAATTTAGACAGCAGCCATTATATTTCTGCCGTGAAAAGGCCAGTGGCTGTGTCCTAGTTTTTACGTCTCCATGCTATCTTTCAACAAGATATCGAAAGCCGGCCGAAGTGGCCGCGCGGTTCTGGCGCTGCAGTCTGGAACCGCGAGACCGCTACGGTCGCAGGTTCGAATCCTGCCTCGGGCATGGATGTGTGTGATGTCCTTAGGTTAGTTAGGTTTAACTAGTTCTAAGTTCTAGGGGACTAATGACCTCAGCAGTTGAGTCCCATAGTGCTCAGAGCCATTTTTGATATCGTAAGACCACGCTGCCCATGCTGTGCTGACCTACCTCGATACAGAGGCAGTTCGTCTGTTACCCTGGCTAGCAAGGTCTCCAGACCTTTCACCTACTGATAAAGTCTGGTCATGGGTTAGCAAGAGAATGGCACACCACCACTCGTCAGCCCAATACAACTGATGAACTGTGGCGAAGAGCTGAAACTGCATGGAATGACGTTCCTGTGTCTCTCATTCAAGCTCAGATTGTTTCGATACCCAGCCCGGTTGTAGCCACTGTTGCTGTCAGAGATGGCGGCTCTGCGTATTACATTTCGCGCTCTGTGTACTCTCATATGACCTGCAAGTTCAGTCGTATACTTGTATTCCTCCTACTACTCGTATACTGCGTTTGTCAATCGGTAAAATTTTGTTATTTGGCATTCTTTCTGGTGTTGCAGTTTTAATGGCCAGCAGTTAATCATTGCGTGATTCTGCTAGTACACCGTCGGGACTTGCAGGCTCCGGCGACTTTCTGTTATCTGCTGTTAGTCGATAGTCTTCTGTTGCCATCCCATCAGGGCCAATATCGCTGTACTGATCTCGGCAACATTCCTCCGGTCCGTCCCTCGTTTAATGAGGGTGTTATTTGTCATAGTTTCACTTTCGAGCGCTGACGACGCTGCTAAGATGTTGGTAGTTCTGGTCATCAAACTGTTTCACTCGCTGCTGGTCTGTCCAAGGTGGAAGGAGCAGGAGCAACATCCCGTAACACATTCATAGCTTGAACCAAGAAAATCTGAACTTTCAAACAACTTCTGAAATACGATACAGTATGCTTGAAACATATTACTTCCTCTCGCATACGTTTCGCGAGATGATCACGACGAGAACATCATAGAAATTAGATGCCACATAGAGATTCACTGACAACTATCCCTCCCACGCACTATTCGTGAATGGAACAGAAAAAAGGGAAAAATAGTGATTCCAGAAGTACCTTCCGCCACACAACGAAAGGTGGCTTACGGATTATAGATATGGGTATGTATGTAGACAACGTAAATATTGTAGACACAGGTCACGAACAGACTCATCTAAAAGTCATGAAGATCATTTCGTTCGAAAAATAAATTCCGTTGGAATCTGCAGTTATATATTTTACAGGAAGAAGACGTCAGATGGAAGAAACAGAAACAGTTTCTACGAATTAGGATTCAGAATGCTAGATCTAGATTGTTGTGGGAAGAACGGAGCATGTTACAAGGAAAGATAGACATGCAGAATCAGACTTGACATAAATTAGTGAAGTAAATCTAAAGAAACCGAGGAAGTCTGGTTGACGATTATGGGGCAATAAGGATAGTATCAGTGAATGGTGTAAAAAGTTGTTGTGAGGAGGTTCAAATGGCTCTGAGGACTATGGGACTTAACATCTTAGGTCATCAGTCCCCTAGAACTTAGAACTACTTAAACCTAACTAACCTAAGGACATCACACAACACCCAGTCATCACGAGGCAGAGAAAATCCCTGACGCCGCCGGGAATCGAACCCGGGAACCCGGGCGTGGGAAGCGAGAACGCTACCGCACGACCACGAGCTGCGGACAATAAAGATCCAACGTAACTGTTATCCCAGGTTTTTCTCTTAGCACAACACTATATAATTTTCTTGGGTGCTAGTCCCTAACGAGAACTTGTAGTCATTCTAGCGTAACATTTTCAGAAATTAAAATAGATTCGGAAAGCTTATTTTTATTTGATTACTGTTCAGAAAAATATTCCGATTAGCTGCTCTTCGGAAGCAGCTGGAAATCGCCCTGACAGCGTTCAGAGACTGGAAGCTGCTAGGAATGAAACTGTTGGGGAGCAGCAGAGAGACCCGTACTAGAAATACCAAAGCTTCCTCAAGCAAGATCCTCGCCCGTGTATACCGTCTCCACTCCAGGAAACTGGTGTGAAAATTCTGTAATAGTTTGCCGGTAGACATGATGCAAGAATCTGAATATCCCCATTGAGAGAATAAGGTGCAACCAACTGCAGGTTGTGGTGCACGTGGACACTGACAATGCGTGTCGTTGTCATACACTGATGGGGAAAAGTCACCTACATAAGTGATTAACATTGCAAAATCACAGGTTAATGTAAGTGCGAGATAAGTCATTGCAAATGTGAAGTGCTGATACATTAATAACCGATGTAAACGCCAGAATGTTGAATGCAAGCATGCTAATGTGCACATATTGTGTTGTACGGTTGCTATATGCTAGTTTCTGGGATGGAGGTCCATGCTGTTGCACTTCGTCGGTCAATACAGAATGATTAATGCTGGTTGTGGATGACGCTTGAGTTGTTGTCCGATGATGTCCCATATGTGCTCGATTGGAGACAGATCTGATGATCGAGCAGGCCAAAGCAACATGACGACCCTCTGTAGATCATGTTGGCTTACAATAACTGTATATGGGTGATATGTTATCCTGATGCAAAATTCTGTTCATGAATGGTAGTAAAATAAGTCCAATCAGCAGATTGACGTACAAATTTGCAGTCACGGTGCGTGGAATAACTACGAGAGTGCTCCTGCTGTTACACGAAATCGCACCCCAGACCATAGCTCCAGGTGTAGGTCCAGTGTGTCTAGCACGCAGATAGGTTGGTTGGCCTTCTTTAAACCTACACATACCCGTCACTGGCACCGAGGCAGAACAAGCTTCCATCATACAACATGACAGACCTCCTATCTGCCTTCCAATGAGTTCTCGCTTGACAGCTCTTAAGTCGTAAATGGAGGCGGTTTGGAGTTAGTGGAATGCATGCTACAGGACGTCTGGCTAGGAACTGTCCTTGAAGTAATTGGTTTGTAACAGTTCTTTGTGTCAGTGTGGTGTCAACTGCTGCAGATGTAGTACGATGCGCCAGAGCCATACGCCGAACACGATGGTCATCCCTCTCGGTAGTGCCACGTAGCCGTCCGGAGCCCGGTCTTCTTAAGACGGTACATTCCGGTGACCACCGCTGCAAGCAGCCATGTACAGTAGTTACATTTCTGCCAAGTCTTTCTGCAATATCGCAGAAGAAACATCCAGTTTTTAGTAGCCCTATTACACGACATCGGTCAAAGCCAGTGAGGTGTTGATAATGGCGTCTTTGTCGCCTTAAAAGCATTCTTGGCTTAACATCAACTCACCATGTCCAATCTGAAATGTTACTAACTCTCACGACCGTTACAGCGGGTATTTAAAGCAAACCTGATTTATATCCTAATAATGGTGCTACTAGGGCTACTCTTATGCGACTGGTGCGAAATCTGAATAGAAATCATCTTTCAGAAGTAGAAACAGGCCTACCAACTTTCGTTTATTTCAGTGACTAGCAGAGAAAATTGAGGTGACGAGACTCGCTTACGGAGTTTCAACGAATATTACAGCCTGTAGCATTGTCCCCAGAACTAACCGGGGACTTCAATCCTGACTGAGTAGAATTGTTGAAGCAAACACCTCAAAGGTTCTGTGACTAACAGGACTGACTTCCTGGACTTGCGACAAAGGGTTGGAAACTGGAGGCTATCCCTAAATGGTTCAGGGTTGCACTGTACTCGTATATCAGAGCCGACCCAGGCGGCTGAATCTGTGTGGAGTGCACACGAAAGCTTTTTAGCTCAGATTATATAATGATACCACTAGGAGACTCCGAAGCTTTAGAATAAGATTAAAAGAAATGCCCTCGACCCTCCAGATTAGACGATTAAATTTCTAGTGCTCAGATGCCGAAGAATTCGCCACAGACGCAGAGTTTGAATCAAACCTAAACAAGCACTGAAGCTCTTAAAATATTACGTACAGAAAGCTGGCTAAAACGCAAAATTGACAGCAGAGGTTGTAATGGTACTTGAATTACGTAACCCTTACGGCACCTCACCACAACCTCTCGATACCAGCAATATTCTACTGTGTTTCTGTAAAATAGTTAACATATTTCTGTGACAACATTCAGATTTGATTTCATTAATGTAGAGGTACTTCGATACATCGATATGTATATATTGCAATGATATTATTCTTATGTGCATTCTTTCTTTTGTCACTATGATCATTGACGTACTTGTAACTCTGATTTTTGGGCGCGTAGCGGTTATTAGAGAGTCAAGCTTTGGTCGTCATATTAAAAAGACGCAAATTGTAGTCACTTTATGAAATGTGAACTTTAACAGTGAGGAAGATTTTTTCAAGTATGTTTTATACTGTGAAGTGATGTTTTGGAACGAGTTACGTGATATTGCAACAAAAGTAATTAAAAAAAGAAGTGTAACTTAAATTCGGAGTGCTGATTACTTTTTTACATCACCAATGTCCTAACTTGCAAAAGTTTAATCTTCAAGAATGGTTTATGAAACACATCTATAAAACTTTTGAATATCGCAGAATAACACCTAGGCCTCTTTGCACCCGAGCTTGGAATCATCACTACCTAGATTTTCGACGATTGAGCCATGAGTTCACAACGAGACCAGCGTGGGAAACACGAAAAGATGAGTGCCTAGTTTATCCATTATTTCAAGAAATGACTTTATTAACTGTGCTCTAATGATACCTGCCACATAATGTAACTTTGTTGTTGCCCGAAAATGAAATATTTAGCAGCGTGAGCAACACTACAATCATAATTAATTTTTGACCTGTGTTGTGGTAGGGTTGTTAGAAGCTACATTTGAGGAAGATCTAAGTGTATATAGTCAGTTTAGACTAATGAGAAATAGAGGTCATGTTTTTGTTGCAAAAGACAAAAAATTCAAATACACCGGATAGAAACTGAAGATGGACAACAGCCAGTATCAAGCATGGGCATAAATTTTTAATTGGATCTAACTGTCGACCGGCAGATTCAGACCCAGATGTCACCGAAAACTTGATAGGAAACCTCAGTTACGAATGTAACGTTCTCTGGTCATCCAACAATCAACTGGGAAAATTACAGTTTTGTATGTGGTGGACGAGAAAAGACATCCTGTCAAACATTACTAAACTCCTTGTCTGAAATCTGTCTTTAACGGATAGTCCGCAAGCCCACTCATGACGAAAATACAGAGGGTGCACAAAAACATGAAATCATCAAAAACACAACACATTACGATGCCTTATGTGTTGTAGGAAAGCCGTTGGCACGGAAAACAGCTTCCACTTGTCTCGGAATGGATACATACTGAACCATGTATGGTTCGCAAGGAGGTGGATAGCGATCACGCACATTTCTCACCGAAGCAGACGACAAAGGCTCAATAATATTTAGATCTGGTGACCGTGGTGGGCTGCGGAGACGCGACAGTTCATTATCGTTCTCATATAATCAGATTCGGGTTATGCGAGCTGTATTAACAGGGCCTCAGTCATCCTGGAATACAGCATCAGTACTGGGGAACAAACATGGTACATGGTACCATGGAACAGACTTGATCAGTCAAAATGGTCAGATTATCCTTGCCAGTAATGTGACCTTACATAGTACCTATGGGGCCCTTGGAATACCACGATAAGGGTGTCCATATCGTCAACGCACCTCCGCAATGTTTCGGTCTTGGTACGTAAACTCGGCCAGAAAATGAAAACAGTGTGCAATAAGAACTAATCTGACCAAAGACTTTCTTCCATGGCTCCACCGCTCAGGTTGGGTTTCAGCATCTCGTTCTCCTGTTACAGGCATTTGCATCATTGTTGGGGTGGTTTTGCAATTCCACCTCACTCTGCAATTTTCCGGTTGTGGAGCTCCCTTCGTGTTGTCTTGGTGCTGACAGGGTTCGCGAGTGCTACAATCAATTCTGCAGTGACTTTTGCAGCTGTCGTCCTCTCGTTTTCGTCACAGTCCTCTCCAATGACCGTCTGTCACGATCACTCAATACATACTTTCGTCCGCATTGTGACTTGGCGGATAATGCTTTCGCCGGCCGGAGTGGCCGAGCGGTTCTAGGCGCTTGTCTGGAACCGCGCGACCACTACAGTCGCAGGTTCGATTCCTGCCTCGGGCATGGATGTGTGTGTCGTCCTTAGGTTAGTTAGGTTTAAGTAGTTCTTAGCTCTAGGGTACTGATGACCTCAGATGTCAAGTCTCATAGTGCTCAGAGCCATTTGAACCATTTTGATAATGAAACTTCCTGGCAGATTAAAACTGTGTGCCGGACCGATACTCGAACTCGGGACCTTTGCCTTTCGCGTGCAAGTGCTCTACCAACTGAGCTACCCAAGCACGACTCACGCCCCGTCCTCACAGCTTTACTTCTGCCAGTACCTCGTCTCCTACCTTCCAAACTTTACAGAAGCTCTCCTGCGAACCTTGCAAAACTAGCACTCCTGAAAGAAAGGATATTGCGGAGACATGGCTTAGCCACAGCATGAGGGATGTTTCCAGAATGAGATTTTCACTCTGCAGCGGAGTGTGCGCTGATATGAAACTTCCTGGCAGATTAAAACTGTGTGCTGAACCGAGACTCGAACTCGGGACCTTTGCCTTTCACGGGCAAGTGCTCTACCAACTGAGCTCGTGCTTGGGTAGCTCAGTTGGTAGAGCACTTGCCCGCGAAAGGCAAAGGTCCCGAGTTCGAGTCTCGGTCCGGCACACAGTTTTAATCTGCTAGGAAGTTTCATATCAGCGCACACTCCGCTGCAGAGTGAAAATCTCATTCATTTTGATAATGCTTTCCCGTTTTCCCTGCGTCGGTATAAACCTTCGATATGGTGCTTTTTCAAACACCAAAGACTTCGGTTATCTTGGTTGTGGAAGCGCCCACTATACGAGCACCAACAATCTGCCACGACCGAAGTCACTACCTCCGACAAAATGCACTCACAAACACAGAACACTGAAACATGAAACGCATTGAGAACATTGCACAGGTGCCATTCATGGTAAAATACAACAACGGAATGTGCAGGCTTGGCTAGCATCTGCATTTATGTTCATTCATGCATATCTCGCAGTATTTCCATATTTTTGTTCAACTCCAGTGGGTACATACCTATCCACTGTACAGTCAGCTACTCTCTTAAACTTGAGCCACAGTTCTTCTAAATTCTCCTGCCCAGAGGTTAATATTCGCAGTTCCTCTTCAACATACGACACAACTGCCTCTTTATGTAGAGCACTGAACTTTTAAATCATTCTACTTGTTTCAGTTACCCTTCGTATTTCAGTAATAATTGTCGCTACAACTGCTTCAGGGCCACTGATACCGGCCTCAAGATGGACACCCTGAAAGAGGTCAGAACTAGCTGTTTGTTGTCGTTAAGTCCAATATGCAGGGGTTGGACAAAAATGTGAAAACACCACAAGAAATGCATGACAGAACATAAATGAAGATGTGTTATTTGTTCTCAAGGCATTGCAAGTGGATTTTCTGGCCGAGTTTACGTCTCAAGTGTGGAATGTGGAACATGGAGGGGGTTCGGTGATGATTTGGGCAGCCATATCATAGTATTCCATGGGCCCACTGGGTACTCTGCAAGGTCGCACTACTACCAGGAATTTTGTGACCGTTTTGGCTTATCAGGGCAATCCCGTGGTACTGTGTTTGTTACCCAATGGCTGTAATAACTTAACACATGTTTGTGTCTCTCGTCATGGAAATGGAACTGCATAATATTGCGCAACGGTATGCCATTTCTGTTTGCTTTAAATTCGGTGAAGACGCGACGACAGCTTACGGTAAGCTTCAGAAGGCTTTTGGAGAGGAGGTTACGTCAAGAGCTCAAGTTTCTCATTGGCATAAAATGTTTAGTGAAGGCAGAACGAATGTTGAAGATGAAGACCGCAGTGGACGACCATCAACCTCATGAACGGATGTCAACTTGGCCAGGGTGCGTGAACTCGTACGATCTGATCTGGGTGCCTCATGGACAAACAGTTAACCAATATTACTACAAAGAAATTTTAGACAAATTCGTGAAAGAGTTCTTCGTGTCCGTGGCAACATTGCTGGTAATTGGATTCTGCATCACGATAATACGCCATTCCATATTTCTCTGTCAGAACAGCAATTTTTAACCTCAAAACAAATTTCAGTACTACCAGAGCCCCCTTATTCACCAGATATCGCTCCGTGCAACTTTTTTCTATTTCCAAGAGTCAAAACGGCGGTCAAGGGACACCATTTTCAAACAACACAAGATCAAAAAGCTGTAACGAGGGTCTTGAAGGATATTACAGAAGATGAGTTCCAGAAATGTTACTATCAATGGCAGAAGCGCTGGAAAAGTGAGTGCAATCAGAAAGGAACTACTTTGAAGGAGACAACACTAAACTTGACTAAAATGGTAGGCAACTTTTTTTCACATCATTCTCATTACTTTATTGTTGCACCTCATATTAAACACCAACAAACAGTATTTACAATGGGCTCCACTCAATTCTGTGTCGGGCACTTCTGAGGGGTGTACACTATCAGATAGATTATAGAACAGCTGTTGTGCGTTTTTAACAGTGTTCTACAATAAATCTGATGGGGACTATAAGATTACACAAAAGTTGACTGGTGTCCAACCTTCTAGACAATCAAGACTAAGAAAAAGATTATAAACTATATTGTGTCTGTCTACAGTTGCAATCATTTACCTGTAAATTATGTAGAAGTTTCTAACATGGACTCCAGCAAGAACAACATAAGTGTTATATTAAAGATGCAGAAACATCTTTTTCAATTTAGGACATTGTTCTCATCAATATTGTCAAATATAGGTATTGCTGAATTAGGACTGTTATTCTGGAGGTTTTAAGAGAAAAAAGAAATGTATCAGGCTTAAACCATTCCATATTACAGAAATGACTCCTTTTAGTGCAGTTAATTCGTTATGTGCACACAAAAGAAAACTGGAAATGGAATAGGTCGAGGACAGAAAAAAAAGCAAACTGGAGTATATTGCGAAAACGATTGCAATGAAAGAAGAATGTAAAATGCTCCTGGAAAATGAACAAGCAATTGCGGATGTGCAAACAAAACAGATAAATTACTTTAAACACAGCATATACAAGACACTGTACGTACATACTAGAGAAGAGAAGGTATGGTAATTCCATGGAAAGTGGTCATATGTTGGAGTACTCACAGAAAATGATGGATTCAATGATGTTAACTACTTTAGAGAATATTCGAAAAAAATTGTCTACAAACCTCCATTCTCACTTGGATCTGCTTAAAAATATGCTTACATTGTATCTCAATGGGTTAACCCCAATATAGTGCAGCTAACAACAGAAAAGCCATTAGCAGAGTTTAAAACTGGTGGTATCACTACTTTAACAAACATTCGTTTGGTAAAGTGGTAAACGTAAGTTCTATGCATGCAAAATCCACTAGAATATGGGGAAGAGTCCGCACTGATCATGAGCTCACATGTTGTTGTTGTTGTGTTCTTCAGTCCTGAGACTGGTTTGATGCAGCTCTCCATGCTACTCTATCCTGTGCAAGCTTCTTCATCTCCCAGTACCTACTGCAACCTACATCCTTCTGAATCTGCTTGGTGTATTCATCTCTTGGTCTCCCTCTACGATTTTTACCCTCCACGCTGCCCTCCAATACTAAATAGGTGATCCCTTGATGCCTCAGAACATGTCCTACCAACCGATCCCTTCTTCTAGTCAAGTTGTGCCACAAACTTCTCTTCTCTCCAATCCTATTCAACACCTCCTCATTAGTTATGTGATCTACCCATCCAATCTTCAGCATTCTTCTGTAGCACCACATTTCGAAAGCTTCTATTCTCTTCTTATCTAAACTATTTAGCGTCATTGTTTCACTTCCATACATGGCTACACTCCATACAAATACTTTCAGAAACGACTTCCTAACACTTAAATCAATACTCGATGTTAACAAATTTCTCTTCTTCAGAAGTGCTTTCCTTCCCATTGTCAGTCTACATTTTATATCCTCTCTACGTCGACCATCATCCGTTATTTTGCTCCCCAAATAGCAAAACTCCTTTACTACTTTAAGTGTCTCATTTCCTAATCTAATTCCCTCAGCATCACCCGAGTTAACTCGACTACATTACATTATCTTCGTTTTGCTTTTGTTGATGTTCATCTTATATCCTCCCTTCAAGACAATATCCATTCCGTTCAACTGCTCTTTCAAGTCCTTTGCTGCCTCTGACAGAATTACAATGTCATCGGCGAACCTCAAAGTTTTTATTTCTTCTCCATGGATTTTAATACCTATTCCGAATTTTTCTTTTGTTTCCTTCACTGCCTGATCAATATACAGATTGAATAACATCGGGGAGAGGCTATAATCTTGTCTCACTCCTTTCCCAACCACTGATTCCCTTTCACGCCCCTCAACTCTTGTAACTGCCATTTGGTTTATATACAAATTGTAAATAGCCTTTCGCTCCCTATATTTTACCCCTGCCACCTTCAGAATTTGAAAGAGAATATTCCAGTCAACATTGTCAAAAGCATTCTCTAAGTCTACAAATGCTAGAAACGTAGGTTTGCCTTTCCTTAATCTAGCTTCTAAGATAAGCCTTAGGGTCAGTATTGTCTCATGTGTTCCAACATTTCTACGGAATCCAAACTGATCTTCCCCAAGGTCGGCTTCTACTAGTTTTTCCATTCGTCTGTAAAGAATTCGCGTTAGTATTTTGCAGCCGTGACTTATTAGACTGATAGTTCGGTAATTTTCACATCTGTCAACACCTGATTTCTTTGGGATTGGGATTATTATATTCTTCTTGAAGTCTGAGGGTATTTCGCCTGTCTCATACATCTTGCTCACCAGATAGTAGAGTTTTGTCAGGACTGGCTCTCCCAAGGCCGTCAGCAGTTCTAATGGAATGTTGTCTACTCCCGGAGCCTTGTTTCGACTCAGGTCTTTCAGTGCTCTGTCAAACTCTTCACGCAGTATCGTATCTCCCATTTCATCTTCATCTACATCCTCTTCCACCTCCATAATATTGTCCTCAAGTACATCGCCCTTGTATAGACCCTCTATATACTCCTTCCACCTTTCTGCTTTCCCTTCTTTGCTTAGAACTGGGTTTCCATCTGAGCTCTTGATATTCATGCAAGTGGTTCTCTTTTCTCCAAAGGTCTCTTTAATTTTCCTGTAGGCAGTATCTATCTTACCCCTAGTGAGATAAGCCTCTACATCCTTACATTTATCCTCTAGTCATCCCTGCTTAGCCATTTTGCACTTCCTGTCGATCTCATTTTTGAGACGTTTGTTTTCCTTTTTGGCTGCTTCATTTACTACATTTTTATATGTTCTCCTTTTATCAATTAAATTCAATATTTCTTCTGTTAACCAAGGATTTCTACTAGCCCTCGTCTTTTTACCTACTTGATCCTCTGCTGCCTTCACTACTTCATCCCTCAAAGCTACCCATTCTTCTTCTACTGTATTTCTTTCCCCCATTCCTGCCATTTGTTCCCTTACGCTCTCCCTGAAACTCTGTACAACCTCTGGTTTAGTCAGTTTATCCAGGTCCCATCTCCTTAAATTCCCACCTTTCTGCAGTTTCTTCAGTTTCAGTTTGAGTTCACATGATGAAACAATAATGTTTTTGCGATGCCACAGGTCCTGTTCTGTGGTTGGTTGGCAGAAGCAAGTCCAATAGCTGTCTTATTGCTCTGTGCTTACAGAGCTGACATGTCGTACTTCGTGCTTTTCGTAGTTTTATTGTACTTGCATATTACGAAAATATGCAGTTCAAGCGATATGCTGCAAATAAATATCCCTCCAAAACACGTCATTGTTAGTACGTTTCGTTGCGTGAAAAGTCGGGAAATATGACATTGCAGTACCTGTGTTGTTGAGAACGAGTCAATGTTCCTTTGGACATGCATGATTCTTGCATGTTCTTTGCATCGTTCTTCTTAACAACACAGCCACTTCAATATCGTATTTATCCATCGACACCTGACAAGCGATTTTCAATTAAAGCGTCTTCCCTGTACAGGGATGTATACATATTGAATGTACGATTGCAGCTTGTAGTCATATGGTTGGCGACATATGGAAATTTGGGTCTGGCCGTGAATCGTGCATGGATAGCCTAATTGTAAGGCAATCGCTGTCGATAATCGGGAAATTCGGCTTCCCGTTCCAGTCCGGCTGAAATTTTCACTGTCGTTCATTCCATTATACAGCAGATCGTTGTCCACATTCGTAACTGCGAATACATTTCATGTCGGCAAATGTGGCGTTGGCGAATAAACGTAACATAGAGCTAATTTTGGAGTTAGCTGTTGGTATTATTTATTAGTTAGTTATGACAAGGAAAAGAGATACAGTCTGTAAACTTGTTAGAGAGCCCTGAATCATAGTTATGATCAGCAAATGTCGCAGCCACGTGTGTTTTGTATCGCTATATAACAAATCTTTGTGCGTGTTTTCACAAATAATACAGACAATTTTGGTATGAAAATAACATTGTGGCACTTAATTTGAAAGTCCATTGCGTTTTGCACCGGAGCAAAGATCGAACAACAGTTGCCACCAAATGTACATTAACCTGTGAGTTACGCCAATAGTTCTACAAGTGAAACGCACGTATTTAGTACTGTTATAGAACAATAATACAGACAATGTAGAGATGGAAATAGCAATCTGGCACTTAAGAGTCCATTCTGCCTTGCACCAAAGTGGTTGCAAACATTGACCAACATTAATTTTTGTGCAGCAAGTGGGAGTGCAGAGAACAAGGTGGCCAGACTTATGGGATATATGCTGATTAGCTATTTCGTTTATAGTGGCTGGTGATTGGGAGGGCAATACGTACACTGCCGGAAAAAATCGCAACACCAAAACACAATTTATGGAGAGTAATAAAATTTCGGCAATACATTTGTTTAGGTAACATATTTAAGTGATGAACATCGCAAGAACACAATGCATGTATGTAAAATTAGAGAGATTCGAGCGCGCACGGAGGCTTTCAGACAGTCGTTCTTCCCGCGAACCATACGCGACTGGAACAGAAAAGGGAGGTAATGACAGTGGTACGTAAAGTGCCCTCCGCCACACACCGTTGGGTGGCTTGTGGAGTATAAATGTAGATGTAGATGTTAATGTAAGCGTGAGATAAGCCGTTGCAAATGTGAAATGCTGATATATTAATAGCCGGTGTAACCGCCATAATGTTGAATGCAAGCATGCAAATGTGCTTGCATTACGTTTTACAGGTACCAGGTGTAAGTTTTGTGGGGTGGAGTTCCATGTCTGTTGCACTTGGTCGGCCAATACAGTGACGGTTAATACTAAGCGGGGGTAATTTACGTCACCATCTTAGTACCCGGACAGCAGCTACCGCACACGATTCGACAACACGCTGGCCGCTCGTAGCTTATGTTGTCAGCTGCTATGTTAGTGGCCTATACACATGAACGCGTCGGATTTGGCCAGTAAAGGGCCCAGTACTTCCCTGAATAACACCTATGAGGGGCATTTTGTATATTTTAATCGGAAAGTGTACAGTTCGCAACTTAACACAGACATGAAATTCATCATTGACGATGGTCTTTCTATCAATTGACGATGGTTTTTTATCGTTTGAGGAGGGGTGAAAAGTTTACCTAGCCACTCCAATTGTTATTCTGCGGCATTCTGTAGCCTATGACACAGTATTTTATATTTGTACCAGAAGATGCAACTCAAAAGTTGCGAAACTGGTTGTGTATGTTTATAAGTGACAGGAACAAATATAGCTACAGCGGACCGTTGGACATTTCATTTAGTTTTCATTAGTAGTTTTAACACCTGTATTTATAAAAAAAAATGTTCGCTATGTGAATTGTCAAGCAATCTTGCACTGTTAATACGGTTTGTGGAAGACGCTGAAGTTGTCGTCCGGTAATGTCCCATACGTGCTCGATTGGAGACAGATCTGGTAATCGAGCAAGCTAAGGCAACATGTTGACACTCTGTAGAACATATTGGAAAACACCCCCTGGAATGCTGGTCATGAATGGCAGCACAACAGGTCGAAGCACCAGACTGACATACAAATTTCAATCAGGGCGCCTGGAATAACCAGAAGAGTGCTTCTGCTGTCAGACGAAAACACATCCCAGACCATAACTCCAGGTGTAGGTTCAGTGTATCTAGCAAGCAGAGAGATTGGTTTCAGGCCCTTAACTGGCCTCCTTCTAACCAACACACAAGGCCATCACTGGCATCGAGGCAGAACCAGCTTTCACAATGAAACATATCAGACCTCCAACGTGCTCTCCAATGAGCTCTCGCTTGACACCATTGAAATCGTAAATGGCGGTTGGGGTTTAGTGGAATGCACGCTACAGGGCGTTTGGTTAGGAACTGTCCTTGAAGTAATCGATTTGTAACAGTTCTTTGTGGTGTTCAACTGCTGCTGAAATTGCTGCTGCAGATGTAGTGCGATGCGCCACAGCCGTACACAGCACACGATGGTCTTCCCTCTCACAAGGGAACATCCCCATCGCACCCCCCCCCCCCCCTCAGATTTAGTTATAAGTTGGCACAGTGGATAGGCCTTGAAAAACTGAACACAGATCAATCGAGAAAACAGGAAGAAGTTGTGTGGAACTATGAAAAAATGAACAAAATATACAAACTGAGTAGTCCATGCGAAGGATAGGCAATATTAAGGAAATAGTGAGCTCAGGAGAGCCGTGGTCCCGTGGTTAGCGTGAGCAGCTGCGGAATGAGAGGTCTTTAGTTCAAATCTTCCCTCGACTGAAAATTTTATTTTCACAAAGTTATGATCTGTCCGTTCGTTCATTGACGTCTCTGTTCACTGTAATAAGTTTAGTGTCTGTGTTTTGCGACCGCACCGCAAAACCGTGCGATTAGTTGACGAAAGGACGTGCCTCTCCAATGGGAACCGAAAACATTTGATCGCAAGGGCATAGGTCAACCGATTCCTCCACAGGAAAACACGTCTGATATATTCTATACGACACTGGTGACACCATGTGCGTCTCATGACAGGAATATGTTGTCGACACACCTAACTAGCACACACTCGGCGAATGGGTAAAAAGATTCTTCTACCTTGCCCGATTTAGGTTTTCTAGTGGATGTGATAATCCCTCCCAAAAAAGTGATGAAAACATAAGAGTTTGTCACATAAACTGAAAATAAGAAGATAAACTTTTCACTCGAGGGAAGACTTGAACCAAGGACTTCTCATTCCGCAGCTGGTCACGCTAACCACAGGACCACGGCGCTCCTGAGCTCACACTCTCCTTGATATTGCCTATCTTGCGCATGGACTACTCAGTTTGTATATTGTGCTTATTTTTTCATAGTTCCACACAACTTCTTTCTGTTTTCTCGATCGATCTGTGTTCAGTTTTTCAAGGTCTATCCACTGTTCCAACTTATAACTAAATCTGAGGGGGTTGCGATGGGGAGGTTCCCTTGTCAGTAGTACCACGTGGCCGTCCAGAGCCCGGTCTTCTTAAGACGGTACATTCATGTGACCACCGCTGCAAGCAATCACGTACGGTAGCTACATTTCTACCACGTTTTTCTGCAATATCGCAGAAAGAACATCCAGCATCTCGTTGCCCTATTACACAACCTATTTCAAACTTAGTGAAGTGTTGATAATGGCATTTTTGTCGCCTTGAAAGCATTCTAGACTAACATTATTAACTCACTACCTCCAATTTCAAAGGTAACTAACGCTCACGGCCTTATCAGCCTGTATTTAAAGCAAATCTGATTAACATCCTCATAGTGACACTACTCGCGACAATGGATAGACATCATCTTTCAAATGTAGAAACACGCCTTGCAGCTTTCGTTTATTCGCACAGCTCCATCTTGGTCTTGCAATTTTTTCCTGACACCATCTGCAGCATCAATCTGAGCACCAGTTGGGACCACAGTGACACAGCGCTCTGTTACAAATCAGTTACTTCAAGGACAGCTTTGGGATATAGACCCCGTAGTGTGCATTTCACTGACTCCAAAACACCGCCATTTGTGACTTCAGTGTTATCAAGCAAGAGCTCATTGGAGGGCAGAGTGGAGATCTTTTGTACTTCCTGATGAAAGCTGGTTCTGCCTCGGTGCCAGTAATGGTCGTTTGTTGGTTAAACGGAGGTCAGTTGAGGGTCTGCAACCAACTTGCTTGCGTCCTATAGTCTATCTGTAAACTGAAGAGCGAGCAGCGCTTTTGGTGGAGGAAGTGGCCTTTCCCGGAAGACCGCTGCCACCGGCCTACAGGGGCACCCAAAATCTATTGCCCGTTACCTGCGCAGCGGTGTAGATCGGCGGGCAGTGATATAAGTCGTTTCTGTTCGTGGGATTTTAGTTGCCAGTGTCAGTTAACTTTGTATACTTACTGATATACTTCCATATAATCGTCTAGCATTGTAAGAAAACGTGCAGAATACGAAGAAGAGGAGGTATTTGCGGAGTAACAAGCGTTTGATCGTCTCTACTGTTAGTACAGCGTATGTTAAAGAGGCGACGCAAAAAGGACTGTTGGCTAATATTACCACTCCCAACCAAAAGGCTGCAATTTAGGCAAACGTCGCCCAATAGGACGCATAAAGAAGAAACGCAGAAATAAGCCGCATGGTTTACTGGAATCGCCACGAAGGAAATTAATAATTTTGTGAGGAAACCCATCGTTATAGACAGTTTCAAAATCACGTAAAACCTTTGATGCTGATGGAACACTAAATCTCTGTCTCGGTCACTATTCACCCGATTCTAAGACATATTGCTTAAAACATGTGCACAATAGCTTTTGTAAACACTGCTGAAATTTCCTTCGAAACACATACCCTGATTCTGGACTTCCAAGCAGAAAGCTTGACATACGAGGTGCGCTTACATATTAACTTTTATTTTTTGGTAACAACTTTATTCGTTAGTCTACAGCAATGTTATACTCTTCAAAATGTTCCCCATTACATACTACACACTTAGCCGGCCGGAGTGGCCGTGCGGTTCTAGGCGCTACAGTCTGGAACCGAGTGACCACTGCGGTCGCACGTTCGAATCCTGCCTCGGGCATGGATGTGTGTGATGTCCTTAGATTACTTAGGTTTAATTAGTTCTAAGTTCTAGGCGACTGATGACCTCAGAAGATAAGTCGCATAGTGCTCAGAGCCATTTGAACCACACACTTATGCCAGCGCTTTTTCCAATTCCTGAAACACTTTAGGAACTGTTTCTTCGGGATAGTTTATAGGTCTTCTAACTGCACATTTTTAATCTCATCCATACTTGTAAAACTGCTGCCCTTTAAGACCCACTTTGAAATGTCTATACCACTTGTATGCCCTTGCTTTACTCATAACAAGTTCACCAAAAGCAACATTCAACATTTCGAAAAATTTCATACATTTTATTCCATTCTTACAACAAAATTTGATAAAGATTCTCTTATCTATTTTTATACAAAACAAATAATCGTTGATGCTACCAAAACACATGTAATCTTTTTGACAACTGACAACAGAGTAAATAGCCAGTATGCATAACATTGTGCACATACTTCAGAGACATGTTCACAAAGACAGTGACAAAAAAGTAGTGCAAATCGGACTAACACACAAAATTATAAATTTCTGCTTACTTTTTAAACACTCTTCATGTTGCAAGAATTGTTAAGTTTCAATACTGTCCTTCAAAGAAAACTTCTATCTTTAAGTAGAAACACAAAGTAAGAACAAGCCTTAAATTCTACAGATTGATTGAATTATGTGCGGTTCGTTTCACGAATAGCAATAGAGGAATATATACCATATTCACATGAACAGGCATTCGGTTCTATGTTTGCAGTAGAATCCTGACTTCCGTTCTTATGTTATAATTATTTACTCTATTGTTGTATTTCGAAAGAAGCTATCGTCTTTTGTATTCCTTATCGTCTTAATGCATTTGTCTAAAAATAATCGCAGCCGGGAAATATCTGTGTACGGCGTCGCCACAAATTTAAATTGCGCGCCGCGACAGGGCCGGTACTACGTTGTGAAACAGTCTGTAGAAGAGCCCCGTGACGTAGCTGGGTTGGCAGAGTGGGGACTCGCTCGCTCGCTCTTCAGTTTACCGACAGACTATAGACACAATGAAGCTACGCCCAGGTCCGACGAGAGGGTGCGTAGTCATGGTGGGGAGGGGTAACATCTCTGGGGCCCAAGCCTCAGGGGGCCAAGTCTCTCAAGGGCTCAGATCACTCACAGTGCAAATTTGGCAAATAGCAGATGCTATGGTAAGATTAAATTTTGTGTCATATAATAAATAAAAGAACATTAGCACCAGCGTAACCAATCTAGTTATTCTTTTCCACTTCAGTTCTTCAGTTTTATGAGTCGTACAGGCCAGTTGGATACAAATCCATTTCGTGTTTCATCTTGAATACACTACATTTTCTTTAGACATCATACACTAAAACCATTTGTACAATTCTGCATCATGTTTATATTGACTACACTATATTTTCTTTAGATATAGGCACTAAAATCACCTTGTATGCAGTAGAAAATGCGCTTTCTTTTTGAAACTCCTACCAAAAAATTTACCCAACAAATGTACACAGCAACAGCTTTGAAACGTTGTTATAATTTGGTAGGTTTGCCAACAACATTCAAAGATAAGGAACTTCTGATTCCATCACAAGGTAATTTTACACGAAGAACGAGTATACAGGAAATATTTTGCATTCGACAATAAACAAAAAATAAAATATTTCTATTTGTATGTGGTTGTCCTGGAAGAACAGTAAAAGTGAAGAAATGAATCGACAAGAAATGGACATGCCGATTCTCCGAAATTGATGTGGCATTATTTCTTGGTCAAAGAGGCTTGCACTTCAGAAACTCAGCTTAGAAAATTGGAGATCCAAATAATGGAAATTTCCCAGAAATATTACAGCTCTTAAGTCACTGTGATCCATTTCTTATAAAACACATTAGCAAGGTCAGAGCCCGACAAGAACCGGGAAAGAGATACAAGGGCATTATCTATCATATGATGCTCAGAATGAATTTATTTCTAGTTGGGCTCATCACGTAACGGGTGCGATCTTGGAACAGAGGGAAAATGAGAAGTATTATTCAACTGTTCATGCAACTCCGGATTCAAGTCATAACGAACGGACAACATTCATCTTGCGTTTCATTTACTTCAAGAAGGAAGTTGATGAATATGAAATAAACGAACAGTTTTTGGAATTCGTAGATTGTAATCAGAAAACGAGAGTTGGTATCGCACATTTAGTTCGATCAGCACTTGCGAAACACTCAGTACCCATCAGTGAAGGCTGTGGGCAAGGTTATGGTAACGGAAATAATATTAGAGAATCTTACAAAGGAAAATAGATACATTTTCTTCAATGAAACCCTCTTGAAAAATTTTCTATTTGCACTTGTCATTGCTTTGTGTGGACCAGCGTTCAAGAATAGGATACTTTTTTCAGAGTGATTCAGCATCTTCACAAGTTGTTCCGTAGCAGTCCACAATGGTGGTAAATTATGAAACAGTGTGTTGGAAGATGTTTATACTTCATGTCTGATACCCGATGGAGTGCACGGGCTGATGCTGCAATACCAGTTGCAGTTTACTTGGATACGATTGCCAATGCTGTTGAGACTCTCAGTAAGTTGAATTTGTCAACTAAAACACATTCTGTGGTACGGGGTGTTTTGGATTATGTGGGATCATTCAAGTGTTTAATCACGGCATCAATCTAGCTAAAGCTATAGGTACCAGTTCACTACAGAAGCAATTATTAAAAGCTCTAAATACTACCAGTTGTGTTGAGGCAGGACGCTCTGAGAGCTTGTTAAATTAACTAACGTATCTTCGTGAATATTGAGACACCATTCCCACTGATCGAAAGTAGTTGCCAATGCAATTAATATCAGTCCTGAATGTCCGGAGGTGCGACTAAAAAGAGCAAATCATTTCATTATGAAACCAGGAATGAAGTGACAGGTGTGAATTCAGTGATTTATTCGAGATAAATGTATTTTATATCATTATTGGCAGTCTAGTATTTAACTTAAAATCCCAATACGAAACAATGAGATTTTAAATGAAACATTTGAGTTTTATGGAAATATTCAAAGACGAATGATGATCACGTCGCTGAGGCATGGAAGTTATACTGTATATATAAGCGAATATCATAATGATGCCACAACGGATTTAGAGGGCGAAATTAAATATTCGAATACAATTTCTACTTCCAACTTTAAGTAAATTACTTTGGAACCATCGGAACTCTTGAATAAGATGCACGAACTTAAAATTTTAAGCTTGTTTCCGCAGCTTTGTGCATATTTTACGCTCTTCCGGTGACTGTTGTCTCATATCAACTACTCATCAAAATCTTGGCAAATGAATATCATTTGGCAAGGCAACTGAGCTCTTATGCCGTGATTCAAACATTTCCCGAAAGAAGAGCTTGCGAAGCGCCATGAACAGTGTTATAGTCAAGTAGGATGTAATACGCCATCCGTTGCATGGCTCATTGGGGTTTACATGCGAATGCGCTGGCGTCTATTTACTGAAATGTGTGGGCGCGCGCCGGCCAGAGTGGCCGTGCGGTTCTAGGCGCTACAGTCTGGAACCGCGAGACCGCTACGGTCGCAGGTTCGAATCCTGCCTCGGGCATGGATGTGTGTGATGTCCTTAGGTTAGTTAGGTTTAAGTAGTTCTAAGTTCTAGGGGACTGATGACCTCAGAAGTTGAGTCCCATAGTGCTCAGAGCCATTTGAACCATTTTTGTGGGCGCGCCAAAGGACAAGTGGAGTCGGAACACTCCTATCGCAGTGTTACTGGCACCATACATTTCGTCAATGTACAAATCAGTATAATACTTAGACTTTTGTTTTAAAATGGAGTGAAGGTAAAATAAAGCAATTTCAAAATAAAATGAAGTAGAGCGTACGAGCATTTTACAGTAATTCATTATTGGGTAGCATCTGAAGCCGAACTTGGAAGTTTCAGTCGTATCCGTTTTCTCACTTGTCTTGTACATCATGGTTGAGCTATCTACCAGTTCCCTACTTGTGGTCGTCTTGGATTGCTGATAACGGTCTTCGTCACTACTTTTGAAATCAGTTTATTTCAGTTCTTTCAGTCCCCTACTCCATGAAAGCGTCATGGCTCTAGTATTCATACTCGATATGTTTAACATTTGCACACTCGTTCATGATTCATCTGCCTGGTGTATTAAGTTCTTTCAAACCCACAGAGTGAAACTGAAGACATGTTTGACGTCTATTTTTTTTTAAATACATTCCAAATAATTTTTACTGTAACAGAACATTATGCAAGGTGTATCCTAACAGCTATTCTCAAATAATAGACGGAATGAAATTAATTTTTTTTCAATAAAGTAATACCTAGTTATGTGTTGTTTTGAATTTGCATTGGGATGAAATATGTTATGTATTGTAATAAAAGTGCTGGAAAGACTTCCTTACAAAACGAGTGTGAAGAATAGAGCATGATCTTGGCAGGGGTACATCACGCATGTGTGCTACTGTTTTTTTCTATGAAATTATTACAACTGAATAAAAAGAAAATTAGAAATATACTTATAAATGTTTTTTAAATTTGTAGTTATCGCAATCTACTCTAATTCTGATTGAAAATATGAATGGAAAACTGAAACGTGAACGCAGAAAATGTGCTCGGAAAAAAATGACGTACTAGAGGCAAGAAATTTAACTTTCAGTGTCCGTTCTGTAATTAGGAAGCCCGTCTTTCCGCACCTTCGTAGAAAAACAATGTTCATATTATAATATCGGCAATTAAGTAAACAAATTTCACAGAAATTGTACTGCGACTTATAATAACAAACCAACTTCAGTAGTTCGTTGCTTCCATACTAAGAATGACAACTAAAACAAATTAATCTAAAACTTGAGTGATGAGCTCTGGCTTTTGTATGGCATTTGCAGACACTGCTTTAGTTATAAGTATCGGTAATGTTTACATTCTTGACCTCTAAGACGTAAGATACTCCGATACTCCTGTATACAGGGTAGTCCATTGATAGTGACGGGGCCAAATATCTCACGAAATAAGCATCAAACGAAAAAACTACAAAGAACGAAACTCGTCTAGCTTGAAGGGGTAAACCATATGGCGCTACGGTTGGCCCGCTAGACGGCGCTGCCATAGGTCAAACGGATATCAACTGCGTTTTTTTAAGTAGGAACCCCCACTTTTTATTACATATTCGTGTAGTACGTAAGGAAATATGAATGTTTTAGTTAGATCACTTTTTTCGCTTTGTGACAGATGGCTCTGTAATAGTCACAAACGTATAAGTACGTGGTATCACGTAACATTTCACCAGTGCGGACGGTATTTGCTTCGTGATACTTTACCCGTGTTAAAATGGAACGTTTACCAATTGCGGAAAAGGTAGATATCATGTTGATGTATGGCTATTGTGATCAAAATGCCGAATGGGCGTGTGCTATGTATGCTGCTCGGTATCCTGGACGACATCATCCAAGTGTCCGGACCGTTCGCCGGATAGTTACGTTATTTAAGGAAACAGGAAGTGTTCAGCCACATGTGAAACGTCAACCACGACCTGCAACAAATGATGATGCCCAAGTAGGTGTTTTAGCTGCTGTCGCGGCTAATCAGCACATCAGTAGCAGACAAATTGCGCGAGAATCGGGAATCTCAAAAACGTCGGTGTTGAGAACGCTACATCAACATCGATTGCACCCGTACCATATTTCTATGCACCAGGAATTGCATGGCGACGACTTTGAACGTCGTGTACTGGGCACAAGAGAAATTACGGGACCATGACAGATTTTTTGCACGCGTTCTATTTAGCGACAAAGCGTCATTCACCAACGGCGGTAACGTAAACCGGCATAATATGCACTATTGAGCAACGGAATATCCACGATGGCTGCGACAAGTGAAATATCAGCGACCTTGGCGGGTTAATGTATGGTGCAGCATTATGGGAGGAAGGATAATTGGCCCCCATTTTATCAAAAAATGTGTGTGAAATCTTATGGGACTTAACTGCTACGGTCATCAGTCCCTAAGCTTACACACTACTTCCCCTAAATTATCCTAAGGACAAATACACACACCCACGCCCGAAGGAGGACTCGAACCTCCGCCTGGATCAGCCGCACAGTCCATGACTCCCATTTTATCGATGGTAATCTAAATGGTGCAATGTATGCTGATTTCCTACGTAATGTTCTACCG
Source organism: Schistocerca nitens (assembly GCF_023898315.1). Classification (NCBI taxonomy): domain Eukaryota; kingdom Metazoa; phylum Arthropoda; class Insecta; order Orthoptera; family Acrididae; genus Schistocerca; species Schistocerca nitens. The sequence continues at coordinate 511,077,421 of NC_064621.1, forward strand.
ATGTTATTACAAGATGTTTCACTGCATGACAGAATGGCGATGTGCTTCCAACATGATGGATGTCCGGCACATAGCTCGAGTGGGGTTGAAGCGCTGAAGCGGTATTGAATGGCATATTTCGTGACAGGTGGATTGGTCGTCGAAGCACCGTACCATGGCACGCACGTTCACCGGATCTGACGTCCCCGGATTTCTTTCCGTGGCGAAAGTTGAAGGATATTTGCTATCGTGATCCACCGACAACGCCTGACTACATGCGTCAGCGCATTGTCAGTGCATGTGCGAACATTACGGAAGGCGAACTACTCGCTGTTGAGAGGAATGTCGTTACACGTATTGCCAAATGCATTGAGGTTGACAGACATCATTTTGAGCGTTTATTGTATTAATGTGGTATTTACAGGTAATCACGCTCTAGCAGTTCACAAAGGTACATGTATCACATTGCAACAACCGAAATAAATTGTTCAAACGTACCTACGTTCTGTATTTTAATTTAAAAAACCTACGTGGTACCAACTGTTCGTCTAAAATTGTGAGCCATATGTTTGTAACTATTACAGCGCCATCTGTCACAAAGCGAAAAAAGTCGTCCAATTAAAACATTTATATTTCCTTACGTACTACAGGAATATGTAATAAAAAATGGGGGTTCCTATTTAAAAAAACGTAGTTGACATCTGTTTGACCTATGGCAGCGCCATCTTGCGGGCCAACCATAGCGCCATCTGGTTTCCCCCTTCAAGCTAGACAAGTTTCGTTGTTTGTAGTTTTTTCGTTTGACGTTTATTTCGTGAGATATTTGGCCCGGTCACGATCAATGGACCACCTTGTATAAAATTTTGCTCAGCATCGGAACACTTTGCGGTATTTCTTCGGGGGCATTCGCATTCCAAATACAATGCAATGAGAAGTAACGGTCTGTGTAGCTTCCTGGAATGTCCACATGTTCTGTAATACAGGATAACACTGAATACAACATGCAAATGGAAGTTAGAAGAATTAGTAGTGGCTCGATGATACCCTTGTGTATACTACCGAACACTCTGATTCAGCTTATTGCACCAGGAGCAACTGTTAATTCACTAAAATTCCGCCGACAGTATCGCGTGGTACGTATATTACCACGGTATAAACCAGCGGAAAAATGCTCCTGTCAGAGCACAAAACGGTGAATACGTTCCTCTTGAAAAGACTGCGACAGAATAGTGAGGAACCAACTAGCTCAGTCCTTATACCGCCTTCCCCAGCAAAAATTTTGACATGTGATCATATTTGCGCTCTTTTAACACAGAACATCCTTTTATACAGTCTCTCTTTGTAGTGAAGCCTTCATACTCAGTATTGCCCTCTTCCTCCTACAGTCTTGTTTTCTCCCATTGATGTACAGTACATCCCACTACCACTGTCCCCAATCTCACTTACTCACTTACTACGTTTGTCTTTCTTTGCCACTGCCACTGTCTCCACTGTTTCTCGGCAGGTCAGAAATTCTGGAGGGGGGCAGTCCAGTTAAATTTTTTCCCCTTTAAAGTTTGGTTCCAAAATGTACCCTTCCCAATACTTACGTGTTAAAGTTTGCCGATCCGGGAGGATCCAGATCATTCTCCCCTCTCAAGCCTCTGAATGGTGACTACTCATCTCTCTTTTTCATTTCCACTGCCTCCTCTCTCTTTTCCTCCCAGTACCTCTTCTCTCTGTCTCTCTTTCTCTCTCTCTCTCTCTTCTCTCTCTCTCTTACTGCCATTGTTTCTCATTGACCATCAATATCTCCTTTCTCTTTGGCTCTCACTGTTACTGTCTTGATCCATCTCTCTTTCTCTTTCACTGACACTTTCTCTCTCCCACCATCACTGTGTCCTCTCTCTTCCACCGTCACTGTTTCTCCGATACTCTCTTTCAGCACAAAAAGCCTCAAGAAAGTTCGCATGCCAAAAGTTTTGGTAACGAAAATGGAATGAGGACTGGGGCGGCTGGTCCCCTACTTTCCTGTCAGAATGTTTTCAAGAGGAGCATATTCGCCTTTTTGCTTTTTCCACTGGTTCCCTTCTTTTCCCAACACACTTATATACCTTGACATATATGAACAAATAACTATGCATGATATAAGGTTAACACAAAATCGTTTGCTTTACGCTTTTTCTCAATACTTTACTCATCGATCTCAATTCAGTGAAAACGCCCCGTTATGAGTCGTACCATAATAGAGTAAAAAAGTTATTAGAAATCTTTTACTGAATTCCAGTCTTATATAATCTATTGCAGTCAATTTAAGTTCTTTTCAGGCATTTTCACACCCTTTTTAGCCTTTTTATGTCTATGTGCCTATCTGTATACGCGTAAAGTGTACATTCTACAGGCGCACTGCGTCATAAAATTTTATTGATGAAAAAATATTGGTTAAAAACATAGTTTGGTGACCTCGGAATCCTAGCACCGACCCTAGAATCCTTACAATGTGTTCACTAGTCAGTTAAAATTACATTTATGCCTCAGACCGAATATTAAATGCATAGTTTACAGCATCGGCACGACGAATTTGAACCTCTAGATCTTGGTAACGTATCATTATATCAAAAAATGTTTCGAAGTTCCTCGAGAATATCATCTTAAGAACTTGCGATAGTAAAATTTTCGACGATCTGTCATCAATAGAAATTACAGAAGTGGCCATCTCAACAACTGATAGTTTTGCTACCCAAAAAACGGATTTTCGTGTGTGTCTTCAGAACGGTACATATTTTCGATAATGAGTGAAATAGGGCTTATAGATGAATGGCTAAAGAACGTAAAGTAACAATTTGACTCTTTTGCTATGATTAGTTCTTTAGATTCTTGCGACCTTTGTGCAAAAACGGCTAGAAACCGATTTTTGCGGTTTCCTGCATAAGTTCGGTAACTTTGAACCTCTGGTTATTGGCAACGGATAATGAAATCGAAAAAAGTTTCGAGGTCCTCCAGGAATGACATCTTAAGAACAAACGGTAAAATTTTCGACCATCTACCGTCAATAGAAATTATAGAATTTGCCATTCCCAAGAATGGTATTTTTCGTATCCAAATATCGTGGTTTTTCGGGGTTTTCTCAGGAATGGCCAATGAAGAAATGGAGCTTTTATAAGCCGCTTAAGGTCCACCCTAGACCACACCTAATGCAGAAAACCAACCAATTAGCACAATTTTCCTGGCCTGCGTAGCATTTAAATTTTGACCTTCTACTGAATGATAGCTACATTATGCCCGTTTTTCCGTCAGATATACAAATGATCATTAGGTCAAGGGTTATCCAAAACACTTGACCCCTTATCTCTGTGATCAACATAAAGCGAGATACACTATGTGATGAAAAGTATCCCGACACACCCCAAAATAAACGTTTTTCATATTAGGTATATTTGCTAACACCTACTGCCAGGTGCTCCATAACAGCGACCTCAGTAGTCATTAGACATCGTGAGAGAGCAGAATGGGGCGCTTCGCGGAACTCACGGACTTCGAACGTGGTGAAGTGATTGAGTGTCACTTGTGTCATACGTCTGTACGTGATATTTCCACACTCCTAAACATCCCTAGGTCCACTGTTTCCGATGTGATAGAGAAATGGAAACGTGAAGGTTCAAATGGTTCAAATGGCTCTGAGCACTATGGGACTTAACTACTTTGGTCATCAGTCCCCTAGAACTTAGAACTATTTAAACCTAACTAACCTAAGGACATCACACACATCCATGCCCGAGACAGGATTCGAACCTGCGACCGTAGCGGTCACGCGGTTCCAGACTGTAGCGCCTAGAACCGCTCGGCCTCTCCGGCCGGCGAAACGTGAAGGGACACGTACAGCACGTACAGGCCGACCTCGTCTGTTGACTGACACAGACCGCCGACAGTTGATGAGGGTCACAATGTGTAATAGGCAGACATCTATTTAGATCATCACACAGGAATTCCAAACTGCTTCTGGATCCACTGCAAGTTCTATGACAGTTAGGCGGGAGGTGAGAAAACTTGGATTTCATGGTCGAGCGGCTGCTCGTAAGCCACACATCACGCCGGTAAATGCAAAACGACGCCTCACTTGATATGAGCGTAAACATTGCACGATTGGACAGTGGAAAAACGTTGTGTGGAGTGACGAATAACGGTACACAATGTAGCGATCCGATGGCAGGGTGTGGGTATGGCGAATGCCCGATGAACATCTGCCAGTGTGTGTAGTGCCAACAGTAAAATTCGTAGGCGGTGTTGTTATGGTGTGCCGTGTTTTTCATGGAGGGGGCTTGCACCCCTTGCTGTTTTGTGTGTCACTATCACACCACAGATCTACAAAGATGTTTTAAGCACCTTCTTGCTTCCCATTGTTGAAGAGCAATTCTGGGATGGCGATTGCATCTTTCAACACGATCGAGCACCTGCAGCGGAGTGGTTACACGACAATAACACCCCTGTAAAGGATTGGCCTGCACCGAGTCCGGACCTGAGTCCTATAGAACACCTTTGGGATGTTTTGGAACGCCGAATTCGTTCCAGGCCCCACCGCTCGACATCGATACCTCTCCTCAGTGCAGCACTAAGTGCAGAGTGGGCTGCCATGCCCCAGGAAACCTTCCAGTACCTGATTGAACGTACACCTGCGAGAGTGGAAGCTGTCATCAAGGCTAAGGGTGGGCCAACATATATTGAATTCCACCATTACCGATGGAGGGCGCCACGAACTTATGTCATTTTCAGCCAGGTGTCCGGATACTTTTGATCACATAGTGTATGACCGCCTGAAAAACCACATTTTGGCGTTCGGCTGTTAGGGACGTAGTGGTACTGGTAAAGATTTGTTTATTGTTTAATAAGAAATTATATTTATTCCACATTTCATCCTAATGAGAATTTAGATGTATCTCCAATATTACCTGTATTACTTTATGTTTGAATAATGTCAAACGTTCTTTAAAATAGCAATAAAACTGGGATGCAATGTTTAAACATCAGACCCATTTACACATCCTGCTGTAGGCCCATCCCTGGCTCTCAGAGGCCCTGCCTACACATTGTAACGGAACATATTAAAGGCTTTACTTTAATGAAGTATGCGATCCCTTCCACATTCAACCAGTTTAATGAGTATTTATGATTATAGAAAAGTTATTGTGTATGTTAACAATGATTGCACAACATGTCTCCATAAACAGTCAACCCATTAAATTATACTGAATAACTGACCCACACAAAAGTTTATATCACTTGATCACTGATACAGCAAATGTCATCATGAAAAACACTACGTTTATCTTAAATAATTAATATGAAGTACGAAAAATAGTGGCCAACTTAGGTATTTTGGATCTCCTTAAATAAAAATCACCCAGTGAAACCTATTTGTTCACTAGGAGCGTTTTCACTCAGTATTCACGTAATCAATCCTATTTTAGACGAAAACCAATGTAATTCTTAATAATTCATGTTACTTACTTATTTATGCAAATTAGAGAAGTCAATTGACAAACTTCTAAAAAACGGCCTTTTTGTAACAAAGAATTATTCTGTCAAGTCAACAAATCTGTCTGTCATTTTAATAACATGTTAAATTATGTCACTCGATGCAAATTAATAACTTTTCTGCACAAATTATGATAACAGATGTACATGTGACTTATAAACTATATCTCTTTTTAGTAGTTCTTTGACAATGTTATAAATACAAGCAGCGAGAAGGGTCGAGAGGCAGTCGGAGGCAATCAGGGGGGCAGTCGGAATGTCACTTTGGTGAAGTGTGTTTCTGTGTTATTGTTTGGGATGGAAAAACAATGCAAAGAACATGTAAAGGAAGTACTACTTTGTGTTGTGTTATGGTCTTTGGTGGACAGTGGAATTAAGATGGCCACCAAAGTAATAAATATTTGATGTTTACATATGTGTTGGTTTCGTTTGTTCTTTATCATCAAAAGCACATGAAAAACACAGGACCTCATGTGTTTACCCTAGACAACCAAATTTAGAGCCAGCATCAGCATCGAGACACAGCAGCGATCCAGCAAGCAGCAGCGATTACTATAATGCATTGTAATGGCGCCAACCTAACATCAAGTGCTAACAAGCTCCGTAAATTGGAGTGAAATAGTGCGATAACAGCAATTAGCAAAATATCTACAACTCAGGCGGACCATTTACAAAAGTGGGGGCTCGTCCGGGATCATTAAGTGCATCGATGATAATAGTGCAGCGATAAATTTCGTAAGTGCTTAGCACTCCAAAAAAGTTTATTTGTGCAGTGTGGCAACAGTGAAAATATGTCAAAGTGAAAAGAAAGAAAGAACGTGTGTAAAGTGTGTTTGTGCGACTACGAAAAACTATCATCACACCGCTCGGAAGATTAACGTCTGGATTATGTCAATGGAATTCATCAATCAAGACTTCAGCTTCGATAAAACCGAATATAAGTGAAGAAAGCCAACAAGAACACCGATCACAACATCACCGCATAGCTACATAAAGCAAGGTATTTTGTTGTTGTCATTTAAAATAATTAATTGTTAACATGTCTCTACCTGAGAGGGATGAGATCGTAGGAAATGTAAAAATTGAACCAGGGGGTGGTGAACAATTAAACTTAACAGAGTGGCTAGCAGAGTTTGCAACTCAAATAAGCTCGCAACTTAAACAATCAAGTGAAGAAGTACGTTTGGATTTTAAACAATCAAGTGAAGAAAACACAGATAGACTGGATAAGTTAAGTTTGGATTTCAAACAATCAAATGAACAAGTAAGTTTGAAACTTAAAGAAAACACAGATAGACTGGATAAGTTAAGTTTGGATTTTGATCTATTAAGTACTCATCTCAATGAGAAGTGTGAGGAAATTAAAACTACCCTCAGTAAGAACACTAGCGAACAGTTGATACACTTCAGGAAAGAATTTCAAGTTAAAGTTGAAAGTTTAAATGAAAACATACAAGCGAACACAGACAGCATTGCTGTCATCTACAACAGAGTAGATACTGAAGTTGAAAGATTAGATCAGAGAATAGACAAAACATCAGAAAACCTTAAACAAGAATACAACCTGTACACCACTAATGTAGATACAAAAGTAGAAAATATACACACTAAATATACACAATTGGAAGATGCATTAATGTCAAAACAAATGTTTTACAATAAAAATACAATGTATGGGCACATCCAAGTGAAATGCTTTCCTGGTGAAAATCTGCACCCTATTGACTTTATTCACCAATGTAAGGATATGTTTGTTGTAGGAATGTCAGATAACATAAAAATTAAGTTAGTAAAACGGTTTTTAGAAGGGGAGGCCCTATCCTGGGCAAATGAGAATAATGATTCTTGGAATACTTTTGAAGAGTTTGAAGCTAAATTTATTTGCAAATTTTGGTCACAATCCATACAAGCCAGATTAAAGTCAGAATTTCTAAATGGACCAGTGTATAGAGGGAAAGTAGGGGGAATGCAAAAATTTTGCAGAGATCAATTGAAAAAACTTGCTCATTTGAATAACTCTTTTGATATTATGACACAAATTGATGTTTTAAAAAGAAGGTTACCAGAGAGACTGCAGTGGGAATTGGTCCATGGACCAGAGGATTCAATGGAAGAGTTCCTGAAATTTGTAGATAGATTAGATAGGGCCTTGGAAAGAGAAAGTAACCAAAGTTTTGGCTCTGGCAACAACCAGTATGGGGGGTGGAACAGGAATGTAAATAGAGATTATTATGGGAGGAGAGACTTTGAAAATTCTGGAAATAATGCTCCAAATAGGGGAGATAGGAGATATGAAAATGATGTCAGAAACAATACACAGGAGGGAGGATGGAGGAGAGATAACAGGAATGATAGAAATAGGTATTGGGGAAGAGAACCAGAGAGAAGGGGGTTTGTTGAAACTAGTGAACTGAACGACAACTACAAACGGACAGACCGAGGAAACCAGCCGGGAAACGGTGGACAGTCCCACTAGATGTCCGTAGTTTTGGGGCTAGACAATATTATGACAGGACAACACATAACCGAAACTGGAAAAGGAGAGGATACAATGTAAAGAGTAAATACCATGAAAATACTGATGTTGTTAGAATGAATAAATTAGAATTTAATAAAAGGTTTTGGGATACTATGAGTAAAAGTGATACAGTTAATAAAAAGTGTGTTCAAGCACAGGTGGTTAGTGAAAGTGCAGAAGTTGAAGGTATTGCAGAGTTCCATAGTTGGGCTGAAAAGGATACTGGTGTTAATAACAAGTCAGACACACCACAAATAGAATCTATTTTGGGGGGTTTATTTGATAAGAAGGGGGATGACGAAGTGTTTAATGGAGCCAAAGACTCAATTGCTGAGATTCAGATACATAGGGGGGAAACTGAAGATGGGGTTGTTGTGGAGAAGGAGGAAGAAGTAATAGAGGGACATTTAAATAATGATCCTAAATCAAGTGATGTTATTGATGAGAGTGTGGAGGAAGAAATAAAAGTATTTGTAGAATTGAAAAGTGATGATGAGATAAAGATAAGTGATGTGACAAACATGGGTAATAATGAGGTTAATTTAAGTGAAATGCAGACTAGGGAATGTGTATCTGAGGACAAGCTAGTGCCTATTGGGAACTATGAAACACTAATCTATGAGAATGGTAATAATAATAATATTAAAGAAAATATAAAGGGATGGAATGTAAATGTGTGTTTTCAAGAAAAAGGGGAAAAGTTTTTAGAAGTTTTGTGGAACAGCTATGGAAACTGTATAAACAAAGATGCCTTTTGGAAAGAATTAGCAAAGGTAAGTGCAACCTTGTATCCTATATGGTGGATAAGAATCCGTAGTGGACTTTATAAAAAATGGGGTGAAAACAATAATTTGTTGAGTGGCAACACAGTGTTAAGAGGAACAGATGAAAACAAAGGTTTATGTTTAAATGTCAATGCTTTGCAAACAGAGAGGGATGTGGCTAAATGTAGGAAAGAGACATTAGACTTAGGAACTAAAGAAATTGAAAATGATCTATTGTTTGAAAATACTGAAATAGACAAAGATGTTGATCTAGGTTGGCTATATGTTAAAGTAAACATTGACATTAGTCCATTTGAAATAAAAGAAAGCCCACATCCTAATGCGTATAGACTTATCTTTCCCAGATCAAGAAGGTTATTTGGATTAAGAAACATCACTGAATTGAAACCATATAAACATGATTAAGCACATTTCCCTGTTTGAATACAGTTACTTACCCAGTTTCCATAAAGCATGTTATCAGCAAAGTTTTTACTGGGTGTGTCAAATAGCAACTACCACTCATGCTACAGACCCTGGAAAAGTTCCAGATCTCTGAGAGAATGTTTTTATATTTTTATTGTCACTATTGAATATTAAATTTTGAGATATCTTCTTTACTTGCAACGGGCAAGAAGGTGACAAACATTTATTACTTTCTTTTTGTATTGTTGAATATGGGACATACTTGCACCAAATAAAAGACAATGTAAAAAAAATTGTTGTGCAAGACTTATCATTTTGTTACTATTCTTTTCTTAGGCATAAGATTTGTGTACAATTTTCTACAGCTAATCAGATGTTCAGCAAGTTTGATGTTTGTGTTATGTTGTGACCAATTTAAGTGTCCAATTTTAGTATTAATATGTTATTGTACTGTCTTGACTATGTGTCTCAATGGGAGACAAGTTTTTTAAATATTTCCTTTTTTTTTCAAATGCATTCATACATGTGACTTCTCTAGTGTTTGTGTTTATATATCATGTCCATACTTATAATTATGTTCTTTGTTTTCATTTCCTTTATGTGGCTCAAAACGAGCAGACAGTTGCAATATTTTCCTATGGACATCTGACCTGTCCATCTATGTAATATATTTATGTTCCTTCTATTATCTTGATTATTCTGTGACTCAATGAGAGCTGACTTTGAAATAATTTACATATATTTTTTACATATCTTAAAATCACATGTGATATATTTGTGTCTGTTTTTGATCATTTTCCATGTGGCTCACTGGGAGCAAAGATTAACATTTTTTTTTACTTTCATATATTACTAAATATTTTTATGATGCTGTCATACTGACAGCCATAACACAAAGTGCATTTGAAATAACACAACTAAAATATTTGCAGGAAAAAGTCATTTTGAAACGGTGTAACGGTTGTTGTATATATACACATTATGCATAGTAATTGACACATTTGTCCTAGTCGGCTAATATCATTAACATTCTGTAAATGATATTACCCGAGGGGGGTATTGTAACGGAACATATTAAAGGCTTTACTTTAATGAAGTATGCGATCCCTTCCACATTCAACCAGTTTAATGAGTATTTATGATTATAGAAAAGTTATTGTGTATGTTAACAATGATTGCACAACATGTCTCCATAAACAGTCAACCCATTAAATTATACTGAATAACTGACCCACACAAAAGTTTATATCACTTGATCACTGATACAGCAAATGTCATCATGAAAAACACTACGTTTATCTTAAATAATTAATATGAAGTACGAAAAATAGTGGCCAACTTAGGTATTTTGGATCTCCTTAAATAAAAATCACCCAGTGAAACCTATTTGTTCACTAGGAGCGTTTTCACTCAGTATTCACGTAATCAATCCTATTTTAGACGAAAACCAATGTAATTCTTAATAATTCATGTTACTTACTTATTTATGCAAATTAGAGAAGTCAATTGACAAACTTCTAAAAAACGGCCTTTTTGTAACAAAGAATTATTCTGTCAAGTCAACAAATCTGTCTGTCATTTTAATAACATGTTAAATTATGTCACTCGATGCAAATTAATAACTTTTCTGCACAAATTATGATAACAGATGTACATGTGACTTATAAACTATATCTCTTTTTAGTAGTTCTTTGACAATGTTATAAATACAAGCAGCGAGAAGGGTCGAGAGGCAGTCGGAGGCAATCAGGGGGGCAGTCGGAATGTCACTTTGGTGAAGTGTGTTTCTGTGTTATTGTTTGGGATGGAAAAACAATGCAAAGAACATGTAAAGGAAGTACTACTTTGTGTTGTGTTATGGTCTTTGGTGGACAGTGGAATTAAGATGGCCACCAAAGTAATAAATATTTGATGTTTACATATGTGTTGGTTTCGTTTGTTCTTTATCATCAAAAGCACATGAAAAACACGGGACCTCATGTGTTTACCCTAGACAACCAAATTTAGAGCCAGCATCAGCATCGAGACACAGCAGCGATCCAGCAAGCAGCAGCGATTACTATAATGCATTGTAATGGCGCCAACCTAACATCAAGTGTTAACAAGCTCCGTAAATTGGAGTGAAATAGTGCGATAACAGCAATTAGCAAAATATCTACAACTCAGGCGGACCATTTACAACCTGGAGCTATGACCCAGGGTGCAATTTCGTATGACAGTAGGACCACTCTCGTGGTTATCCCACGCACCCTGACTACAAATTCGTACGTCAGTCTGGTGATTCGACTTGTTATGTTGCCATTCATGAATAGCATTCCAGGGGTTTTTTTCCAACAGGATAATGCTCGGTCTCATACCGCTGTTGTAACCCAATATGCTCTACAGAGTGTCGACTGTTGCCTTGACCAGTTCTGCCACCAGATCTGTCTCCAATAGTGCACATATGGGACATCATCGGAAGATAGCTCGAGCGTCATCCACGACCAGCATTAACTGTCCCCGTGTTGACCAACGAAGTGCTACAGGCATGGAACTCCATCTCACGAACTGTCATCCGGTACCTGTACAACGCAATGCATGCAGGTTTGCATGCTTGCATTCAACATTCTGGCGATTATAGCGGTTATAAATGTACCAGCATTTCACATTTTCAATGGCTTATCTTTTGCTTACATTAACCTGTGATACTGCAATGTTAATAACTTAAATATGTCACTTGAACAAGTGTAATCCCGAAATTTCATTACTTTACATTAATTAATTTTTGATGATGCAATTTTTTCCATCTGTGTATTCACACACATATATTATCAAAATTGTACGATATGCGTTTCACATCTCCAAAATCATTTGTTGAATTTCAACCATACCAGGTACACTTATCACTTACTATCTAGAAAGAAGCATTTTCGCCGGTCGGTGTGGCCGTGCGGTTCTAGGCGCTTCAGTTTGGAACCGCGTGACCGCTACGGTCGCAGGTTCGTATCCTGCCTCGGGCATGGATGTGTGTGATGTCCTTAGGTTAGTTAGGTTTCATTAGTTCTAAGTTCTAGGGGACTGATGACCACAGATGTTAAGTCCCATAGTGCTCAGAGCCATTTGAAGCATTTTCCTTCCGTGAGGATGGGGTGCAACGGGCTTACATAGAATCGTAATTCAAGTATATCTGGAGAAAAGTCGAACAAAATATGTACGTATAGGACTCATTATTTGTACAAAAATATTTTGAGGGTGTATAACCCTATTAACCCTATGGGTGGGGATGAAGGCGGAGGAGGCGGCGGGGTTGGAGGTGAGAAGTCATGACATGTAAAGACATTCGATAATGATCTGTATTAGAATCGGATCCATAGTTTTCGGTTCACCAGCGTCATTGGTGACTGTCTTGGTACAGTTTCACCCCTAGAAGTGGGGGAGGGGGGGGGTTGCAAAGACAGTGACATGTCAGCATATCTCTGTAATGCCTGGAGCAATTTCTGCCGAAGTTGGCTCACTTACAGCCTGCTGTGTGCAGAAAATTACTGTTATAGTAAGACACCCCTAGTACCCCTAAGGCCGAGGGAGTGGGTGTGTAGGGTCAAATGTGCCACAGAACGGCATCTCGTCCCTCCCTACCAAATGAAATTTACCAAAGTACTACATGGAAGATAAATAACTGGAGACAGATCAAATGTGAAGTTCTGTAGCTGGAAGAAGGCGTGATACAGTGCTGGTCCTTTACAAGATATTTCACAAACACAACGAACGTTTTTTTTAGTATAGTTTATAAACTGAAATAAAAGTTACTTTGAAATCTATTCGTCTTTTCATTTAAACTCCAATCTCTTGTGGTACAAGAAGTGTTTTAAAAAAAGAAGGAATATGAATGAATGCGAAGAAATGAGACAGAATACTTATCCCATTACAAGTGTTAAAGTCTTGGTTCAGTTTCCATACCTAAGTAGTTAAACCAATGGGTACGAATTTCTGCATACTTCTTACTCAGATAGAATCAGAAAAGTATATGACATAAGTGTACGCAGGCGATCCCTCGTGCAAGGAATTGATGTTTTAATAAAAAATACTTTACGATCGAAACGGAATTTTTTTATATTACTGATTGTAATCGTTACAGTGAAAGTGTTGTAACAGTATGTAGTTTAATTCACAGAAATCCGTAGGCGCCGAGACACGGGCTCTCTCCTATAGTCGTAGCTTTCCTGGAAGCCTAAGGTGCGATACGAGTGTTGTGGAGCAGGCCTGAAGCTTTCGTAATGCTCGATGCCCCCTCTCCCAGCCCTGCTGTGTGGCTCGGATGGAGTGGCAGCTGTCTGCAGTGGTAGGCGCTGTGTGTTACCTGCAAGTCGTTCTCGAGTGATTCACCCTCGGGCCACATGCACGCAGACGGCGACGCCGCGGGCGCCAGCGACGGCGCCGACGCCGAGGTCGGTGACGACGACGACTGCATGGATATTTGCGTCCTCGTACGTCACACGCTCATCGGATCCGTGGTCTCTCTTGTCTGTGCATTCCTCTACATTTGGTTTATGGTCATGCAGCCGGCAAACGACAAAGTTTGAAACGTCAGTGCAACCAGCGCCAGAACTCAAGAGGTGCATACGGGGAGCTTGACATTCGTGGATAATTGTGTAGATTTAACGGCCGACCAGCGAGCATACATACAAGCGCTGCAGATCGTAAATGCTATATTAATGGTGTTGTTCGACAGCGAAATTCTCAACACCTACCATTCGTAACCCCGTATACTACATAATTTATAACTGGATGAAGATGAGAGTACTCTCAGCTACTTTTACATATGTCCTTCATTGCTAAAACTGCAGTTCTTAGATTTGCTTCCTGTATAGTGGATACTTGAATAAATATATTCGGAAGGCATTGATTCTACTACAGTATTTATCCAGTTACAAAGAAAGTACCAGTCTGACATACAAGGGAAATTCTATAATTAGCAAGTTGTCCGAAATCTCCCTCTACGTAATGAGAGACAAATTGCACATAACTGCTCTTAACCAAAAGTTTGGCTGCTAAAACTCTGACGCCAATTTACCATCCGTGTTTCACATACACACTCTTAGAAACATGTATTTCCGTTTATTGCTGATTTGCCGTGACATCAGTTATATGGTTGGGGTTTCCTCAAACATAATATGTGATATAGACTGTCTGGGATACAGAATCCAAAATATGATGCAGTATGACATCCATGCTCTCTATGTACGTGGATGCTTGGATAAAGATGTTCAGAAGGCTCTGATTCTATGACAGTATATATCTAGTTTAAAAAAATGAAACATCGGTTTGACATATTTGGGAATTTCCATAATTAGCAGACTGTTTGAAAACCCTCTCTGCGAAATGCGAGACAAATAGCGTTTAACTACTTTTATTTATCAATTGTTTACCAGCTAAAAATTTGACGCAAATTTACAACCTGTGTTTCACATAATTATGTAATCGTAGAAATATGTATTTTCGTTTATTGCGGACTGTGCGTGACACGACTTACATGGTAGATATCCTTCACAACATAAAGTGTAATACAAACATTCTGTGATACAAAATGGAAAATATGATGCAGTACAACATCCATAGTTTAGTAAGATCACAACTTCGTAATTAATTAAACGACAATAACACTGGACAAAAAACGTTACTAGACAAGCTCTCTCTCTCTCTCTCTCTCTCTCTCTCTCTCTCTCTTCCTCCCGCATGCACACGCATGCACAAAAATACACTGAACTAAACGAGGAATAATGAAGCTACTGTCAGAAAGTAGCATTTCTTAGTCTTCAAGTCAAGCGACTTGCACAGCTGAAACAGTCTCTCTCCGTAATGAAATTGTAAAGCTCTACAAAAAGAAGAAGAAAAAGTAAAGCAAATGTGTTGCACAATCTCTTAAGAGCAATTACACTGCGTTATTTATTTACATTAAATTCCTCACGGGTCTTTATTCTATCATTTAAAGTTATTAACTGCACAGTAACTATTTAGGAGATAACTTTTAGCAGTTTTTCTGGAAAGACCTGTCTCGTCTGTGTAATTATTTTTTATTTATTCGTTTTTACATGGCCAGTAGCTGCCCAGTTATTTAATCTATTGTATGTAATTAGTGAATTCGCTAGTTAATATGATGGTTGTCTATCTGAAACAATCTGCACTGGGAGTTAATACTGTAGTGAAAACCATATACACAGAACCATCCTAAGATCTACAAGTTTAACTTTTCCTCAAGCACAAATATTATCTTGTCTCAGCAGAAAGGAAGTAGGATGCTCTGCGAAGTACAGGTGATTTTTTATCTTCGATACGCGTGGCGTAGCCATGCGGTCTAAGCGGCTCTCCCCGTCGCAGGTTCGAGTCCTCCCTCGGCCATGGGGGTGTGTGTTGTCCTTAGCGTAAGTTACTTTAAGTTAGATTAAGTAGTGGGTAGGTCTAGGGACCGATGACCTCAGTAGTTTGGTCCCATAGTCCTTACCACAATTTCAATTTATCTTCGATAGATGTATCTTTCACCCCAGAAAATAATAAGAAAGGAATAAAGACAGTGTTTTACGTACAGTCGACGAGATCATTGGAAATAAAAAACGCGGATTAGACGCGTATTTGAACTCCACTTCCTCCGAATGCAAGTCCAGTGCCTAAATCAGATAGTCATTACAAAGAGAGATGATTATTCTCCTGAAGCCGGTAAACTAAGGTAGGGCAGATATTTGATAAATGACGAGGTAGTGATATCAGGCCGACGGTAGTAAACATATGCGACACTAGAAACGGAGCTATAAAGTAAAACCCTTTCTGTTTCCTTCACGCCGCTCAGGAGTAATTGACTCAAAGAACACATTCAGCGACAAATGGCAACGCTTGTGACAGACTAGAGCTGCGGCCTCTCTCGAATGTACGTACCAGCACAAATATTGTAGACTATAAACACAGAATTGGGATAACTCTATCTTCATATTACTGCTGAAGAGAATGTGAATTTAATGTCTGATTGACAACAGACAGCATAGAGACTTAATAATTTCATACGCGCTCCACCTATGAGTGGAACAAGAAGAAACTTAACACAATAAAAACACCCCTTGCGATGCACTCTGCATTAATCAGTAGGATATAGATGTAGACATAGATCCTATGACAGGCAGCATAACTTATTGTAATACAAAAGATAAAGATATAATTAAAGCTGATTACTAAGGTTCTTTCGTACACATTTTTTTTCTTTCAACTTTCCATCTGGAACAATGACTTCTGAGGAGATTCCATAGTAATCGAGAGCTGTCGTAACACTGATGTGTCACACACCTAACGGTGTAGCGATACAGTTACAACTTTCGCCCGATGTGGACACGAACAACACGCCACTACCGGCACTGACAGCTGAAATGATGTGCTCTGACGAAAGAAATGTATGCTTTCCTGTCGAAGGACCTGGCATGCGTTAATCGTAATTCTGCTCACACTGCTTAATCTCTGAACATCCCCAGAATGTCAAGGTAGATCAGCTACTGTTTCAGACGTACCTCTCTAGCTGTCAACCAGGCCTGAGAATGAAACCGAAGATTTTTCGAAAAATATGGCAACTTTTAGCAAAATTCATTTAGAGCTACACTAGTTAGCAGTCAGATCTACGAGGCCGTAGTGAAAAGTAATGCTTCTGCATTTTTATGTGAAAACCCTTAAAGCTTTTTAAATACAGGAAACGTTAAAAACATACTACATTTTTATTCTCGATGTGTAAGTGTTTATTTCTCGTCATAGTCACCCTGGCGGCGAACACATTTCTCTCAACGAAGGATCAGTTCGTAGATACCGTCACTACAGAATGTTTGACTTTGTTGACGGGGCCGCAACCTCATCCCTTCTTCCAACGCTTCGTCGCTATCAAAGTGGAGTCCTCGAAGATCTTTTAAGTTTTCGAAACAGGTGAAAATCGGATGGGGCAAGTCGGGACTGTATGGAGGGTAATCGGTGACAGTGGACCCAAGACATCGGATTGTTGTAGATGTTGCAGCGCTCGCGTAGGGTTTGACATTGCAATGCTCCACAAGAGGATGCTCCATGTGTGGACGAACTAGTCGAATTCGAAACTCGATTACAGCACACTGTTTCTCAGGCACCGACACTGTCACGTCACACACCTCCATGTTACACACTAGACTTCGGAACTATTTAGCGGCAGGGAGCTGCAAATATATAGACATGAATAATAAAGAGCTAAAACGTCAATAACGTTTGTCTTATTTAAAAAGCTATAAGAATTTTCACACAAAAATTGTGTTATTTAAAAAGCTATAAGAGTTTTCACATAAAAATTCGGGGGCATTACTTTTCAGCAAGTAATCGTACTTATTGCGCATGAAACTTGGAAGGCGTGCTCCTTGTCAAGGGGGGCTCTGTTCTGTTCAAGTACAAGATGTTCATTCAAGTCAGTGTCGCAAAGTATTAGCAGCTGAACTGTCATAAACTGTTTCAACGTTTAGAACTGGAAAACAAGTTGTATCTACTGACAATTCTTATACAAATGAATAGAAATGAGGGTATTGTAGTAGCAAAATTGCGATGCTATTGATGCCGTGTAAATCGCTAGACTTAGCGCCTGTAGAGTGCATGTTACTCAACACTCCGTTTCAAATGCTTTCTTTCTCAACGTAGTTACTTCTGTCAAGGAACGGAAGAAATGTCACTTTTTACAGGCGGAGTTGGAAATAGAGAAACGTTAACATAATCGTACCTATTTTCTACAACTATTTTCCTGTGTTTTTAATATCTTCGTAAATTTCCTTAATATCTCCATTGGGTGCTGCCGAAAAAAAATGATTTGATTTGTGCTTATGAAGTTCCTCTTTGTGCCGCTGGCGTCATGATAGTTCCTAAAAAGAGGCAGTGAACGTGTGAAATGTTCGGTGTTGAAATAATTTGACATTGTAGGGCTAAAATAATCATAAATTCTGTGTGTTAAAGAAAAATAATGAAAGTAATCTAAGCAAGGTGATTTTCTAGAACTTGTGTTGTCTGGAAAGGAAGAAACAACAAAAAGTGAAATGTTTAAAAGGTCTACAGACTGTCTTCGGTAAGAGGTTCCCAGACTTTTTGCACTGCGTACCACATGAAATTTTTAGGAATTTAAGTATCCTCCTAAGGGTTGTTCACTTATTAGCAAAGCCTAGGGGTGGGGGTGGGGGACGGGAGGAGGAGGGCGGATGGTGAGTGCGGAAGGTTGAGCGACGACTGCCGCAGGGTTGAGGAACTGTACGGGAGGAATAATTTGCGTCATTTTCCTCAGTGTCGACAACACACGCGCGGTTTTTGCGTCGTGCCGATTAACTACCATGTGTGGTTGAAATGTGACATATGCAAGTAATAAGGTTTTGTGGAAGCATTTCTTTACAAAGTCGTTCGTGCTCACATGTGTTTTTTTTTTTTTTTTTTTTTTTTTAATAAACTGGACACTGATTATGGCAAATTAGTATCCAAACACCAAAATCAGTATCAAATCAAACTTCGACGCTAAACCAGAATTTAGAATCAGTAATTAGACAGTTTTCAAATTCAGACTCTGAAGAAAGAATGTATACATGTTTCAGTTGGAAGCATGTAGCTGTTTGTCTTTAATCAGAGGTTCAACTTCACTCCCGTCTTCTTCAGCACTAACACTATTTCTATATTTATTTTCAGTGTATAACAAATCAGAAAACCCTTTTTCACGCATGTAAGTAGCAACAAATGGCACCAAAAATGGAATTGCTTGTTTCCATCCAAAAAGAAAGCAGAATTTTCTTTTTGAAAGCACTTACCATTGACCTTTAGCTCGTCACGTCGATGAAAGTTTCTTTTGTGATTACTTCTTTTGACACTTTTTCTGAAAACGGATTTTTTATCCAGTCATATTTTGTGCAATCTTTGGGAAACTATTTCTCGTGACTTGTTTGAAAGACTCTAAATGTTTAATAACGTCTCGAAGCAAATCTCCCATAGGATCTAGTTCATTATCTTCCAAAAATGATGAAAGAGTACGTAATGCGAAAAGTTATTGCTCAGCAACTGACTTATGCAGTTTGAAACTAAAAACTCTTCTTATGATGGTCAAAACGCACAAAAACGAATAACACCTCCATATTTTTGACGTCTGTACTATAGTACTGTATATTTGAAGTTCTAAACACGTGCATTTTTGCAGTTGTTATAACAAAGTTTCTTCAATTTTGGAAGACACGCCTACAGTTAATTGCATAACGGAATTTTTTGTATTTCTTCAGCAGATTTTTCATCAAAAACTGTTTGGACCGTGTGTCTAGCAGCAGGCAGTAAGACAGACTCGTCAGTTGTGTGAGGTTTTGCTTTTCTTGCAATTCTAAAACTAGCCAGGTATGAGGTTTTTATCAGCTTGCTCGTTTTCGATCGAAAAAATAAACCATAACGTTGACTAATGTTCTTACACGACCTTGATCGCTGTTTTAGATGAACGCTCAGGGTATCACTTATGGGAAGAAAGGTTTCTACTTTGAATTTTTCTTTTCCAATCTGTTGGACTGACAGTGCACAGCTATGAAAAAAACTGTGGCATGAGCTTCTACGTTTTGTTCTTTGAGACTGGGGCTTGTAATCAGATTCCGGGTTTCTTTCTTTGGCGGACGATTCGAAGTCAGATTTATCCCTGAGGTTAATGATAAAATCATCAAGTGGAGCGAACAAATTAGTTGCAGCGTGCAATGTTATTGTTTCTTTCCGAAGATAATTACTTATTTTGTCTATTCTTTCCAATATAGAGCTCCATATTACCGTTAGTATAATAAATTCTAGCTTTCCCATTTTTCTGAACAGACTAAGGGCTTCGTCTCTAGTTTATCTTGTCTGTTCTGTATCTTCTGCGATGGACATCAAAGTTTCTAAAATTTGTTTATGACCTTCATGCAAGGCACTTACTGCATTAGCTCGGGATGATCATCTGGCTTGTGAAAGACTTTAATAACTTTTTTTGAACCTAACTGTTCTGTCAATATATTACATTTGCGGGTAGAGCTCGACAAAAAGTTGTACATTTTCTGAACCATTTCAAAAACGTTTGTTGCCTCTTATACACACCCAGCAGCTTGGACACCTACCAAGTTTAGTGAATGCCCTGCACGTGGTATAAAGGTGGCAAATTCACATTTCTCCTTGATCCTTGATTGTAGACCAGTATACTTCCTCGACCTATTTGAAGCATTGCCGTAGCTTAGTCCTCTGCAACCCTTTATGGGAATGTCATCATTCTCTAAAAAATTCAATATGGTTTCCGCTAAATACTCAGATTTTGGTCTTTAATAGGTATAAATTTCAGGAACCTTTAAACAGTAACACGGTCTTTTACGTACCGAATTATAAAAGTTAGCTGGTCAATATGAGACAGATGGGGCGTACTGCCAACGTTAATAGAAAAATATTTTGCTAATTTAACTTCTTTTATAATTTTTTTAGGACCTGTTTTCCCATGACGACAATAAACTCGTTACAGATATTCACTGATAAATGAGAAGTTTTACCTTTTTCAGGATTCTCAAATTTTTGTAAGTGATCTGCAAGAAACGGATCGAATTCACCCAATAATTCCACACATCTCAAATAATTTCCATTGTTGGGGGATCCTAGGATTTCACTGCCACCGCGAAATGGAAGCCTTCTCGATACCAAAAGTTTTGCAACAGCTACAATCCGTTTAAGTAAATTTCCCCAATAATCTACTTCTTCTTGACGTTGAGATAATGTCTATATCTATTTCACCAACCGCTTTACTTCGTGCCAGATAAGTCATCATAGATTGCCTATGTGCTGGGCTATTTTCATAGTTTAAAATTATGTGATTAATGTGCTTCCAATCATTACATCCACTCGGAGAGAATAGATTTACATCAGAAGGGTTAAATGAGCAGCATGAAAAGCAAAATACAGAGCTTTTGGAAGGCGAGTACAACAACCATTCTCTTTCAACGTTTTCATTGTTCTTTAATTTGCTCATAAGTAACGGGTTGTTGAAATACCTAGTTACTGATTTATTACCATTTTTGTAGGTTTTAGAAGCCTCGAAAAGTCAGAATCTTTATTTTGAAAATATACAGGTCCCTTACAAATCAAATTTTCGCGATTTCTTTCCGAAAAATTTTCATGAAAATAATCAGCGGGATCGTGTGATATTTTTTCTCAGCTGGAAAACTGTTGTTTAACTAACACAGTTGTCGGTGTTGGTGAAGTCACCGAAGTTGTTGCACTTTCGTCGCAGGGAAGGTAGCTTTCTGATTCAATCTCTTTTCCTAAATTGGTAGAAATCTGAAATTGATGTAGAACATGAGCATTCAGAAATTCCCGCAATTTGTGATCGACACGACTCATCATGTGGAAGATTTATTATTTGATCGCTACTTAAGAAGTTGCTACAGAGTAGTAGTAAAATATGGTGTTGATTTTGGTAACTTTTCAATTACTTCCCTCTGATGTACAGCTTTTCTTCTTCTTGCAGATCCACTAGGATACGACCGTCTCGACATTTTATACTATAATTCAGTATTTATTTTTACATCGAAAATAGTCGCTAGCCGGTCGGAGTGGCCGAGCGGTTCTAGGCGCCACAGTCTGGAACCGCGCGACCGCTACGGTCGCAGGTTCGAATCCTGCCTCGGGCATGGATGTGTGTGATGTCCTTAGGTTAGTTAGGTTTAAGTAGTTCTAAGTTCTAGGGGACTGATGACCTCAGAAATTAAGTCCCATAGTGCTCAGAGCCATTTGAACCAATAGTAGTCACTAACACAAAACAAAACAGGCAAACGACGATTTAATCAAAGAATGCCTCAGAGTACAGTAAGTAACAACTACAAACAAAACAAAGGTCACAACACCGCAGACAAATACAGGGTAATTCCCGATCGTTGAGTCCCTTTTTTAAGTCGATCGGCCACGTTTAATTTTACGTCGCTGTTCGCTCCATGCAGATCTGTGCAGTGCGCAAAGCTAATAAACAAGTTGCTATTGTAGTCAGTAATTATCGTTCGACGTTTTCGAAATAAATTTGTTTTTCGATAATAAACATCAATTATCGTTTGGTGATCTGGCAGGAACTTGGGGGCCCCTATCGATCGCGGGGCCCTGGGTACTTACCCAGAGGGAGACAGGGGTCTGCATCTCTGTACTGTTGTGCTCTGATTATCGCGCTGCTAATATGTAGTGTGAAAATGGCTGACGCAGCTTCCTATTCCGTAGTGAAAAACGCGTGTAGGACACCGTTAAAAAATGGCGAGAAACACATTGTTCTCACCGTAATTCACTATTTTACACAACAAACGGCCTTTGAATGTTTTTTAACAACTTTAATAAATAGTCATTTACAGCAAATAGGGTGTGTAGCTGAATCGGTAGCGTCGCACCATCATAATCTGACGTCCATGGATCGCTGGTTCAAATCTTAAGTTGATTTTATCTTTTTGTCGTTCAATTTGGAATACTTACGTCTTTCAAGTTTAAAACCTATCAAATACACTGAAGTGCCAAAGAAACTGGTATAGACAAGTGTAAATACAGAGATACGTAAACAGGCAGAATACGACACTGCGGTCGACAACGCCTATATAAGACAAGTGCCTGACGCAGTTGTTACATCAGTTAGTGCTGCTGCAGTGATGGTAGTGGTAAGTTCCCATGGGACCAAACTGCTGGGGTCATCGGTCCGTACGCTTACACACTACTTAATCTAACTTCACGCTAAGGATAACACACACACATCCACGCCCGAGGGAGGACTCGAACCTCCGACGGAGGACGCCGCGCGAACCGTGGCAAGGCGCCCAAGACACCGCGTCTACTCCGCGCGGTTTATCTGCTGCAACGGCAGGTAACCAAGATTTAGGTGAGTTTGAACGTGTTGTTACAGTTAGGACACGAACGATGGGACACAGCATCTTCGAGGTAGTGATAAAGTGGGGATTTTCCCGTACGACCATTTGAAGAGTGTGCCATGAATATCAGGAATCCAGTGCAACATCAAATCTCTGATATCGCTGCGGCCGGCAAAAGATCCTGCAAGAACGGGACAAACGACAACTGAAGAGAATCGTTCAGCGTGACAGAAATGCAACCCTTCCGCAAATTTCTGCAGATTTCAATGACGGATCATCAACAAGTGCGAACCATTCAACGAAACGTCATCGTCATGGGCTTTCGGCGCCGAAGACCGACTTGTGTACTCTCGATGACTGTACGACACGAAGCTTTACGCCTTCCCTGGGCCCGTTAACACCGACATTGGACTGTTGATGACTGCCGGCCGGAGTGGCCGAGCGGTTCTAGGCGCTACAGTCTGGAACCGCGCGACCGCTTTGGTCGCCGGTTGGAATCCTGCCTCGGACATGGATGTGTGTGATGTCCTTAGGTTAATTTGGTTAAAGTAGTTCTAAGTTCTAGGGGACTGATGACCTCAGCAGTTAAGTCCCATAGTGCTCAGAGCCATTTGAACCATTTTTTTGTTGATGACTGGAAGCATGATGCCTGGTAGGACGAGTCTCGTTTCAAATTGTATCGAGCGGACGGATGTGTACGGGTATGGAGACAACCTGATGAATCCATGGACCCTGCATGTCAGCAGGGAACTGTTCAAGCTGGTAGAGGCTCTGTAATAGTGTGGGGCGTGTGCAGTTGGAGTGATATGGGCCCCTGATACGTCAAGATACGACTCTGACAGGTGACACGTACGCAAGCATCATGTCTGATCCCCTGCGTCCTTTCACGCCCATTGTACACTCCGACAGGACAATGCGACATACCACACGTCCAGAATTGCTACAGACTGGCTTCAGGAACACTCTTCTGAGTTTAAACTCTTTCGCTGGCCACCAAACTCCCCAGACATGAACATTATTGAATATATCTGGGACGCCTTGCAATGGGCTGTTCAGAAGAGATCTCCACCCTCTCGTACCATTACGGGTTTATAGACAGCCCTGCAGGATTCATTGTGTCAATTCCTTCCATCGCTACTTCAGACATTAGTCGAGTCCATGCCACGTCGTGTTGCGGCACTTCTACGTGCTCGCCGGGGCCCTACATGATATTTGGCAGGTGTACCAGTTTCTTTGGTTCTTCAGTATATATGCTAATTAACATACATCTAATCACCATTTTTATGAAAAATGCACATAATCTTGTTTCTAATTATGTACTGCACACAATATTCCAGTTTTCATTTCAAATATAAATTCCTGATATTCGATATTTTATAAAAGATTGTTAATAAAGGTCTTCTAACTTAAGAAAACATAACAAATTAAACTTTTAGGACAAAAATGAAAATGGTTCAAATGGCTCTAAGCACTGTGGGACTTCTGAGGTCATCAGTCCCCTAGACTTAGAACTACTTAAACCTAACTAACCTAAGGACATCACACACATCCATGCCCGAAACAGGATTCGAACCTGCAACTGTAGCAGCAGCGCGGTTCCGGTCTGTAGCGCTTACAACCGCTCGGCCACTCCGACCGGCAGTCATCAACAGTCCAATGTTGGTGTTACCGGGCCCAGCGAAGGCGTCCGATGTTGCTGGATTGTCGAATTCTGTTAAAAATTAAATGACATTAAAAGGCATATTGTTTCTCTGCTCGTCTCTTTTTACGTCCTAACTGCAACTGCTGGTTGGCTGTCTGGCATGAGCTGTCCAAGTTAAATGAGCCGGTAAAGCTGTTGTCCCATATTATCGCTCAGTCAATGAGTGTGTACTACACGCCAGCACGGTATGAAACGTATGCCTATAATCGCATTTGACTGTACTTGGGAGAGCTTGGCTTCGGCTCCACGTGAAACGCAATCCAATGAGATTCTACCAAACGCGGAAGAATACATGGTGCAATATTTATATCGGGTATATTCTTCTGATGAACACAGTGGCTGCATTCGATCAAAATGTCACCAACGCCAAAACAAGTTGGATCATTCGCGATAATTGGGAACAATTACTATATTCTTAAGAAGACAATAATACATGAAAGGAAAGATTTTGATAGCAAAAGAGGTTCCTTTACCTATCTATTTCAAGTGGGACGTCTTTGGTAAACACCCGTCTCACCTGAATTAGCATATTCTATTCTACTATAGGTACTACTATATGTATGTGTATGTTGTGATATTAACTCTACACGATTTGTGTGTAAGGTATGACAGTACTATTTGTTACTAAACACATCAAAAAAAGTTTTGAATCACCCCAGTTCCTAGAACTCCTGAAGACAGACACTGACTATGGATATTGTATCACAGACACAGTCCTTTTGACTATTAAAAGAAGTCACTAAACACGCCCAAAATTGTAAACAACCATACACGA
The DNA here is from genome assembly GCF_023898315.1 of Schistocerca nitens. Taxonomy (NCBI): domain Eukaryota; kingdom Metazoa; phylum Arthropoda; class Insecta; order Orthoptera; family Acrididae; genus Schistocerca; species Schistocerca nitens. The sequence goes on from NC_064621.1 coordinate 511,102,964, forward strand.
GCAGCGTCTATTAGAAGGAGGGGGTGCGACAAAATAATGATCCTTCACCAGGAAGGAGGTACACGGCCCATGTTGTCTGTAGTTCAGCCATGCCTAGACGGTCAATACTGCGGTTCGATTGCGTCCACATTGTTAAATAAATAAATTAATTAAATTTTATTGTCATTCAACTGATTACAACTATACACAACGTCAGGATTACAAAAACATGAATAAAGCATCTTACATTAACAGCATTAAAGAAATTTGGTACACTCTCCAACTTACTTTGTGCCAGGAAGGGCTCTCAACGACGGGAGTGTCCGTGCGTCTTGGAGTGAACCAAACTGATGTTGTTCGGAAATGGAGGAGATACAGAGAGACAGGAACTATCGATGACATGCCTCGCTCAGGCCGCCCAAGGGCTACTACTGCAGTGGATGACCGCTACCTACGGGTTATGGCTCGGAGGAACCCTTGCAGCAACGCCACCATATTGAGTAATGCTTTTCGTGCAGCCACAGGACGTCGTGTTACGACTCAAACTGTGCCCAATAGGATGCATGATGTGCAACTTCACTCCCATCGTCGATGGCGAGGTCCATCTTAGCAACCACGACACCATGCAGTGCGGTACAGTTGGACCCAACAACATGCTGAATGGACCGCTCAGGATTGGCATCACGTTCTCTTTACCGATGAGTGTTGCATATGCCTTCAAAAGGACACTTGTTGGAGACGTGTTTGGAAGCAACACAGTTAGGCTGCACGCCTTTGACACACTATACAATGAGTGCAGCAAGGTTGAGGTTCCCTGCTGTTTTGGGGTGGCATTATGTGGGGCCGACGTACGCCACTGGTGGTCACGGAAGGCGCCGTAACGGCTGTACAATACGTGAATGCCATCCTCCGACCGATAATGCAACCATATAGGCAGCATATTGGCGAGGCATTCGTCTTCACGGACGACAATTCGCGCCCCATCGTGCACATCTTGTGAATGACTTTCTTCGGGATAACGACATCGCTCAACTAGAGCGGCCAGCATGTTCTCCAGACATGTACCCTATCGAACATGCCTGGCATAGATTGAAAAGGGCTTTTTATGGACGACGTGCCCCACCAACTACTCTGATGGATCTACACCCAATCGCCATTGAGGAGTGGGACAATCTGCACCAACAGCGCCTTGATGAACTTGTGGACAGTATGCCATGGCGAATACAGGCATGCATCAGTGCAATAGTTCGTGTTACTGGGTATTAGAGGTATGGGTGTGTACAGCAATCTGGACCACCACCCCTGAAGGTCTCGCTGTATGGATATACAACATGCAATGTGTGGTTTTCATGAGCAATAAAAAGAGCGGAAATGATGTTTATGTTGATCTCTATTCCAATTTTCTGTACAGGTTCTGGGAGTCTCAGAACCGAGGTGATGCAAAACTTTTTTTGATGTGTTTGTAATTGCTTCCTCCACTTAACCGTGCTGTAAGCAGAGAGGAGCCTCGGTGGGTAACTTCGAGCCTCGTATCCCCGATGGGTGCTTCATATCTATGTTATGTGTCTGTGTTTGTGTATGTACATCTTATTATACTGCATATGCACGTTTATGTACAATTTTATAAAGTTCACATGTTTTACAGTTTGCATCTTGTAAATTTCACAAATTACACATTTACATGTTTGAAAATAATGATCCAAAGAATTAAATAATTACTTGTTTTACTTGTGCAAGCAGGAAAATTCGTTGTTTTAATGTATTACTAACTTGTTTCTAAATTACATTTTTGTATTACCTGTAGTATTGTTGCAGTCGTGTGATCTGCTGCTATAACGTATATGTATCTGGTGATATTAGAATGTTCATGTCATCATCTGTGTCTATATGTTTACCTGTTCCCATATCAGTGTTTGATTCTTTGTTGTCCCATCCATCACGTTGTTGTGTAGGGTGTGTTTCGGGTTGTGATCTCGTGTATGGTCATTGTGCTTGTAAGTCTTGTGTCGCGCTCTTGAATATTTCATCAGTGATGCAGTTAAGCATGTTCTAAATCTAGGTGTCTTGAAGCTTGCCCTATGTCTTCGATTTCTGACGTCAGCCTCACGTGTGAGTGCGCCACACTTCAGAGTTATGTGTTCAGGGGATCCATATTTGCCACATTCACACATATCACTTTGGCTAAGGCCAAAGCGGTTCGTGCAGGTGTGTAGGGTACAGACCATGACCCATCAGGAAGTGTACCATACTGCGACTTGGGTCAACGTGTCTGAGCCCCAACCGTTCTCAGATGTTCAGGAAAAAGGAGAAAATCCGACGGCCCTTGTCAGATGTTTCCCATCCTTTTTGCAATGTCTCAACCTTCCAAAGATTTAATTGGCGTTTTTGTGTAGTACGCTCCCCTGTTATCTCATGTACCTTATCCAGTTATCTCGTTTTCAACCAGTATCGTGCTGTTCTGTGTCTGATGGTTATGTCAATAGGGTATGTTGCAAGTACAATGCATAGGGCTTCCATGGACGTGGTGCCAAATGCTCGTGACATTCTGAGCAATATACCTCTTTGTCCACACCTCACAGTGTTTTTTTTCTTTTTTTTGTCATGAGTGGCAGTCTATGTGCCCAGGCACTTGCTGCGAAAGACATTGGAGACTCAAAGACGGCTGTATGATACATTTGTAGTGACTGCAATAGTAGTCCATAGTGAGTTGAGTTCAGTATGGCGAGTTAGCGCATTAGTATTTTCACTTTGTAAGTCTTTTTTCGAGGTGTATGCCTAGGTATCTTGCTATTATTTTCCTCTGTATGCAACTGTTTGCAGCCTAATGATGGGGCTTCTCTGGAAGGCCCCTTATATCAGTAAATGTACTGTCTTCTTTGTCGCAACAGTGAGCTTTTCATGACTGCACCAGGCACTTATTTTTTATAAGGAGTTGCGTAGCCTTGCTTTCGAATTGTATTCTCCAGTTTGCAGTTAATACTACTAGCAGGTCGTCACCATAGGCTACTATACCCTTCACCCTATCATCTTCTTACAAATTGTTTAGGAGCGGTTCTATGGCAATATCCCAGAAAATTGGCCAACAGATTGAACCTTGTGGGCATCCTTTTATTATTTTCTTGATAACATTTTGTGTTCCTGCTTGCCATTGCACTATCCCATTTTGCAGTAGTTGAGTAAGCTATTATACAATACTGTTGGCATCTGCATCTCTCGTAGCCTTTAAAGTAAGGCAGGCCACCAGGGATTGTCAAAGGCGCCTTCTATATCTATTACAGTTGCTACTGCGTATTTTTCTTCTGCATCCTGTACTACTTCCAATGTGCAGTTAACTGTATCGTCTATTGAGCCCTTTGGTCTAAAACTATACTAATGTCTCCTAAGGCTGAAGAGAGTTCTGTATGTCTGTAGTTGATTACACAGGAGCCTCTCTTGCACCTTAGCCAAAGTGTTCAAGAGGCAGATGAGCCTGCAAATCTTTGGATCTGTTGGGTCCCAATCTTCCAATTTTTTGATGATTGCTACATTCACTGCTTTCCACACAGCAGGGAGCTCGCCTTGTAGCAGTGCTTCACTCAGTAACTGTTAGAAATGGTGTGACCTATGAAACAGTGTATGCCATCTGGACCAGGAATCTTCTTATTCTTTGACTGTTTTGCTGCTAACGGTACCTTTTATTGGGCAAATGGAAAAGTAACGGGACCATTTGTGTAGGTGTCTTCGTAAGTCTGTCTGTGTTGTTAATCATTTGCCTTTTAGTCATCAGGGAGAAGCTTGTTCAGCAGGTACTCTATTGAACATCTATAGCCAATTGTAGTAGTGCTGTCTGTGCACCTAAGAGTTGGCAGTACTGTCGGCGTTTCCACCTTATCAGATAGAAGTTTAAATGGTTCCCCCATGTATTGTTTTGCACCTGAATTTTGATAAAATTGTTCCAGTGATCCTGTCTGGTCTTCTATAATTTGTTTTTATAGTTTTGCTTTACATCACGGTTTAGTTCCAATCTTACCACCCTCTCTTGTGCTGTTTTTGCTTTTTGGTATTGTTTCCTTTTGTCCCTAGCGTCTCTCTTTAGTTTTGCTACCTCAGTGGACAAGGGGAGTTTCTGTTTCAGTGCACAGCCGATCTTTGCGATAGCTAATTGTTGTGTTTTTTGAAACTAGTTCGTCAGGATGTGAGCTTTATAGTCTATGCTACCATTGACTGTATGGAGGGAAAATTCTTCAACCATGTCCATTAATCTTTGTGTCAGCCGTGTTTAGAAGAAGTCGTCGTCTTTGTTGATGTGATGTGTGTGTTCGTGCTTGTGTATGTGTTTGTGTGGTCAAGTATGGCGTTGTGGTCACTGTGTTAGTATTTTCTAGTACCTCCCATTTGTTATCGTACATTATGGACTTTGCATTTGCTAGTGAGATGTCAATAGTGCTGGATCCTCCTGCATTGTTGCAGCATGTAGGTGTTAGTCCTGCTTTGTTTAAAACAAAGAAGCTGCATTCATTTATTATGTCAAGTACGATTTGTCCCTGTTGTCTGTTCTGCCTGCGTGCCATAGAGTCGACCGTGCATCGATGTCACTAAGTATGAGTAATCTTATGTCCCTCGAAAATTGTGCTGTATCTCCTATTAGGTCAGCAAACGGTTACTTGTCATATGAAGACTGTGCATACATGGATGTGATAATCCAAGATTCTCGTCCATGCGTAATTTCAACTATGGTTACACACTCAGAACGAAGTTGTGTTACTTTTGTGGCTGTGCAACTTATGTTCGCCATCACAAATGAAGCCTTGGAATTTGGGGTCCCAGTAATTGTTATATTTGGGAAGGCCTAGGAGTCTCCCGTCTCGCATGTACGGCTCTTGGAGATAGATTATATTCACCTGTACTTCGTTCAGAAGTCTATCCAGTTCCACTCCAACCAAGGTGCTCCTATTGCTGTTTAGTTGCAAGACCTTCACAGCGGAGGGTATTTAGTAAAGGCATAGAACTTCGGTATTGGCTCTATAGGGTCGTAATAAATGCGTCCTGACAAAGTCCTTATAAACTTTATCTATGTTTAAACCTTCACCTCTTCATGGCATGCTTGTCTTAAGAGTCTGAAGAGCTCGTGATGACCGGTTGAAGAGTGTGATTAACGTGTGTTACGTTTCTATGCCTTACACTTCTGTTTTGAAGTTTTTTGACTTTAAATGAAAAAGTGTGATTGCTGTGCCACTGTTCACATGAAACTCGCTTTATATATATACACTCCTGGAAATTGAAATAAGAACACCGTGAATTCATTGTCCCAGGAAGGGGAAACTTTATTGACACATTCCTGGGGTCAGATACATCACATGATCACACTGACAGAACCACAGGCACATAGACACAGGCAACAGAGCATGCACAATGTCGGCACTAGTACAGTGTATATCCACCTTTCGCAGCAATGCAGGCTGCTATTCTCCCATGGAGACGATCGTAGAGATGCTGGATGTAGTCCTGTGGAACGGCTTGCCATGCCATTTCCACCTGGCGCCTCAGTTGGACCAGCGTTCGTGCTGGACGTGCAGACCGCGTGAGACGACGCTTCATCCAGTCCCAAAATTGCTCAATGGGGGACAGATCCGGAGATCTTGCTGGCCAGGGTAGTTGACTTACACCTTCTAGAGCACGTTGGGTGGCACGGGATACATGCGGACGTGCATTGTCCTGTTGGAACAGCAAATTCCCTTGCCGGTCTAGGAATGGTAGAACGATGGGTTCGATGACGGTTTGGATGTACCGTGCACTATTCAGTGTCCCCTCGACGATCACCAGTGGTGTACGGCCAGTGTAGGAGATCGCTCCCCACACCATGATGCCGGGTGTTGGCCCTGTGTGCCTCGGTCGTATGCAGTCCTGATTGTGGCGCTCACCTGCACGGCGCCAAACACGCATACGACCATCATTGGCACCAAGGCAGAAGCAACTCTCATCGCTGAAGACGACACGTCTCCATTCATCCCTCCATTCACGCCTGTCGCGACACCACTGGAGGCGGGCTGCACGATGTTGGGGCGTGAGCGGAAGACGGCCTAACGGTGTGCGGGACCGTAGCCCAACTTCATGGAGACGGTTGCGAATGGTCCTCGCCGATACCCCAGGAGCAACAGTATCCCTAATTTGCTGGGAAGTGGCGGTGCGGTCCCCTACGGCACTGCGTAGGATCCTACGGTCTTGGCGTGCATCCGTGCGTCGCTGCGGTCCGGTCCCAGGTCGACGGGCACGTGCACCTTCCGCCGACCACTGGCGACAACATCGATGTTCTGTGGAGACCTCACGCCCCACGTGTTGAGCAATTCGGCGGTACGTCCACCCGGCCTCCCGCATGCCCACTATACGCCCTCGCTCAAAGTCCGTCAACTGCACATACGGTTCACGTCCACGCTGTCGCGGCATACTACCAGTGTTAAAGACTGCGATGGAGCTCCGTATGCCACGGCAAACTGGCTGACACTGACGGCGGCGGTGCACAAATGCTGCGCAGCTAGCGCCATTCGACGGCCAACACCGCGGTTCCTGGTGTGTCCGCTGTGCCGTGCGTGTGATCATTGCTTGTACAGCCCTCTCGCAGTGTCCGGAGCAAGTATGGTGGGTCTGACACACCGGTGTCAATGTGTTCTTTTTTCCATTTCCAGGAGTGTGTATATATATATATATATATATATATATATATATATATATATATATATATAAGGTAAAGTAGTGGACATTTAACATATCATTCCCGTTTCTTCCGCACTCATGTAGTGGCGAACCAAGCAATTGATCCGCATCATACATAAATGTTTGCGTCAAGTAACCTTTTATTTTGTACGCTAAGGGCAACTGCATTCGCGTGATGTGGCCATACCATACAGCTTGTCCAAATTTGCTAGAGGCAATGCCCCCCTTATTCAGTCGCGCGGCTTTTCGTAACGTGTAGTAACGTAAAGTCACGCAGGGTGTTGCTAACACCCCAAATAAAAGTGGCTATAATGACATTGTTTTGCAGCATATCACTGATATGAATATGTTTACTTCAGAAATGGCTATTTAGAATGTTATCTCCTGGTACATTATCGTTTTATTTAATATTACCTTATTATTAAATAGGGTTATTTGAAACATATTTTTTACAATATTTTGTTTATTTATTTTTCTGTTATTCTTCATACTTCATTACAGGTATAAGACATTATACATACAATTACACATTTGTTCAGTCAACTCATACATTTTATGAAATCAGTCACTATCACTGGCTGCAAGGGGTTCGTTATTGTAACACTATTCACACAAATTTCTCATTTGCTTTACACACATAACTTTCAAACATCGAGCACAGTGCGATTTAACTTTTGTATCTTTACTCCAAGGTAAAACTGTGAGGCACCTGGGCTTACGTATTCTTTGTTCAGAAGGTGGTGCATTGTTGATGTCTTCAATTCCCGCCATTTTTTGCTGCTTTCTAACTTGTTTAGGCAGGGAGTGAGTGGCTGCTCTCTTGCACACTACGGGATTTACTAATGACTTTCCAACATCGCAGGGAGTGAGTGGCTGCTCTCTTGCACACTATGGGATTTACTAATGACTTTCCAACATCACGTAACAATATTCTCCAGGAAATCCTCTCATTGTTATTATTTGCATATATGATGAAGGCGTTAATGCAGGAAATATCAATCATTCGGAAAAATAGGGCAAGTGGCCAGCTTCTAGCTTTTCTTGAGGTTGAGTAAGTAGCGCACATTTAATCTATTGTGTCCACCCTGTTTTAGTCCTATTGTACGTTGTTATAATTTCTGGTTTCTTTTCCCCCACAATGTTAGTGTTAATGGCACTGTCATAATGCAAAGATTAAAGGAAAATAACGTTTTTGCCATTTCTTGGCACATATGAAACTATGGTGATATACTTTCTAAATCCAAAAAGGCTGCTTCTAAGTTCACGACCTCTCGTCGTGCAAACAAAGTCTGGAGGGAGCTCCCTCTTATTCTTTCTAAGAATTCCCATTACTGTTAGTTTCTTTTTCAGGAGCTCTTCAGCCAGTGATATGGAACAAAACCAGTTGTCTAGTGTCACATTGCGTCCTGTACCTTCGATAGGCCGTACAAGACTATTTACTATCTCCTTTGCCGAGTTAGACAATGCAAAGGAACCCTCTGGCTGTTTCCCAACATAGATCGAAAGTATACCATGTTCTTGCGTCATATAAGGTGAAAATTTTCAAACCATATTTCGCAGGCTTGCTTGGTATATACTGTCGGAAACTGCATTTGCCTCTAAATTCAACCAGTTGTTCATCCACTGTCGTATATTCAGGGCCAGTATAATTACTGACACAGTTTGACATGAATAATTCAAATATTTCTCTGAACGCAGCTAGGCGATCAAGTTCTCTACACTGTGGTCTGTCTCGAATATAATCGAATCTCAATCAACGCAATAAGAAACGAAAGCGGCGTAAACTCATTGTTGCATGAACTATTGCAATTGCAAAACGATTTTTGTCCCATAAGTCTTCCAGGTTTTTGTGTCCTGCCCTGTAATGTCCAGCCAATATCAACAGACCCAGAAGAGATTTGATTTCTTCCTCATTTATTGGTTTGGCACCACAGTCTCTTGTGAAATTTGATGCAATGTGTTGTATGTAAATATTTGTGAACGATGTAATCGTTCTAATTATGTCATTTATAAATATCGAAAAACAGTCCACAGCAGTTTTCGCAGATTTTGCGATAGCTTTCACACCAGGGAGACGAATAATGAGGTCTGCACTTCTAGTTCTTACGTTACGACAAGGGCATCTTTTCATCCATTTTGTAACCTTACCCTTTCCAATAAAAAATCATGCTTGTTTTCATTATCCGCTGCACTTACTTGCGGTTCCAATTCCGGGTTGTCTTCATCCTCCGTTTCCGTGTCACTGTGACGAGAGAGAACTTCACAACTGTCTCTTTCCTCCTCTTTCAAAAGTTTCGTCTAAGACCTCTTCCAGAAGCTTCCGCAGTCTCTCTTGTTCTATTTCGTAACGATCCATAGCTGTTTTAACTGCAGAGACGAACAAAATACAAGCATCTACAACGGAACACAACTGTACGCTTTCTGGCAGCACTGCAACATAAAGTGTCGCTCGGGGGTGCTTACAACACCCCAAGGCACATTGTTGCATGTTTTCTTGGAACTTGCGCTTCCATTGTAGATTCTATTGTTACCCAAAGCTTTCATATTACGTCCTATAAAGATACTAAAGAACATGGCGTTATACTCCTATCCATTAAGTAATAACCCATCGATAAGGATGACTGGGGTGTTCTGAACACCTCACGCGACCGCTTAAGGGCTAGCACAGCTAAGAATTCGGAAGTTTCCGTGACGCTTACAATGTACACGAGCTGACGCTAATTGTTAAGTGGCACTGCACTAGACATTACGCAGTAAACTGGTTGTCCTTCAGGTGTTCCTTTAATTTCATTTCATTGTCATAGCTACAAATAAGTGCCAGATGTGAACATGAACATAGCCCTAATGCGCTTTCACGAAACCTTGATACTTTCTTGCATCATTTCCATCACAGAAAATGGTCAGATCACAACGTGAGCTGAAAATGTCAATACTGTGAGCAATTTCCACCCATAACATTCCACTGAACAAACTATGCTGCTATTGGCTTATGGCAGGAAGACAGGTTTATTTAGCAGCATTTGTCAGTTTTCAGTTTCCTTCACTAAGGTATCAATTTTTGCTGTTTTTCAAATGAAAACATTTTGGAAATAATCTCAAAATTGCGTATTTTAAGGCATAATATGTAGATGTGTCATATTAAAGGAGGATTGGCAGCCCTTACTGAAATGAAATACGAATCAGAAGCAAAATTATATATTGAGCTATACCTGTCAAAAGATGGCTTCTCTCTTTCAGCAGGCATTGTGGGCATGGTCATTACATCCATATAATTGAGTAGTCAGACGTTTTCCGTTTGTTTATGAACATTATTCTGTATGTTACAATACATATAAAGTAACATTTCTACTCTTAAAGTGTTGTTCCCCATTGTGTCTTCTGGAGCGTTATCCTTTTTTTTAAGCATCTAAAAGGACACTAGAATGAACTATTTATGGTTTATTTCAGTGGTAATCGCCTAGCCTTCATACTGAATTGATGATCACAAAATTAATTTATCATCATATAAAGTTAGCATGATTAAATTCACTCTTCCTAAATATAAATACTTACCTTTAAATGTCACCTCAGATGAACTGGCCCAAACACCACATCTGTCATGGTAAGTACTGCAACTCCCTTCTTGCAATCAGTGTGATAAAATGTTTTAAAAATTCCACAGATTATGCTTGTATTTGTCGGTTAACCCCTAGGTAAACAAACACACGCTCGGTGGTTGGTCAGTAGCCCTAGGATCCAACCACCCTGGGTTCAAAGAAAACATATATCACAGAGAATTGTCGATTATCCAATCAATATACAAATAAAAACTCTGTACTACAGTTTCTGGGGGAGGGGGCCTTCCCTTGCAGGCGCCTATGGGTACAGTGCTGTTACATCATTATAAATCAAACTCTGAGATGCTCTAAGGTCTAATGTATTAAAAGCGTTGAGGTTTTTGATGATCACTATCATTTTTAAATCATGCTTTTTTATTTCAAGTTTTAGTGATTTCAGACACCATAGATCTGCTTTGTAGATATCGATAGATGTTGATATAAGTTGGTGCTAAGTTAAACCAGATTCACACACCCAACCAATGCGGCACCACAGCTTGTGCCTTGTTGTAGTGGCATTGTGAGCTACCATTCACACAGGATGCCACTAATTCTACATAGTTGCACAGCTTTCAATATGGCTTCAACTGAAATCATATGGGTGGGTATGAATGTTACATTTTAGGTTATGGCCTTAGAGCTGTGACAAGAGTTAAATACAAAAAAGACGAAACCTAAATGTTAGATCCAAAAATAGATTTTGCACATGGATAAATGAAGGGAAACAAACGCATTTTATAGTTGAATCTCAACTATAACCACAGTCAAATGCCACATATCACCAGTCCCAATTCAGTTCTAAACCTCTCATCCAGATCCCTCTCTCCTCCAGAGACATCTGTTCTATCAAAAGGCTTAACCTTTAGCCCCAGGCCTAAATTCAACCACACTGCCCTGGTTAAAGATCTCCTCTCATTCACCCAGAACCTCAACTGGAAATATCACTTCACTACCCAAACACAGCCCCCAAATACTAGACCCAGTGTTGAACCCTGTCTAGAACAGTTCCGACTGCCTTCTCAAAGGGATCCTCCTCCCCTCCCCCAAAACCATCCCTTGCAGACATTTCAGGAATTCCTCACATCCAGTGTTGCCTCCCAGTCCTTCTTGAAGAACATCCCGACAACCCCCAACATCACCCCAGCTGAATCCCGTGCCATTAAGGAGCTGAAAACAGACTGCTCTATTGTCATCCTCCCGGCGGATAAAGGCTCCACAACTGTGGTACTTGACCATGTGGAGTATGTGGCAGAAGGACTGCGTCAACTCTCCGACACCTCAACCTACAAAGCTGTTATCCAGGATCCCATTCCCTCCATCCAGACTGAGCTGCAGAAAATCCTAAAAATCCAAGGTCCCTCACAAGGCCTCACAATGGCTTCCACAGACTTACTCACTCCACCTGAGCCCCGTACTCCTACCTTCTACCTATTACCCAAAATCCACAAAGAGAACCATCCTGGCCGTCCCATTGTAACAGGCTTCAAAGCCCCAACAGAACGTATCTCAGCTCTGGTAGACCAACACCTCCAACCTATCACCCGCACACTCCCATCCTACATCAAAGACACAAACCACTTCCTAGAACGCCTCAAATCCATTCCCACTCCTCTCCCACCTGAAACCTTTCTTGTCACCATAGATGCTACATCCCTTTACACAAACATCCCACATACCCATGGTCTCTCTGCCCTTGAGCAATACCTCTCCCAACGCCCACCCGAAGATCTTCCAAAAACCTTGTTCCTTATCACACTTACCAACTTCATCCTAACCCATAATTACTTCACTTTTGAAGGCCACACCTACAAACAAATCAGGGGAACAGCCATGGGAACCAGGATGGCTCCGTCCTATGCTAACCTCTTCATGGGCCGCATGGAGGAGGCTTTCCTGAAGACCCAACAGTTGCTTCCCCTGGCCTGGTATAGGTTTATAGATGACATCTTTGTGGTCTGGACTCATGGTGAAGAAACACTCCTTAATTTCCTCCATAACCTCAACTCCTTTTCGAATCTGAATTTCACCTGGTCCTTCTCCAAAACCCAAGCCACCTTCCTGGATGTTGACCTTCATCTTGTTGAAGCTCACATCCACACCTCTGTCCATATCAAACCCACAAACAAACAACAGTACCTTCACTTTGATAGCTGCCATCCATTCCACATCAAACGTTCCCTTCCCTACAGCCTAGGTATTCGTGGCAAACGTATCTGCTCCAGTGATGAATCCCTCAACAATTACACCTATAACATGACCAGTGCTTTCCTCTCCCGCAACTATCCTGCAGACCTTGTCCACAAACAGATTTCCCGAGCAATACACTCCTCCCCGTCCAACAACAATGTTCCTACCCCCAGACCACACAGAAGCATCCCCCTTGTCACCCAATATTATCCTGGCCTCGAATACATCAACAAATTACTCCGCCAGGGATATGACTTTCTCAAGTCAACCCCTGAAATGAGATCATCCCTTGACAAAATTCTCCCCACACCACCCAGAGTTTCCTTTCGTTGCCCCCCTAACCTCTGTAACATCCATGTTAAACCCTACAATATTCCCAGACTACCTTCTCTACCCAGCGGTTCCTACCCCTGTAACTGACCCCGCTGCAAAACCTGCCCCATGCATCCCCCCAACAACCACCTACTCCAGCCCCGCTACTGGTAAAACATACACAATTCAAGGCAGGGCCACGTGTGAAACTACACATGTCATTTATCAGCTAACATGCCTGCACTGCACAGCCTTTTACATCAGTATGACAACAACTAAACTGGCTGAGCGCATGAACGGACACAGAGGAACTGTCCGCCTAGGAGATGTCCAATACACAGTAGTGGAGCATGCCCTCCAGCATAATTCTAGGGACCTAGGAACCTGCTACACCGTATGTGCCATTTGGCTTCTCCCACCCAACACCAGTCCCTCTGAACTGCGGAGATGGGAACTTGCACTCCAACACATCCTTTCATCCCGCCATCCCGCTGGACTGAACCTACGTTAAACAACCTCACTCCCATTTACTCTTCAGTCTTCTCCTCTTTCCCTTTCCTCTTTAGCCATTCACGCATCTTGTCATCCTACATAGTTGTGTTTATCTTTATACTGTATACCTCTTTACTTCTGTATGCATCCTCTTTGGTTTGAAGCTGGCACAGTACTTACAGTAGAATATCTTTGGCTTCCCTCTGACAACCATGCCTCCATCCTTGCTACCCTCCCTGTTTTCCTTTCCCTGTTGCTTCATGACCTGGGTTATGAGTAACTGAATACACTTTCCCTTCTTCCCTTTCTTTCCCCTCTCTCCTCCCTGATGAAGCAACATTTGTTCCGAAAGCTAGGAACGTAAATTTTCGGTTCTGTGTTTTGTGTATCTATCGGCTGTACTGAGTTGAGGTAAGGTAAGGTAAGTACTGGCCAGCCCCTCTATCTCTTTGTTAGTATTTGTTTCACATCTTTATACGAGATTTTCCATTAAGCATTTATGAAAGACTAACACTCAAAGATGAAAATGTTGTCTGCAGTGACAAACTAACCAACAGCTGGCATGTAAATATCATCTGCAGACATAGCTCTCTTCCAAGATTTTAGAATCTCATTGTATTAATTGATATAGGCAATTTGAATAACTAATTTCTAGTTTAACAGCTGCCACATCACACTCTGGTGCTATTTCCCGCACACAATCCACAATTTATACAATGCTTGGTCTCACAAATCATGAAGTTTATATGACTTGTTTTTTTGGTTACATATAATAAGTTTAATTATTTATTCCTTCGTCATATATGTCATTGGTTTGCAAACATTGCATGTGCACACAAACACGCACGCATACAGTAATAAAATTAAAATGCTGAAGCCAAATGGAGTACAGCAGCAATTACTGCACAATAACTACGACAGAATGCTCGTGTTTTGCAATACAGCCACCAGGGGACAGTTGTGGTAGGAAAGTGGCAGAACAAAGTACAACCAAGCTGAACTTTTTGCGTCTTGTTTTTTTTGTGCCATTAAAAACTGGAAGTTCACATATGCAACTGCAGTATGCCACTACCTGTGGCGACACTTTTACTATATGTATGAACCCAGCTTTAAGCTTTGCCCTCAGTGGAGAGAGGGTTGCGGAGAAATCAGGAAGGAGAATTTTGTCCCAACGTTGAGGATGGATGTTTGAGAGGGGAATGTTAGCTGTCTGCCATAATGATGCCGCTTTAGGCATACACGCGCACAGATAATCAGCGGCTATGGTATGTATTACACACGGACATAACAAGGTAATGTGAAAGCATATCACAAGGTTGGCTGTGTTCAAACATACTTGTTAGGCTATTTATTTTTCAGCTGAAACACACAATAAGAGTTTGCCACACTACTATAGTGCTACCACAGTATAATAAATAAAGCCACGATGCTCTTGTGCGAAATTTTTTACCGTTTGACAGGTGGAGCGACACTAGCGGTCCAAGCAGTGAACCAGCAGACAGTCACTTAAGTCATATGGATAATGTTTGTTTTCAATTATTTCCTACTTAATTAACGAAATAGTTGTTATATTTTTGCGTTCCGTGCGTTAGTAAGTTACCAAGAAACATGAAATATCGTGAAATACATACAACAACAGCCGAATCACACTGATTCACTGACATAAAGCTACATTTTACCAACCACCTGCTTTCGGCGGAAGATATTCACAGAAAAAATCTCTGAAATAATCTTACTGACTGCCAAATATAAGCAATATAAAACATTTATCACAGGAGACATTAATATAGATGTAAGAGTAAAGAGAAAAAACTGTGGTATACATCCCAAGATCAATGAATTACTGCTGCTTAAATGAAAAACCAACCAAAATGGAGGCATGCCTTGACAATATAATTAGCAATGTGTGTAGGAATCAAGTAGAGTGGGGCACTATCAAATTAGGACTATCAAACTACGATGGCATATGGCTCAAAACTGGAAAGCTGACACTTGACGATACCAAGATACTAACTACATACAGAGATCTCACAAAAGAAAACATTGAAATAATGAGAAAAGATCTGAGTAAATAAAATGGGCTAGAATACTAACCATTGACAAAGATATAAATGAAAGCTTTTCTGCATTCATATCCAATATAAAAAATACATTCGACAGTAACTGCCCTAAGAGATGTAACCCTAGCAATATGCATAAACTGCAACATACAAAAAAAAGTGGTACACCCCACACAAAATTGAAAGCAGTCAAGAAAACAAGAGTACATATATAAACTTAAGAAAAAATATACAATCCTGAAATTAAAGCAGCAAAAATGAAAGCAAATGAATATATATTTTAAATTCAAAAAACAAATGTAAAGCTGCCTGGAACATAGTTAAAAGTGAGATAAGCATGGGAAAGGAAGAAATCAGTAACCCAATTACGAGGGTAATTCCAAAAGTAAGGTCTCCTATTTTTTTGTAAGTGCAGAACTCTGTTTATGTGGCAGTTGGTCACACTGTCATGCACAGTCTTGGCTTGGCAGCCGTTGAGAATGGAGCTCCCATTGGATGTTACCGCCAAGTGCGAATTGCACACAGTTATTCAGCTTTTGAACGCAAAGAGCACTGCGACAATTGAAATCCATCGCCAATTTACGAAAGTGTTTGGTGAGTCGTGCACGCATGTCAAAAATGTTTGTAAGTGGTGTAGAGAGTTTGCAGCTGGTTGGACCAAAATTCATGACAAACAAAGGAGTGGGAGACCATCAGTTTCTGAGGAGACAGTGTTGAAGGTTGAGCAAAGCATGCGTGAAGATCGGCGGATCATCCTGGAAGATCTCTGCACGTTGGTTCCTGACGTTTGCCGAAGCACCGCTCACAGAATTTTAACGGAAACATTGAACTACCAGAAGGCGTGCGCAAGATGGGTGCCATGCATGCTGACTGAGGATGATATGCAGCAATGAGTTGATGCTTCCCGCGCATTTCTTCACCACCTTGCAACCGAACAGGACAACTTTCTGGACTCAACTGTCACAGGTGACGAAACATGGGCATACCGCTTTACACCTGAGACCAAGCAACAATCACACCAGTGGCTGGCGGCATCCTTCTTTGCCAAAGCCGTGGAAATTAAAACAAACACAGTCTGCCGGTAAAGTCATGAGAACCATTTCTTGAGATCGGAAAGGGGTATTGTTTGTCGACTTTATGCTCACTGGGGCCCCAGTTATCACTGACAGGTACTGTGAGACTGAAAAAACTCAAACGGGCAATTCAGAACTGGAGAAGAGGAATGTTGAGCAAGGGAGTAAACATTCTTCATGACAACGCTCGCCCACACATCGCTCGGCAACTGTTGTTCTCCTGCAACAGTTTCAGTGGAACATAATCACCCACCCACCCTATAGTCCTGACTTGGCGCCCAGTCCTGTTCCCTAGGTTAAAAGAACATCTGGCCGGAAAGCGATTCAGCTCCGACGACTCGGTGAACGAAGAGGTTCATAACTTTCCTAACAGCATGGCGGCGAGCTGGTATGACATGGGCATACAAAAACTGCCACAGCGTCTACAAAAATGCATCGACAGAAATGGTGATTATGTCAAAAAATAGCTAAATGTTCAAGCTGTAAACTGATGTAAACCATTGTAGAAATAAACAGGTCTATGTACTTATAAAAAAATAGGAGATCTTACTTTTGGGATTACCATCGTAATTGTAATACTCTCAACGAATACTTCATAAATTCAGTGAACACCCATGTACCAGAAAGTGACGATTTAACTGATGCAGAAGCTTTTATTTTGCAATCACAAAATAAAACAGAGTAGAATAACTGCTACAGGTATAACAGGTATAAGTAAATCTGTAAACAAGCTGAACAACTCTAGAACAGAAGACTACTATGGATTCAGTAACTTTGTAATAAAGGCTATAATTAAGGAAATTAGAATTCCTTGCAAATAAAATCCTTGATGATGGCATTTTCCCTGATTGCTTTAAAATTATGGTTACATTCCCCATATACAAAAAGGGTCACAGAGAAATACCAGATAACTATAGACCAATTATCAATTGTCCCTATACTGGCCAAAATGATAGAGAGCTGTTCACACACAGATTTAAGTTACATGTACTTTGAGAGCAATAAATTACTTAATGACAGTCAGTTTGGATTTAGAACTAATCACTCTACCATAAAAGCCTAATCACTGAAATCCACAATGCTTTTGAAAGGAAACTGACCACCTATGCACACTCATAGACTTAAGCAAAGCATTTGATTCAGTATCACGAGATAATTGTTAAAAAATTAGAATATTATAGTATTGCAGACAATTCACTTAAATTGATTAAATCATACCTAAATAACAGGCAACAGTTAGTGTATGTGAACAATGATAGGTCAGAACTAATGAAAATTAAGAGAGGAGTTTCACAGGGCTCCATTCTTGGACCCTTCCTCTTTATTGTCTATGCTGATGACGTCTCAAACTAAATAAACTGCAAAAATATCTTATATGCAGATGACGTGACCATGATCTCCACAAGTGAGAGTATGCAGAGGTGGTAACCAAAAATAATGAACTTTTTGAAAAATGTAAGGTGTGGTGTATTGCTAACCAGTTATGTATAAAAAACACAAAAATTGAGGTAATTTATTTTAATCTGAAGGTACAGAAAGAAGGGAATCACAGTGTCTAACTACTGGGACTACAAATAGACCAAAGGCTGTCATGGTGTGGCCATATAAGCTATCTGACAGGCAAACTTGCACATGTGATATTCCTGCTGTATAAACTAAGATATTCTGCCATTAAAAGTTTACTAGCGCTTTGCTACTACACATTCTTTCAGTTACAGCTTCAATATGGGATTCTGTTATGGGATAATTCAACAGGCACAAACTGTGTATTCAAATGGCAAAAAACAATTAGATGTATACAAGGATTGGGTTCAAGAGAAACCTGTAAGGAGTACTTCAGCCTATTAAACATAATGACCCTCCCAAGTCTCTATAGGAATAACTGCTTAATGTACATAGAAGAAAATTCACACAGAGAATAAATCTTCTGCACAGCACTAGAAACAACTGCATGCTTGATATACTGTATTCTAGGCTGTCACTGACACACCTAAGTCTAAAGCTGCCACAATCAGTCAAAACCCTCACCCTCATTAAATTAAAGGAAGTATTAGACACACTGTTTAAAAATAGATCACATTACTCAATTGAAGATTATCTTGGAATTAATTTGGAAGGAATGTATAAACAATGAAATAATGTAACTATCATTAACTAAATGTGTAAAATTGTATAATTAATTCTTGAATGTAAACTATATAATGATTATAACTGAAATCTTCAGATTAGTAAGAAATTTATGTTTTTTGTGTGTATACACAAAATGATGATTTGTGGAAAATGTAAACATTACTAACTACTAAAAAGATGTATTTGTATATATAATGCATAATGTATAATGTAAAAATTAGTAACAACTATACTTTTATGAATGGGTAAAATGTATTTTGACGAAGCCAATTTCATGGTAAACATGCTGAACAGCTAATAAACAAACATATAACACATAGCTCATTCATGAAGAAATATTCTCGAATATGTCTGTATTTGCGGCTTATTCTGCTGAAAGCAAGAGAATATAAACACATTTAATGCACGAGAAGCATATGTTTCTGTAGATGTCTGTTGTTGTTATCACAGGTACTTTCCTTAACACTTAAATTTTTTATTGAGTCCAATGATTAGCCCTTTCTTATGCTTCACTCTACTTTCTAATACATGAATGTTTTTGTCAATGTAATCACTTTTGCTTCAAAAGCAAATGTGTTGTATATTCTTGCCGTTCGTAGCTCAAATTTAGCGACAATTGTGGAATTGGTTTCTCCTATGTTGGGAAGCAGTTTTGTTGCCTTTTTTGTGATTTATCATCATACCTGTATGGTTTTTCCATAAGGTAACGGTTGTGGTGGCTTATTTGATGTATTAAATAATCTAGGTATTACATTCCATATAGGTTTCATACGTTCCACATTCACTGCTTTGACTGAAAGTGTAGCGAACAAAACTCTTGCTGTGTTGGATAGATAGACGTCTTTCTGTAAATGGTCAGGTTTTCAGGTGTTTAGTATCAATTTTTTGTTGAAGGTAAATGACATTATTTAATACATGTCTGTATGTTACAAGAGAATCGTAATTAAACCGTTTAGTGCAAAAACAAGACGGAGTGTCTTGACTCATTACACTGTGGTGCTACCGTTGTTAGATCAATGGATTTGGCAGCAGTCGAAAAAGAAACACAGCAAGTGTACCAACCAATAGAGCGCCAAAAATTGTTAGCAATGCAACTTAACAGATTCCGTGGCACTTCTCGCTGCTGCCAAACTTTGGAATCCAACGCTCCTTGCAGTCATTGTAGAGCCTAAGTGTTTAACAGAGAGAATTTATTCTCATATTAATTATAATTAATATCTGCCATTTTAACATGAGCGGCTTTAAACAAAGGTAAAAAGAAAGCCTTCATGGCTCTGGGGGGGAGGGGAGGGGCTTGGACAACCCCTCCCCTCCCCCCCCCTCACCCCCCCTCCCCCACCATATCTACATCTCTGTTACTTTTAATATGGATTACAAAGATTGTATGTCGGACAGTTTTTTAGTTGTTTTGGCAGGAGGGACCATTGTTGTCAGATGGTTTCACACCAGAGGGAATATAAGTTCCGAGGTAAAAACCTAAAAAATTACGGTGATTTATAAACATCGATAAAATTCAGAAATAGATTGGCTTTCCCAGGGCATTTAGTATATTGGGTAAATCTGAATCCAACAAAATTTTGGTGCTTCTTCAATGATATTTTTGGAAAAAAGAGACCCGCCTTCCCCGATGGCTTGTTACAGAGTAATAATGTAATTATTATTTATTCGATTTACTACCCAATTTGTATAAAAATGCCTCCATAACACTGAAAATGCTTATAATATGCAGTCGGCATAACATGGAATGATCCAGTATCTCATAAGTGCATATTGCTATATTCGCATTAGATGTAACCTCCAGAAGAAGGTAACCAAATTTCAGAAACCGTTTTTAGCTGTCATGTTTTACACGTTAAGGCCTAAAGCAGTTTTGCTAGACTATTCTGGTGTATGTGCAGATGCAAGCGTTATGGGATTTGGTTGCTGTTGCTGCAGAAATATCTCAGCATAGTGTTGTTTTGCCGCACTTCCATTGCATACAGTGAACCAACACACAACTGAGGTGCATAATAGACCAACTCTTCATCGATAAACCAAGACATACTGCTTTGCATCACTAGAAGTCAGAGACAGAACCGACCAGTACCAAATGCAAGCTTGAGGGTATAGTATAAAGTTGGGTTTACTATTGTTAACAGCAACTACTGTGAGTGACTGGAACAAGTTTGTTTCCAAACGTGACACACAGCGCATACCATCGGTACTTGCACTGTTGTGTAGGATTTTCAGTGTACTACAAATATATAGATACAGTGAGGTGACAAAACTCATGGGATACCTCCTAATATCATGTCGGACCTCCTGATGCCTGGCATAGTGCAGCAATTTGACATAGCATGGACTCAGCAAGTTGTTGGAAGTTCCCTGCTGAAATATTGGGCCATGCTGCCTCTATTGACGTCAATAATTGTGAAAGTGCTGCCAGTATAGGATTTTATGCATGAACTGACCTTTTGAGTATGTTCCATAAATGTTCAATGGGATTCTTATCGGGTGATCTCAGTAGCCAAATCATCCACTCAAACTGTCCCAAATGTTCTTCAAACCAATCATGAACAATTTTGGCCCAGTGATAATGCGCACTGCCATCCATAAAAATTAACCATTTGCAGTCAATTATTGGTTCACTTGGACAAGAGGACCCAGTCAATTCTTTGTAAACACTCCCCACACCATTACGCAGCCACCACCAGCTTGAACAGTGCCTTGTTGAGAACTTGGTTCCATGGCTTCCTGGGGTCTTCGCAACATGGTAACCCTACCATCAGCTCTTACCTACTGAAATCAGGACTCATCTGACGAGGCCACAGTTTTCCAGTTGTCTGTAGTCCAACCGATATGGTCACGAGAGACACTGCAGGTGATATCTTACAGTTAACAAAGGCACTCACGTCAGCTGTCTGCTGCCATAGCCCATTAACGCCATGTTTCACCACACTCTTAATGGATATGTTTGTTGTACATTTTACATTGATTACCACAGCTATTTCAAGACATGTTGCTTGTCTGTTAGCACTGACAACTCCACGCAACACTTTTATTTATTTATTTTTGAGTTCTGTGGATCCCTGACGCGAATGTATCGCTAGGATGCAGATCGTGTCAGGTTATTACAGAAATAGCCACATGTAGATGATCATGAGGCAACCAATTTAACATATATAAGCAGATACATGAAAAAGGACATCCACATGTCAAATAATTACACACAAAAATTCAGATAACAACACAGATAATAGTACAGTAATGACATAGATGATTGCATAAATAATAGTGCAGTAATGACATAGATCATTACATAAACAAATTTAAAGTAATTCATCTAAAAATATTCTGCTAACAAGTGATATGCTAATCTACATAATCAGTTCTATTAGAAATGCATGAAATTAAACACAAATTCAAGAAGTATTTCACATTATCAAAGAATTCCTGTAAAGAATAGAAAGAATTATCCAAAACATAAAGTTTTAGCTCTGTTTTGAATTTAGGATGATCCCCAATGACTGATTTGATATGGACAGGAAGTTTATTGAACACTTTTATACTTGAATAATGAACTCCTTTCTGTATCATGCTGAGATCTTTTAAATCTATGTGAAGATCATGTTTTCTTCGTGTATTGTGATCATGGCATGCACTACTCATTTCGTAAATTGCATAATTTTTGTTCACGAAGCACATTAGTGACAAGATGTATTGACAAGGCATGTAGAGGATCTCCAGCCGTTTGAATAAATTTCTGCAAGAAGATCTAGAATGCACTCTACTCATAATCCTGATAACTCTCTTCTGTGCAACAAAGACTGCTCTCAATCGTTAAATAAAGGCCATCGGCCATTGTGTTGTCCATGGTGAGAGGTAATGCCTAAAATTTGGTATTTCCGGTACATCTTTGACACTGTTCACCATATTCCCTAGGATTTCCGAAATGGAACGTCCCACGCGTCTGGCTCCAACTACCATTCTGCGTTTAGAGTCTGTTAATTCCCGATGTGCGGCCATAATCACATTGGAATCCTTTCCTCATGAATTATCAGAGTACAAATGACAGCTCCATCAATACACTGCCCTTTTATAAATTGTGTACATGATAGTGCCGCCATCTGTATGTATGCATATCACTAATCCCACAATTTTTGTCACCTCACTGTAAAGGGGTGTAAGAAATCACATACAATTAAATTACTTTGTATTGGGCCACATGAGATCATGGACCCCTTGTCCTAAAAATACTTAGAAAATGCCCCTGAACTATTTCTGAAATTTTGTCTGTAGTGTATGGGTTCACCAGGTATACCAGTTCCCAATTTTAACAGCTTGTAGATCTTCTGGTACCTTAGTGGAAATCAGCATTTGTTCATTAATTAGTGTACTTGATCATCAAGCTCCTTATGTTCCATCATAAATGTGATCCTTCAGTGAAGTGAGTCAAAAAAGTACCTGTATACTAACAGTAAAAAATTATTATTAGCTATTTCCTCAATGTTATACATACTTCTGATGATCATTCATGTCAACCAGTTCTTTGTGCTTCATAGATGCAGACCTCCTCTGTATTTTTGCAGACACTGTGGTCTTCAACAAGATAGATCCATATCACTATGTATGTTTTCGAGATTTCTGATGTTGTCCATCCACCTTCTGTTAGATTCTCTTCACTGTCTTTATTGCATTCAGTAAAGAACTTCCATAGTGAATGTGCCATCCATTGATTTCAATTCACGTTCCACTTATCTTCATTTCATTTTCATTTCAGTGACAATACCAGCCCCTTTAGTGGAGGTCACTAAAGCACACCTGTGTGGTGGTGCTCGACTCAGAAGTGTGTGTGTTCAAATCCTGAGGGGAGATGAAATTTTCACAGCCAGTACTCTGCCAGCAAGGTGAGGAGATGTGGCGGGGTACATTTCCTTACCATCAGACTTTGCGCTAGTTTCCTGGATTAAATTCCAAACCTCTCCTCAGTTATTAAGTGAGGGCATGTGACATGTTGGTGGTCCATCTGATTGATGGAGACATTAAGCTTGGCAGTCCCTTTGGTGCTATTCGAGGCGTGTAGGCTGTGTGGCAGCACTGGGTTCCACACCCTTCCTTCTCTCATCATTATCATCCTACAACACACACAACACCACACTATACACGCATTCATTAAACTCATCTATGATTCACAAATACATATATTACACAACTCTCATATTTGTAAGCAAAGCAGCCACAGTGTGCGGCAAAAAAATAAGCATTTCCTACTAGTCAATTTAACCTATCCATAGGGGTTTCCAAGCCAACAATGTTGTATCTACTTTACTTTACAGTCATAATTCCGTTTTCCACTCCACGCTGTTTCCTGATTCATTTGCTTGTCTTCCTATCTCTCTTAGTAATTTCAAACATTCACTTTATTGGTGTTGGCAGAGCAGTGCTCAGTTTTTGAATTGTAGACTCATCAGCCCCCTATCTGTATGCAAACTATGTTAATTAAAAGTATCACAAAAAAAAACATTCAATTTTTGAAAGAAAAACACGCTTGATTGCAGGGGAAACAATACTTTTATTGTCATGTTTCACTCTTCTGGAGCATCATTATAAAATTTTAATATATTGCAAAATTTGCATTCATCACATCTAAGGAGACCATTGTGTGTACCTTAAACATACTGGGGTCAGTTGAAGCAGGAGTGCTGGCATAAGACCACACTTAACAGGCTTTGAAACCATGTAGCACGAGCGGTAACTATTAATGGGAAGGTATCTCAAAATAAAACAATGAAAAATCCAGGATGGGTAGGGCAGCTAGATAAAGTCAGGAGGTTAGACAGGGGTGAGAGGCAAAAGGGAATGGAAAATGGGAGAAGTAAAGGGACTGTGGGTGCATTGGTGCAACGTGAGGCTGTGTAGTGTTGAAGTGGGAGCAGGGAAAGTGGGTGAAAGACAGGGACTAATGGGGGTTTGGAGTAGGGGGAGCAGGTATTGAAGAGGATATTGTGTAGGTTCAGTGGGTGGCAGAATACCACTGTGGGAGGGGTAGGAAGGATATTCCTCATTTCAGGGCATAATAAGAGGTAGTTGACATCCTGGTAGTAAATATAATTCAGTTGCTAAAGTCCTGGGCGGTACTGAGTCACAAGAGGAATGCTCCTTTGTGGCTGGATAGTGGGACCTTGAGAGGAATTGGGTGACTGGAGAGATAAGGCACAGGAGAGCTGTTTTTGTACAAGGTTGGGAGAGTAATTTCAGCCTGTTAAGACCTTAGTGAGACCCTTGGTGTATCTGAAGACAGACTGCTCATCACTGCAGATGAGACGGCTTCGGGTGACTAGGCTGCGTGAAAGGGACTTCATGGTATGGAATGGGTGGCAGCTGTCGAAGTGGAGGTACTGCTGGTGGTTGGTAGGTTCGATATGGATGGAGGTACTGATGTAGCCATCTTTGAGATGGAGGTAACATTGAGGATTGTGGCTTGTTGGGTTGAGGAGGACCAGGTGAAGTGAATGAGGAAGAAGGTGTTGAGATTCTGGAGGAATGTGGACAGGGTGTCCCAGCTTTGATCCATTTCACGAAGATGTCACCAGTGAATCTGAACCAATGAGGGGTTGAGGATTCTGGTGGTTAGGAAGGATTCCTCTAGATAGTCCATGAATAGGCTGTCAAAGGATGATGCCATGCGGGTCCCATTGCCTTATCAGAGATTTGTTTGTACGTGGTGCCTTCAGAGGTGAAGTAATTGTGGATGATGATATAGTTGGTCATGGTGACCGGAAAGGAGGTTGTAGGTACCCATTAGGCATTGGGAAAGATAGTGTTCAATAGCAGCAAGTCCATGAACATTATAGCACATTTCAAATCAGTTGTGGCTTTTGACATTTGGCTCACCAGAGGGGATGTGACATCGTTACTCAGGTAACACCAGTACCAATGACCAGCTGGATTCCCTACCACACCACCAGTTGTTGAGTCAGTAGAGCGCCCCTGTTGCCAAGCCGTGGGTAAACAGCATCTCATAGTGTTGCATGTTAGATGCATATCTGCATTCATCAGCTCTCATAGTAAAGTGGTATTTTCTGGTGTTGAAGTGTTCTGCAGCTGTCAGGTATTGTGGACAAGTGTTTGTGTTGGCATTACATTAATAACAACAGTGCAGCACTTCTGAGCACGAGGTTCGCATTAAAAGTTGTTGACCAAGAACACGTTCACAGGCTGTGAAAATGGTTCAAATGGCTCTGAGCACTATGGGACTCAACTGCTGTGGTCATCAGTCCCCTAGAACTTAGAACTACATAAACCTAACTAACCTAAGGACATCACACACATCCATGCCCGAGGCAGGATTCGAACCAGCGACCGTAGCAGTCACACAGTTCTGGACTGCGTGCCTAGAACCGCGAGACCACCGCGGCCGGCACTGGCTGTAAAGATAATGTTCTGCTGTGAAACATACCTATGAATTCGACAATAGTAATGGACAATGCACATACCACTCTGCTGTGATGGATGAAGCTGAACATAGCATATACAAGACAGAGTTACTGGAACGTGTAATGCTGTACAAGCCAAACATTCCATGCAACCAGGTCAACAAACTAGCTAACGCTAACACTAAGGGCATAGTTTAAACAGGCTTCCTCCGTATCATGCTCATTTAAAGATAGCTGAGAATATATGGACCTTGGCGAAAAGTAATGTGACAAAAAGCAACAAGAAATTTAAGTGCAGTGAGGTATTGAAATGCAGACAAAAGGAGCCATTACAAATGTTACACCTTAGGACTGGTCCCGAGTTGTCAACCATACCAAGACGGTAAGTGAGGAGAGGGATTTGTGAAGGACTGTGATAAGTTTTGAGTTGCTATGTTAAAATCTGCTTCTTTTGCCAAAACACAGCAGTTATTACAAATATTCATCTTACTAACAATCTAATGCAGTTGTAGCTGTGACAGAATTCTGAAACAGTGCATTGTTGAACTAGCAACTGAGGGTAAGACAAGTTAATAGTCATAAAAAAGCTCACTCTCAGTATAAAAATAAATCTGTAACTTCATTTACATTGTTGCAAAACCCACAGAAATTCTTGTTTCACCAGCTATCAATGGTCCTTAAAACTAATATCATTTTATTGAAAAGATTTGTACTTGCTTGAATGTCACAGATGTGAAAGTTTCACATATTAATCATATGGCAAAGATCTTTCCACTTTGTGTGCTATAATTTGCCAATTTTGCTGCTGCTGTCGTGGTGCCATCCTAGTAAGTGTGCTATTGCGCGACGTCATCTTACAACCCTCTCTGCTGTATCATTCTTGATCTTCGTGCCGGTGCTTGTTGTTAGGCCAGAACAGGAAGTGTTGTATGTAACTGAAAAATTGTCATCATGATTTCTCCATTGGCTACAAATTTTGGATTAGCAGATCTTGGGAAGGGGCTCTCAGTGGAGAAAAACCAATTAAGTCATAAATTTCTATGAGTAGGAGCAAAGAATGTCAGAAGCATTAGGAAGCTCCAAAAGCTTAAAATAGAAATGCAAAGGTTTAATGTAGATATGGCAGAGTCAGTGAAGCGGAAAGAAGATAACTATTTATGGTCAGATAAATATGGGGTAACATCAACAGCAGCAGAAAATGGTATAGTGAGAAAAGGGTCCATTACAAATAAGGAGATAGTGAATTACTGTTAACAGTTCAGTGACAGGCTTACCATTACTGAATCAAAAGCAGTCTGACACTAACAGTAATAAGTAACTAAGTATGTAATAGGAGACAAAAATCTTATAACAGTAAGGGATTGGAACATTATACAAAGTAAAGCAGTAGAAGGTGGAGGGAGAATGAAGGCTTAGTAGTGTGAATGAGAGAGTAGAAAGAACCCGAGTTCTGCAATAAATTCCATCTAGTAGCAGTAAATACGCAGTTCAAGAATATCAAGAGCAGAAAGCAGGTAGTGGATTGTAGGGCATCCCAGGAACAGAAATAAGATCAGATAAGAATTCAGTAATGATTAAGAGTAGACAGAAATTTAAGAAAAATGTAGTGATCAGTCAATGTGTAAGGAAGTGGGATACCGAAGTATTAAGGTATGATAACATGTTTTTGAAATTAGCTGAGGCTGTAGATACTGTGATAATGAATACTACAGTAGGCAGTTTATTTGTAGAGGAATGGTCATAGCTTGGAAGGGGTAATCACAGAAGCTGGATATATATATATATATATATATATATATATATATATATATATATATATATATATATATATATATACACACACACAAGGAAGGTATGTGAGAAAAAAACACTAGGTGGCAGAGGACACACTTCAAAATCGAAACAAAAAATCGAAAACGGTTCATAAGAAGGAATACAGCAATATACCACTTGGGAAATGAAATACGAGGGTGGTTTGAAAAATTCTCAGAACGGAATAGAAAAAAAGTACTTACACCACTGAAATGGGTGTAATTGTCAATTTGGTAAGCATTAAGGATCCAGTATTAGAATAAAAGTTTGAAAGAGCTGCAGTCAAGCTAGGTAGAAGGTATAAATAACATTCCTTCCAAATTTCTAAATCCACTGGAATGTGCCAACCAAATGATTATTCAAGTTAGTGTGTTAATCTATGAGGTTGAAGACGTATCACTAGACTTAAAGAAAAATATCATCCCAACAATTTCACAGATATCAAAGACAAATAAATGCGAACACCATCATACAATCAACTTAACAGCTCATGCATCCAAATTGTGACAAAAATAATATACTGAAGAATGGCATAGAAAATTGAGGCTCTGTTACAAATGACATGTTCCACTAGAAGAAAGAGAGGTTGTTTTGATGATGCACTTGATAATGAAAGCAAGAGTTATGAAAAATCAAGAGACCTTCATAGAATTAGTCCATGTAGGAAATGTTTCAACAACATAAAATGGTGAAATATTTTTGAAAAATACGTATAAGATGGACTTAAGACGGGTACTATACAAATGAATGAACACTGTATCACTAGTCTTTTACATTACTAAAGAACTCCTCGCAAGAGTGTATAAACAAAACAGAATTGTACACTCAAGATACGCTAAATGAGGTAGTGCTGTTTTAAACAAACTGGCCTTGTATTCAGAGAACTGAGGCTATAATCCCCATGCAGCAATCTTGATTCAAGTTTTTCGTAGTTTAGCTAAATTACTTCAGGCAAATGCTGGGATGGTTCTTTATAGCCCTACTCCCAGATTCAACCAAACAGCCCTCATCAAAGATTTACTGTCCTACACTCGTAATCTCTGCTGGAAATATCACTTTGCCACGAAGAAAAAAAATCCTAATCCTACTCCTAATGATCCAACTCCCCAAGACACTATCCAAATTGAAACCTGCCTGGAACAGTTCCGTCCTCCGTCACAGCGGGACCCACCTCCTCTTCCTCAAAATCACCCTCTCCAAACCTTCCAGGAATTTCTCACTTCCAGCCTTGCCTCTCAATCCTTCTTGAAAAACCTTAATCCTACTCCCAACATAACCACAGCTGAAGCCCAGGCTATCCATGATCTGAATGCTGACCAATCCCTCATCATTCTTCCGGCTGACAAGGGTTCCACGAACGTGGTACTTGATCGTCAGGAGTATGTGGTTGAGGGACTGCGTCAGCTTTCAGACAACACTACATACAAAATTTGCCAAGGTAATCCCATTCCTGATGTCCAGGTGGAGCTTCAAGGAATTCTCAGAACCTTAGGACCCCTACAAAACCTTTCATCTGACTCCATCAACCTCCTGACCCCACCGACACCCTGCACCCCTACCTTCTACCTAAAATTCACAAACCCAATCATCCCGGCCGCCCCATTGTAGCTGGTTACCAAGCCCTCACAGAAGGTATCTCTGCCTATGCAGATCAACAACACCTTCAACCCATTACATGCAGTCTCCCATCCTTCATCAAAGACACCAACCACTTTCTCGAACGCCTGGAATCCTTACCCAATCTGTTACCCCCGGAAACCATCCTTTTAACCATTGATGCTACTTCCTTATACACAAATATCCCTCACGTCCAGGGCCTCGCTGTGATGGAGCACTTCCTTTCACGATGATCACCTGCTACCCTACCTAAAACCTCTTTCCTCATTACCTTAGCCAGCTTCATCCTAACCCACAACTTCTTCACTTTTGAAGGCCAGACATACCAACAATTAAAGGGAACAGCCATGGGTACCAGGATGGCCCCCTCATACGCCAACCTATTTATGGGTCACTTAGAGGAAGCCTTCTTGGTTACCCAAGCCTGCCACTCCAAAGTTTGGTATAGATTTATCGATGACATCTTCAGGATCTGGACTCGCAGTGAAGAAGAACTCCAGAATTTCCTCTCCAACCTCAACTCCTTTGGTTCCATCAGATTCACCTGGTCCTACTCCAAATCTCATGCTACTTTCCTCAATGTTGACCTCCATCTGTCCAATGGCCAGCTTCACACATCCGTCCACATCAAACCCACCAACAAGCAACAGTACCTCCATTTTGACAGCTGCCACCCATTCCATATCAAACGGTCCCCTCCCTACAGCCTAGGTCTTCGTGGCAAATGAATCTGCTCCAGTCCTGAATCCCTGAACCATTACACCAATAACCTGAAAACAGCTTTCGCATCCCACAACTACCCTCCCGACCTGGTACAGAAGCAAATAGCTAGATCCACTTCCTCATCCCCTCAAACCCAGAACCTCCCACAGAAGAACCACAAAAGTGCCCAATTTGTGACAGGATACTTTCCAGGACTGGATCAGACTCTGAATGTGGCTCTCAAGCAGGGATACGACTTCCTCAAATCCTGCCCTGAAATGAGATCCATCCTTCATGAAATCCTCCCCACTCCACCAAGAGTGTCTTTCCGCTGTCCGCGTAACCTTCGTAACCTCTTGGTTCATCCCTACGAAATTCCCAAACCACCTTCCCTACCCTCTGGCTCCTACCCTTGTAACCGCCCCCAGTGTAAGACCCGTCCCATGCACCCTCCCACCACCACCTAATATTCCAGTCCTGTAACCTGGAAGGTGTACACGATCAAAGGCAGTGCCATGTGTGAAAGCACCCACATGATTTACCAACTGACATGCCTACACTGTGAAGCCTTCTATGTGGGAATGACCAGCAACAAACTGTCCATTCGCATGAACGGACACAGGCAGACAGTGTTTGTTGGTAATGAGGATCACCCTGTGGCTAAACATGCCTTGGTGCACGGCCAGCACATCTTGGCACAGTGTTACACCGTCCGGGTTATCTGGATACTTCCCACTGACACCTACCTATCAGAACTCCGGAGATGGGAACTTGCCCTTCAATATATTCTCTCATCCTGTTACCCACCAGGCTCTCAACCTCCGCTAATTTCAAGTTGCCGCCGCTCGTACCACACCTGTCATTCAACAACATCTTTGCCTCTGTACTTCTGCCTCAACTGACATCTCTGCCCAACCTCTTTGCATTTACATATGTCTGCCTGTGTCTGTATATGTATGGATGGATATGTGTGTGTGTGTGCACGCGAGTGTATACCTGTCCTTTTTCCCCCTAAGGTAAGTCTTTCTGCTCCAGGGATTGGAATGACTCCTTATCCTCTCCCTCAAAACCCACATCCTTTCGTCTTTCCCTCTCCTTCCCTCTTTCTTGATGAAGCAACCTTGGGTTGCGAAAGCTTGAAATTTGTGTGTGTGTGTGTGTGTGTGTGTGTGTGTGTGTGTGTGTGTGTGTGTTTTATTGTCTCTATCAACATACCAACGCTTTCATTTGGT
This sequence comes from Schistocerca nitens, assembly GCF_023898315.1. Lineage (NCBI taxonomy): Eukaryota > Metazoa > Arthropoda > Insecta > Orthoptera > Acrididae > Schistocerca > Schistocerca nitens. The sequence goes on from NC_064621.1 coordinate 511,134,261, forward strand.
AAGTTACAGCATATTTGTTTTTAGATATATTTTTCCCACGTGGAATGTTTCCCTCTATTTTATTCATACTTGTAAAAGAGATTCATGAGTGAATAAAACAACAACAACAACAACTACTACTACTACTACTACTACCACCACCACCACCACAATATGTAAAATAACCAAGAGGGAACATTAAAAATGGAAGACCATGAGTGAAGGGCTCAAATTAAAAAGGGCATAAGCAAGGATGCAGAACCCTGTTTGTTGTAGAAGCAATGATAGAAATAAATGAAAGATAGAATAGCAAGATTAAAAATCTAGGTGAAACAATATCAATGATAAGATTCACTGAAGATAGTGTTATTCTCAGTGAAAGTGAGGAAGAATTAGTGGACCTGTTGAATGAAATGGGCAATCAAATGAGTACAAAATACTGACAGAGAAGTACACCGAAGACAGACAAGACTAAACTAGTAATAATCACAATATCAAAATTGGGGACCACATAGACGCCACAGTAAACAAATTCTGCTACCTTGGAAGAAAAAATAATGCACCACAGACGAAACAAGGACACAATTACACTAGAACAGGCAAAGAGGTCATTCCCTGCTAAAACAAGACTTCTAGTGTTAAACATGGTCTTGAAGCTTAATAGTTACCAGCAAGTGGTTAATAATTTCTGTTTAATACAATTAACAAAGTTTCAGCTATTTTCCAAGTAGTAGCTGGCATTAGCACAAATCATATTAAGCAGGATAATGATTGTTATACAGTGTACACACAAAATTTATAAGAGTTGGTTCAGTTTGTAAATGTTTTCCTTTTTGAAAGGATCTACGGAACACAATGAGTGAATGTACGGATGAATGAATATCAAAAACCATATTTTCCATTTTGAATGAGCTTCCTTCCCTGAATGCCTGTTAAGATGTCTGTAGTATTCCAACTACTTTAACTTACAATTTCCTTTTTTTACAATTTATAGAAAATCTACATCCATATACCACAAACCACTGCGAAGTGCATGGCAGATGGTATTTCCCATTGTACCAATCATTAACACTTCTTCTCATTCAATTAACTACAGAGTGCAGGAAGTGTGCTTGTTAAATACTCCTATGTACACTCTAATTAATCAAAACCTGTACTTGTGATTCCTGTCGGAGTGATACATAGGGGAATTGCAGTATATTCCTAGAGTGATCATTTAAAGCTAGTTCTTGAAACTTTGTAAGTAGGCTTTCTTGGGATAATCTGTATCTATCTTCAAGTATCTGCCAATTTAGTTTCTTCAGCATCTCTGGGACAAGCCAGTGACTGTTTTTGCAGCAATTCTTCGTACAGTCTCAATATTCCCTGTTAGTCCTATCTGGTGTGGGTCCCACATACTTCAGCAATATTCTAGAACAGGTCACACTATTGTTTAATAAGCAATACCCTTCACAGATTGATTGCATTTCTCTAGTAATCTACCAAATTGAAGTCTGCTGCATGCTTTATTTATGACTGCGGCTACATGATCATTTCATTTCATATCTCTACAAATTGTTGAAAATGAAGGGATAGCTTATATTGTCTTGTATTTTCTTACTTCACATTTGTTTCCTTTTGTTGAAAAGTAAGTTCACTTTACTCTCTTTTAAATAATCTCAAGGAAAACTTTCTTTTATTGCAACATCTAACACGTCTTAAGGACTTCAGACTACAGCTATTGCAGTGTTTTCTGACCATAGTGTGACACCATAAGGGCCAGGTAAATAGTTAACTGAGTTAACTTATTACGTTTAAAGCTATCAACTTTTGTTTGGTGAACCCAACAGTTTGATTTATACTATGCGTTTTGCAGATTTCATTCACTTTATCTGTTACGAGTTTTTGAGATATTTAGGGTCAAGATGTTGCCTGTAAATCAGTTTGTTCCATTATTCTCCTGGTCATGTCTGGTACGGATGTGTTTGGACCTTTTCTCAAATAGTTGCGCCATGAGCCAGCATTACATTCTTGAAGAGTCCTCCAATGTCCCAAGAAAATAATTTATTTAGACCAATCACTGCTGCACGCCATATTTATTGTTTCCCCACTTTGAATTTAGTGTTATTCCTTTAATTTCATTATTGGAGCCTCTTTTGTTTGGCTAACCAAGTGTTGTGGAGGTGTATTTAATAATTTATATTTTAGTTTCAGTGAATTTTTGACACTAAGAAGTAGTAATCTTTACTTCAGTCTACTTTGACCTGCCCTAGAGCTAAGGACAGAGAAGTGATTTTAATTTTTGCTGATTTTAATGTTTATTCTGGAAAAGCTAAATTTATTTGCTGATTTATTGATGTCAGTTACAGTGGCTTGCTTGCCATGAAATATGGACCTTGCGTGCCTCAACATTACAGATAGCTGTATGTAGGTGCAATCATAACAAAGTGGTACCTGTGTAGAGGCCATACTAAAATGTGGTGCCTGAAAAGGAGCAACAGCCTTTCCAGTAATTACAGGGCCACTGGTCTTAATAGATCTGGCTTTGTGACAATAGCCAACAAGGTCATGCTCCATTGGTATTACAAAAAGCTGAAAGCAAAGGCTACAGCCACAATATGTTTCAGATAGTGCACAGTAGAAGAAGAATGGGTAGCTTTGAGGAACGAAATAGTGAAGGCAGCAGAGGATCAAGTGGGTAAAAAGACGAAGGCTAGTAGAAATCCTTGGGTAACAGAAGAGACACTGAATTTAATTGATGAAAGGAGAAAATACAAAATTGCAGTAAGTGAAGCAGGCAAAAAGGAATACAAACATCTCAACAATGAGATCGACAGGAAGTACAAAATGGCTAAGCAGGGATGGCTAGAGGACAAATGTAAGGATGTAGAGGCGTATCTCACGGGGGGTAAGATAGATACTGCCCACAGGAAAATTAAAGAGACCTTTGGAGAAAAGAGAACCATTTGCATGAATATCAAGAGCTCAGATGGAAACCCAGTTCTAAGCAAAGAAGGGAAAGCAGAAAGGTTGTTCTTGAGGACAATATCATGGAAATGGAAGAGGATGTAGATGAAGATCAAATGGGAGATATAATACTGCGTGAAGAGTTTGACAGAGCACTGAAAGACCCAAGTCGAAAGAAGGCCCCGGGAGTAGACAACATTCCATTAGAACTACTGACAGCCTTGGGAGAGCCAGTCCTGACAAAACTCTACCATCTGGTGAGCAAGATGTATGAGACAGGCGAAATACCCTCACACTTCAAGAATAATGTAATAATTCCAATCCCAAAGAAAGCAGGTGTTGACATATGTGAAAATTACCGAACTATCAGTTTAATAAGTCACAGCTGCAAAATACTAACGCGAATTCTTTACAAACGAATGGAAAAACTGGTAGAAGCCGACCTCAGGGAAGATCAGTTTGGATTCCATAGAAATGTTGGAACATGTGAGGTAATACTGACCTTATGACTTATCTTAGAAGAAAGATTAAGGAAAGGCAAACCTATGTTTCTAGCATTTGTAGACTTGGAGAAAGCTTTTGACAATGTTGACTGGAATACTCTCTTTCAAATTCTGAAGGTGGCAGGGGTAAAATACAGGGAGCGAAAGGCTATTTACAATTTGTACAGAAACCATGCGGCAGTTATAAGAGTCGAGGGACATGAAAGGGAAGCAGTGGTTGGGAAGGGAGTGAGACAGGGTTGTAGCCTCTCCTCGATGCTATTCAATCTGTATATTGAGCAAGCAGTAAAGGAAAAAAAGAAAAATTCGGAGTAGGTATTAAAATCCAGGGAGAAGAAATAAAAACTCTGAGGTTCGCCGATGACATTGTAATTCTGTCAGAAACAGCAAAGGACTTGAAGAGCAGTTGAACGGAATGGGCAGTGTCTTGAACTGATGATGGTCGAAGTAGAGAGGATATAAAATGTAGACTGGCAATGGCAAGGAAAGTGTTTCTGAAGAAGAGAAATTTGTTAACATCGAGTATTGATTTAAATGTTAGGAAGTTGTTTCTCTAATTATTTGTATGGAGTGTAGCCATGTATGGAAGTGAAACGTGGGCGATAAATAGGTTAGACAAGAAGAGAATAGAAGCTTTCGAAATGTGGTGCTTCAGATGAATGCTGAAGATTAGATTGGTAGATCACATAACTAATGAGGAGGTACTGAATAAAATTGGGGAGAAGAGGAGTTTGTGGCACAACTTGACTAGAAGAAGGGATCGGTTGGTAGGACATGTTCTGAGGCATCAAGGGATCACCAATTTAGTACTGGAGGGCAGTGTGGAGGGTAAAAATTGTAGAGGGAGACCAAGAGATGAGTACACTAAGCAGATTCAGAAGGATGTAGGCTGCAGTAGGTACTGGAAGATGAAGAAGCTTGCACAGGATAGAATAGCATGGAGAGCTGCATCAAACCAGTCTCAGGACCGAAGACCACAACAACAACAACAGTGCACAGCTCTGCTGTATGGGTTAATGAACATGCCATCCTTTTGGGTAAAATATTCTGGAGCTAGAATATACCCGTCAGGTCCCCGAGTGGGGACTATTCAGCAGGAGATCGTAATCAAGGGGGGGGGGGGGAGTGGCTTGGCATTTTGCTGGAGGGTGTATGGCATATTAGGTTCCATAATTGGGTATGGAAGCTTAAAAATTTAAAAGGGAAATGGATAGGTTTAAGTTAGATATAGTGAGAGTTAAGTGAAAAGTGATGGGAGAAACAAGTGTGCTTTTGGTCAGGTGAGTACAGTGTTATCAAAATAAATTCAAGTACGGGTAATGCAGCAGTTGGCCTAGTAATGAACAAGAAAACAGGAATGGAGGTAAGCTACTCTGAACAGCTCAGTGATTGTATTATTTTAGTCAAGACAGACATGAGGTCGAGAAGGAGATGGGGCCTCGGTAAAATGAAAGAATCAAACACTTCGAGAATTTCAGAAAGAGCATTAGGTAATGCTGAAATGAAGGACAGGAAAGGAATACAACAGAAGATGATTGGGAAGCTCTGAGAGATGGAATAGGTAAGGCAGTAGAGGACTGCATAGGTAAAAATTGAAGTTCTAGTGAGATCTTTGCATAACATAGGAGATAGTGAATTAACAATGTAAAATCTGGGTTGCTGAGATACAGAATTCAACTGGTGAAAGGACAAAATATAATAATACAGCAAAAGAAGCAGGCAACAGAAAATTAAAATGCCTAAGAAATATGACTGATGGAAAATACAAAATGGCTAAGCAGGAATGGCTAGAAGACAAACACAAGGCTATAGAAATGTATATGACAAGGGGAAAAAGATATGCCACCTACAGGAAAATTAAAGAGACCTTTGGAGAAAAGAGAAGCAGCTGTATTAATATTTAGTGGCCAGATGGCAAGCCAGTAACAACCAAAGAAGGTGGAGGGTGGAACGAATAAAGGGTCCGTAAAGGGAAACAAACTTGAGGACAATATTATAGAGGGATGAGGAAGTAGGTGAAGATGAGATGGAAGATATGATACTGTGAGAAGAATTTGAAATAGCAATGAAACATCAAAATTGAAATAAGGCCCCTTGAGTAGAAAACATTCGCTCAGAATTAGTGAGATCCTTGGCAGAGCCAGCCACGACAAAACTATTACACCCTGTGTGCAAGAGATATGATATGGGACACGTACCCTCAGACTTCAAGAAGAATGTAATGATTTCAGTTCCAAAGACAACAAATGATAACTAGTGTGAATACTATTGACTCATAAGTTAATCATGGTTGAAATATTGACATGTATTATTCACAGAACAGAAAAACCTGTAGAAGCCTACCTCAGGGAAGATCAATTAGGGGTCTGAAGAGATATTGGAACACATGAAGCAAAACTGACTCTACATCTTATATTGGATGATAGATTGAAGAAAGCCAAATATAAATTTATAGCATTTGCAGATTCAAAGAAACCTTTTGGCAGTGCTGACTGGACTACATTGTTTCAAATTTTGAAGGTGATGAGGATAAAATACAGGGAGCAAATGTTACTTATAACTTGTACAGAAACCGGACCACAGTTACAAGAACAGGAGAGGGATGTGGCAGTTGTGAAGGGAGTGGAAAAGGTTGTAATTTATCCCCTACATTATTCAATCTGCATACTGAGCAAGCAATAATGGAAATCAAGGAGGAACGTAGGATGGGGATCAAAGTTCTGGGAAGAGAAAATCCAAGAGGTTTGCTGACAACATTGTAGTTCTGTCCAAGACTGAAAGGACTTGGAAGAGCATTTTAACAGAATAGCTAGTATCTTGAAAAGAAATTATAAGACAAACATCAACAAAAGTAAAACAAAGGTTAATGGAATTTAGTCAAATTAAATTAGGTGATTCTGAAGAAATTAAATTAGGAAAAGACACACTAAAAGTAATAGATCATTTTATCTATTTGAGCAGTAAAATAACTGATGATGGCTGAAGGACGTACATATTGAAAATAATAATAATAACAAAGCATTTTATGAGAAAGAGAAATCTGTTAATATCTAACATAATTTTAAAAGTTACAAAGCCTTTTCTAGAGGGTTGAAGTGTAGCCTGGTACAGAATAGAGAATAGATAAGTGGACAATAAGCAGTTCAGACAAGAAGAGAACAGAAGAGGCTTGTACAGGATACACCAGTGTTGAGTGCTGCAATAAACCAGTCTCAGAATGAAGATTGCAACACAATAACAATACACAGTGTTTCCATGACCCAAAAGAAGTTCACATTTCTTATTTGTTGTGGTCAAGTGAGTAGGGTCTCTGTATACAAGATGCAATTTAGTGAGTATAGTAGCCTACTGTATTTATTGGGAGATCAGGCTACTACAATTTAGATAATATTCACTGAGAAAATAGCACTCAGTTTGGATCCTGCTGCCTGGAATTTCTTTATCCCTCTTTAATTACAGTTCAGGATGGTTCACAATGATTTTGAGTGTTTTTTTTTTTTTTTTAAATAAAATAAAACCTGTTTCATAATTTATTTTATACAAGCAGTTTCAGATTCACCTGTAGGCCTATAGTGTTATGACAGTGATAATTCTGTACATCTCACATGAAATAATATGGTACTGTAAAACACAGGATTTGCAATAGTAAATCTGTTGCACAGGAACAAACTGAGAACTGTTGCAGCAATTTCAGGCAACACAGTATGACGAGAGTGTTAAATGCAGTAGTCTATGGTTACTAACTACCCACTGAAGTAAAGATGCTCATGGTCTGGGACCAGACCTCCTTTTGTAAGCTTATTAGGGTAATAGCATTTAATTATATGTTACAATTCATACAATTATCATTATAGCCTATCATGTTCACAATGTCACAGTGACGAACCTTTATCAATAAATGGAAGCATAAATTATTAACAGATGTTTGAAGATTATGAATAATAATCTTTATTTTTGTCTCGTTTATCAATAATCTTTAGTCTTGTCTCACTTATAAGGCAGCACATAAAAAATGACACAACTGGAAGGAGAGTCAGCTACATTAAGAACAGCTGCTACTTTGACATTAAAGATGATGATACTTATTTACTACTAGTCTTGCTTAATAGTTACAAGAAAAATGATAAAAGTATCATGTATATTGCACTATCTATAAATTTACCTTCACCCAAAAGGGATCTAGACAATTTTAATCTCCGTAATTATTCACTTCAAACACGTTAGTATTATGCATATTTACGGCCTACAATCGACATCAGAATACGGCTAAGACGTGTGAAATTCCTTTTGCCGATTGTTTTTTTTTTTTGAAGTATAATAGTGCATTTAGTGATGTAGTACAACTTGTACAGTATTCCCGATACCGCAAGAATGGAGAAAATGTCACTAAGAAATCTCAAGTGGTTTATTTCTTAAACCATGCCTTAGCTACATAGCGTGTCGACTTCGTAAATTTTCAAGACTTGCGCTTTCAAGACAACTCTACACTTTTCGCTACCATATACTTTAATCAGGAAGTGACAGTGATTGCTTGCATTTTGCAATAACAGCACTACCAACATGTTTCATAAACAAGTTTCTTTCTTTCATTCTTCGTATCGTTTTCACTTTTAACGTCAAATCTAGCGAAACCGCACATGCTCCTCGAATCAGAATAACGGTCGTACTATCTTACATGATGTAAATTAGTTAATTTTAATGTGTCCAGGTGGCCTGATGTTAAAGCGGACCCTTCCTTTTCACTTATCATTAGTATAGATTGCTCCTTTGAATTGCATAAAGTTGGTTCGTTAAGGAACTGGATTTTACTCTAAATTGTTTTCGATTAGTGAATTAATTTATCGTACAACTAAGGTTTGTATTATATTTTACGAGTTTGCAAATTACTTTTCGAGCAACCTGAATAGTTTTCTTAGCCGAAGAAACAGGTGGGAAGATTTTTCTCCTCAGACAGTAAACATCTTGTAGTCAGTGTTATGGCGTCTAGGGAGGGAGTGTATTTTTACCGAGGCTCACAACAAATACCACTTCAGAATTAACCTGTTTCGAAATATACTTGCCTGCCACAAATGATGATGACTGTTTTGTTTTATCGCTTTTACAGAATCATTTGGAAGCTATATACCAGGACGTCATGTCTGGCCCAGCATTCAACCGTGTTATGAAAGAGGTAGGCTTCAATGTCTCCTACACTGTTGTTTGTGACATATTAACGTAATTCAGCAACACCCCCGCGGTGATCTCAGTTTTCAATTTATTCACTGCACGGTACCAGATACGGCTATGCAAAGATATTTAGATTACGAAGCCCTGCACAGCTGCTGTCACAAATGACAGTGTTTGTTTTTTTTGCCAATGTCCTTTAATAAGTTTGACACATGAGAGACGAGTAATTATTTGCGGCAAACTAATATGGATTGAGCGCGTCACTCGCAAACGATTGAAAATCATTAAAATATGCTTGAATTTAGTTTTTATGTGATTATTTCTGTAAAAGTGACCACAAGAAGAAGATATGAAGACCTTATTGTGAAGGGATTCTCTCATATATTTTGACTCAGATAGTAACAATAAGCAAGAATGGTTAAGAAATTATGAAGCATGACACTTAGCAGTGTGTTTTTAGAAGGGGATACCACAAGTGAATATTTTGGAGTGGAAGGGCTCAAATATATTTTTATTCCCATTTCTTTTCTTCAGACTGTAATTGTACATGGAAACGCAGAGTCTGACACGGGCAAACTGGAAAGAGTAAAGTTAGCAGCAATATAAAAGTTTTACAAACAGTTGTTCTCTCCAGTATATTTGTTTTTGGCAAGTGAATTGCAGTTATGCCCATCTGTTAGTGAACTGCAGTACCATTCCATATCCATTGTTATTAATTTATGCCCAATGTATTATATAGACAGAAAACACTGCATGATAAAGAAATGTGCACGGTTCAAATATCAGCATTAATTTGCCTCTGTGTGTTAAATTCCATTTATAATTGCTGGGAAAAGAAGTGAAAAATTGGTGACACGGGGGCCGTAAGATAGCACAAGCTGAAACGTAAGAAATCATCAGCCCCACCTGCCCTGACATCTGATAAACACTGCTCCATAATTTTGTATTTGTTGTAAGTCCTGAATATCCAGTTTTGTGTGAATTGGTACATTGAGTATTTAACTTCAGTTGGATAATTAGTTGAAGCACAAATTTTAAGTATATACGTTTTATTTTATTTAGACCTCAGGAAAATAATAGACTTCATTGTTTTGGTGCATTTCCTTTTTCTCCGATTGTAAAATTATATTTTATCTTGCCAGTGGGATTCTGGTAACTCTTAACTGTATTGTTACATATTCTTCAGATTCGTTTCAGATATAGAATTCAGGTAGTTGATTGCATACATGCTTTCTTACAGCCTGTAATTTACATATTATAACATTTCTCTCAACAATGTTCTGTGAGGTCTGATAACAATATGTAAGCAGGTATCCTTGAAATATTTATTCAGTAATGGAAATTTAGGGATGTAACACAGACAAGCTGGAGGGCAGACCACCGTCCAACTTAAAGACAAAGGTTTCAGCAAAGGATGGGAGCAAAGCAACAAAATTTATTAATTTGGCAGTAATATCTTCTATTTAGTATGCTAATTCATATTTCTTTTTAGTATTTTTAGATCTTGGAATAATGTCAGTGTAGTTTACTGTATACAAACAAAATACTACCTGAGGTGGTGCAGTGTTAAGAGACTGGACTTACGTTTGGCAGATGCAGGGTTCAAACTCCCATCAGTCCTTAACCACTGTGAGCCACTTGTCCTGCGTAATACTATGTGTGTTTGAAAATATTTCTGTAATGCCTTGAGCATGACCTAAACTGATGTGTAGACTGGTCAAAGCAAAACAAAAATTAATTAATTACAATTAGGATGGTGTAATTTATATGTCATATATAAATTTAAACTCTGCTGCTAAATTAAATGTCAAAATCAGCTAGTTAAATTTAGGAATTGGATATAAGTTTCAAGGTTGTACAAATCATTACTTATGGTTTCCTGTAAGACTTGTTATAAACATTGCATTTTGGGTAAACTATTTTTTTCTCAGAAACTGTGTGCTCTGTAATGCTGCTAAATTGTGATCCCTCCTTGTCCAGTGTCAGGGCATTGCTACAATTTAGCAGCATTAACGAGTGCATATTGTTTCAAAAAAAGAGAGGGTGTTTTTTTTTTTTTTATTTTTTTATTTTTTTAACGAAATTTAGTTTCGTCAGCCATAAGGAATAAGTTCCTCTATGTAGCGGTAAGTGATGATGACCGTACATCTGAATCCAGTTGCTGTAGTATTAATTAGTTATAACTAAGGAAGTGGTAGCATATTATATTGCTGTAAACCAGAATATTTCGATAGTCGTGGATAGCAACTCAGCCGTACTCGTATTTATAAATGTATGTGCAATTATGGTGACTACTGTATTCAGATTCCTGCATTTCTTTCCCTCACTTTGACTCATGCCTCCTATTTCATCATGTACATGATGTGACTCCCTATTTTGCACTGGGGTGAACTTGCTGGCGCGGCCATACTATTCTGTTTGAGGACTTTCTCTTTAATCTTAGCTGCAAGCTCAGTCTTGTTTATGTTTCTGCCAACCATTCAAAGCTTGGATTATGTGGTTAATACTTTTATTCTTTCTACTGTTTCTGTTTCACTGGCACTTTTGAGTACTGTATTAAAACAGTACACTATATTCAAAAGAGAGAGCAACAGGACAAGGAACACTAGGAGTCTGAATGAAGGTAATAACATTAACTGTCAACATATTCTGAAATTTAACAGTGAATTTAACTGTGTGGGATCAGGTAAGTACCATGTCTACCATGAATATAACAAGTAGGATTTTATGTGGTGTGTACTTATCACCTCAGTTTCCACCTCTGTAACTGAGCGGTCAGTGTCTAAGGTGCCCAGGTTCGATTCCCGGCTAGTGCGAGGGTTCAGTTAATTTATAAATTACCTTATTGCTGGTCTTCAGCTCTGAGATGTCCGCGAATCCCCAACTTGTTGATAATTCTTCTTATTTTCAGTATATTCATTGTGCATGATGAAGTGCAATTGTGATTTAAATTGCATATTTATCTGGGTATAAATATGCAACCAGTTAATTTTTTTGGATTTTAGATACAATCTATTGCACCGTCAACTAGTTTTTGAGCCACTTCAAGCATATCATCAGTTGGAAATGTCACAGGAACATTGTCGTGGATAAAGTGTAGCAAGATACTGTGATGATGTGTCTGGTGAAATTGATGGAAATTTAGTAATCGGCAATGAAATGTTTATGGAACAGAAATGCTGTTACATTTCACAAATGTTTTGTTAACAATTATTAAATTTCTGTCATTTTTTCCAGCCCCATTTACCACAGTGTCTAGCTACAATCGGTCTACGATATAATGTTCCTGTAACACGGCTGCAGTGGCTTAAAATCTAGTTAATGGTACACTATATCATATTTAAAACACAGAAAAGTGACTGCTTGGATATTTATACCCAGAGAGATTGACAGTTCTTCTCACGTCTGTAGAAGAACTCACCTTCTGCCAGAACCAGGACTCATCAACTCTGATTTATGGGAAGGCTTCTGTTGTGCCTTTAATGACAAAATGTGGCCGGAGGTTAATCATCTAGTTACAGCTTGTTTTGAACAAACTCCAAACTTCCCCCCCCCCCCCCCCCCCTCCCAAAATGGAATGTCAATACATGAGCATGTACATTATTGTTATAATCTTCTAGTTGTTGGTATTCCTTGATCCCATGGGTCTCGCGACAGATTCTTTGCTACCTCCAATTACTTTGCAAAGGATGCCAAGCACAGCTTTAACGTTCTTGGGACAGCATTGGGCCAATGCGGAGTACCTCAGTCATATAATAGAACATATGCAACAAGACTTGCTCCTTAATAAATCCTCTTACACAGTACTAACACTGTTAAGTTCTGGACGATTTTTCTCAATAAACAAATGAACAAATCTTCTGGTAATAAAGCTAGTTTACTTATATCTAAAACTAGCTGTAAGTGGCCATGATTTCCTGTGGCTCAATATGCTTAAATGGAAAAGTAAGAAATTGCCTTTATTAGAAATCAACAGAAGTCAAAATTTCAAAGCAATCAGTCAAGAACTTTTGCAGCTTAATGATTTTGAACAAACCAATATTTATATTTTTATAAAGGCACCCATTTTGTTATATATCTACCAGATGGCATTCCAGTAGGTACACAAAAACACTTGGGTATTCGAATAAAATGCTGTGTCAAAATTTCAGAGCAATCAATGAAGAACTTGGTGGTTTGAGATTTGGAAGAAACAAACTGTAGATATTCCTAATAGCAAATCTCTGAAAGTTTTTGACCAAATGCTTTGAGATTTTGACATAAAATGGCATTGGCATTGGCATTACACTTTTTTATATACTTATTTTTTAATATATGTCATATATAATTTCTTATGAGTTTAATAATAGGGACATGTTGTTACAGAAAAATCTCAAAAAGTTATAAAAAATAGGTACCTAAATACACACTAGTATTAGAATGCAGTGTTGTGTCAAAATTTCAAGGCAATTGGGTGAAGAACTTTCAGAGATACACATTATTAAACAAACAAACATTTACATTTTTATTTATATAGATTAGTACAAGAGTTCATCCTCAGTTAACAAAATCATTTATTTCACAGAACTTTGGAGACAAAACATATGGAAAATCCCATACCCTCACACTGAGTCAGATTTTTCTCTGCTAAGGGACTGGGTATTGTGTTGTCTTTCATCATCATTTCATTCTCATCAACATGCAAGTTGCCGAATTGGTGTCAACTAAAAAGTCTTGCACAAGGTGGCTGGACTCCCTGCAGGTGGCGCTCTTGGAGTAGCCTTATGCATTATCATTATCTCCTTAGTTTGCTGTGAAGGAACCCACAATCCTATGTATGTGTATATACATGCTCAAAACTGCTCTTATTAGTATCCTATAAAAATGGACTTAACAACTCAATACATGTTGATCAGTACATTCTTGGACTGGAACCCACTCCAATTTCGTTATGACAGTCCAAAAGTTTGCTTCATCCTCTCTCTGACTACTGCCATTTACAATCTTCCAATCATCTACTGCACCAAACAGTGATGGGAACAGATTCTGCCTACTTCATACATTCTCTATAGTGTTACAGGTTTCTTTTGAAGGGCCACAGCCAGGTCCGTTTCATTCTTGCTACTGAGCTTCTGTCGTGGCCCTGTCATCAGAAAGATTTTAACTCTAACCTTTCTCCTAGAATGAATTTTCACTGCACAGTGGAGTGTGCACTAATTTGAAATTTCCTGGCAAATTATAACTGTATGCTGCACCAGAACTTGAACCTTGAACCTAGAGTATACTCCACTGTAGAGTGAAAATTTATTCTTGAAATAAAATCGTAGACTCTGGTCAAGCCATTTCTCTGCAATGTTCTTATTCCATGAGTGCTATTCATACAAGATGTGCAGAAGAACTTGTGTTGCTTTGGACAGTAAGAAAAGAATTATTTGTGGAAGTGAAGCTGTAGGGTTGGATATCTCAGTCAGTAGAACACTTGCCCACAAAATACAAAGGTTCCATGTTTGAGACGTGGTCCGGCATATGGTTTTAACATATCACAAAATTATTTTTCCCATTGAACTACATTGGTATTGCACAGTACAAACAGTTTCCTACAATTTCATAAACCACTACACACAAAGAAATATCTGTGATTCCTTCTGAATGCTTGTTGGTGCAGATTCTTCTGGAAAACCTGAAATTCTCAGGGAATTACATTTTACTTGGAAATATCAGGAAAATCTTAGAGAGTTTCAGGATTTTCATAAAATCCCAGGGATTTCTGTGTTTTAATCTATCATTAGAATTGAATTTTATTGAGTTTTATAAATCACAAATATTAAGATACTTGATATTTCAAAGTGTGTTAATTATGTGAATGTTATTCTATGTAAATTATTATTGTCTGAAAACTATGGCCTAACTCCATTCCCCCTCTTCCGCTAAATGTTAATTTACCATGCATCTTGTATCACACCATCTCGCTCCAGATACCGGAAATTCTCAGGGAAACCACATTGTGCCAGGTTAAACTTTTTGTAATATATAATTTCAGTGGTCTTGTCACCAGGTGTTAGTTCTGTCTGGTAAAAATGACAAATTCTTCAGCTGTTGAACAGATACCATTGTATGAGCATTTATTTGTTCATCATATTTTGTAGGTCCCATCACGAAACAGACACTATAATTATATAAATAAAATAGAAAGAAACATTCCACATGGGAAAAATATATTAAAAACAGAGATTCCATGACTTACCAAACGGGAAAGCGCTGGTAGATAGGCACAATAAAAAACACACAAACACACACACAAAATTTCGAGCTTTCGCAACCCCCGGTTGCTTCGTCAGGAAAGAGGGAAGGAGAGGGAAAGATGAAAGGATGTGGGTTTTAAGGGAGAGGGTAAGGAGTCATTCCAGTCCCGGGAGCGGAAAGACTTACCTTAGGGGGAAAAAAAGGACAGGTATACACTCGCGCGCACACGCACACGCACACACACACACACACACACACACACACACACACACACACACACCTATCCATCCACACATATACAGACACAAGCAGACATATTTAAATATGTCTGCTTGTGTCTGTATATGTGTGGATGGATAGGTGTGTGTGTGCGAGTGTATACCTGTCCTTTTTTTTTCCCCCTAAGGTAAGTCTTTCCACTCACGGGACTGGAATGACTCCTTACCCTCTCCCTTAAAACCCACATCCTTTCATCTTTCCCTCTCCTTCCCTCTTTCCTGACGAAGCAACCGGGGGTTGTGAAAGCTCGAAATTTTGTGTGTGTGTTTGTGTGTTTTTTATTGTGCCTATCTACCAGCGCTTTCCCGTTTGGTAAGTCATGGAATCTCTGTTTTTAGACACTATAATTATCTTGATCAGAATGAAATAATATGGTCATGTTTGAATAGCACCACAAAAATTCAGCCAGTGCATTGTGGACTAATAAACCTGGGTTTTGTACTCACCAAGTCCGTATGATGAGTGTTGCGGAGGGTCCGTAATTTATTGGTATCATTTTAGTGCACCACCATGAAAGCTTCTGTTTCTTTAATGTTACCATTATAGTCAGTACATGGTGCTGTGTGGAAGGAAGTAATGTATTGTATATACATGTTTGATTTATCTTTCAGTTGTAAGAATAATTCTTTATGTGTTGCACAACTTCTTCCATGTAGCATCTTCCAAGGGAGATTTTTGAGCACATATCTGATGCCTTTGCGCTTAGTAAACAAACTTGTGATGAATTTCTTAACTCTTCTGTGAAATTTGTCCCTTTCTTACAGCTATCCAACTTGATAATGGTCTCAGACTAATGGACAGTAATAAAGAACTGGATGGACAAGAATTTTGTAAGTGATGTTTTTGAATGAATTACCCTTGCTTACCATTCTTACATTGAGTTTCAGTGTGCTGTATGCTTTGCTCGTGGTTAGATATACATTGTCGTTCCACCTTAAATTTCTCTGAGTGACAGTTGTAACTTAGACGAGTATTAAGTGAGTGCTTTGTGATAGCATAACAGAGCAATATTTGATTCTTTCCATCCCTTACTATTTTGAATAATGCCTAAATGTCTAGTGGATGCCCAACAATAGTTTTGGAATTTATGCAAGAGATTCTGCACATATTGCTCACCTGTGTGAAATGTTTGCTTTTGGCTGCTAAGATAGTTAAAAATCTGTTTGTCGCTCTTGTTAAGCGAAAGTATTTTTTCTCTTTTTTTTCTCATTATTGCAGCCATAGTAATAACTAATTTTGCAGCAACCTTTTCATAACTTTGGCTTTCAGCTGCCTACTTTCTACCTATTTTCCAGAATGAGTTCACAAAGGTAGTATTATTAAAAATTTGTTAAATACTTGACCCACTGGGAAAACTTCAAGATTCACATAGAGCTGACTTCCCACTTTATCAATAAAATATCTCAAAACAAGAGATAAGACATTACATGGATTACTAAGAAAATATTTGTCACAGCATATTAGCATGTGGCATTTTTTTTTATTTTTAACTAGGTCTTTACACTTGTGACAAGTTTAATCCAAATTGCACAGTTCAGTTTCAATGGATGAACTATTTGCTCTTGTACTCTTCCAGAAAAAGTCCTGTGTGAAGTCTGACACAGAAGAAAGTGTATTTGTGTTTGCTGCTTTCAAGATAGAACTCATTTGAGTCCACATGTCAGAATTCTCTCTTTTCGCTGTTCACAGTACTTGTGGTGGCATTTTTGTGTGAAGTTGGGTGAAGGTGCTACTGCCTTTCCATTCTAGTAGAATGTCTTAAGCTGCTTTTTAACTATTGCTGAGTTGACCAAGTCATTCAGTCATTGTCTATGGACTCTCATATAATAATTTTCAGGTGAGAGTATTATGTGTGTCATACAATTTCAAGTGCAGAGAGGCTAATACAGATGTAATGTCTGTGTTCTGACTCCATTTACCATGTTCCGTTACATCAAGTATTAATTACAATCCATAGACAATAAAAATAAAAAGGGTCACTCTTTGTAGGCACATAAAAGGTTGTTAAATATTTTCTACTACAATCTAACATCTGACATTTAGTTTCATTTTAAATACTCTGTATACTGTATGTACTTTCTCTGAGAAATACACTTTTAAGGACTTCAAAAAACTTATATTCCATTTATTTCCTTAATTGAGATATGTAGCTCATTAAAAAACCTTTTGCCTGCTTCACCTGGAGCACTTATTGTCAGTTTGAGATTTCACTGGCTTGTGTAATTCTGTCTCCTTTCCTATTGTTGCATGGTCATGTACATCTTTATTACTTGCTCTCACTGCCATGATGTTCTAATATACAGGGTGGAGAAAAAAGGTGTCACGAAATTTTAATCCTGGATAGCTGATGCCAGTAGGGACCAAAACTAATAATGTTGTGTAGGTCGACAACGTACAATTTTTAAACTACGGAAACTCGGCGACATGTGCTCCAATTGGCTGCGGGATCACCCTGGTGCCAGATGTTCTGGACAAGGCATGACTGTGGATGCTTGCTTGCCGGAGATTGTGATGTATCCAAGGCAGCTCGCACGCTTTTTGGTAACACACCATCCTTCCACTTTGGGGGCCTGGCGCGAATCCTCCAGGGTCCCAACACATCCATTGTAATTGCATGATAAGACGTACTGGGAATAAACCCGTGAGAAGCTGTTAGTTCACATACAGAAAGTCTTTTACAAATTGTGTCACCCTGAAAAGGGCCTTATTCGTAACTAGGACATTGTTTACTTAAAGCAGCTGCTTAAACTGGTGACTCTCTGACATGACACAAGCTTGGTAATGTCGAATGGTGTTTTGCTGAACTCTTTCAAAGATTCCTGGCACTGCCCTAATGTGATTGACAGCATGTTGAATGCGATCCGTTAATTCCTCTTTGTTTCTGGGTGGTTATCGTCTGGGTGGATGAACTAGAAGCTTGAAGAATCCCCACAGGAAAAAGTTCGTTGGCTTGAGGTCTGGTGATCATGGGGCCATGTCCTGTGAGCGCCTCTGCCAATTACCCGGCCATCAAAGAGTTCATTTAAATATCCGTGCACAGCACAACTGTTATGTATGGGCACCCCATCATGCTGCAACCACATGCATAGCCATATGCCCTGGGGAACATCTCCCAGCAGGCTGGGTAGAGTTTCTTGCGAAAAGTGAAGGTAATTTGCCCAGGTAAGTTGAGGAGGTAGACGGACTGGCCCAATCAG
The DNA here is from genome assembly GCF_023898315.1 of Schistocerca nitens. NCBI lineage: Eukaryota > Metazoa > Arthropoda > Insecta > Orthoptera > Acrididae > Schistocerca > Schistocerca nitens. Next base: position 511,152,553 of record NC_064621.1, read on the forward strand.
ATGGTCACCCACTATGCCTCTCCAAATGTTGAGCAAAAATCGTTCCTAGTGTCTGTGGACATACGTGACACAAGGATTTCCCTGTGCCCAGTAATGAACGTTTCTAGTGTCGTAAAGGCCATCCCGATGGAAGGTGCACTCGTTGCTAAAGAACACAATGGCGGGGAAGTTGGGATCTTGTGCAACACATCGCAGAAACCACCAGCAAAACCTTAGCCTGTGTTCATAGTCTGCCACAGGATTTACGTCTTGGACAGGGTGGAAACCAAATGGATGCTGGCCGTCATCCCTCAAAACCTCCCAGATTAACCGATGAGTGACCCCCACATTGTGTCCAGCCACTCAAGTACATGCCGTAGGTGCTTCCTTGAAGCGTTCGAGAACAGTCTCTTCAAATGCAGCATCCTGTTGTGTTTGAGGTTTTCCAGAATCACCATGATTTCCCGCTAATGAGCCTGTTTCGCCAAGTCGCTGGTGAATTGCTGTAAACGTTTGTGGGACTGGATAGTGTCTTGCTGGATACTGTTCCTCATACACCCGTCGAGCTTCATGAGCATTACCATCAGCTAGTCCATAAACAAAAATCATATCTCGTTGTTCTTCAAATGAATTCTGTACTGCCATGCTTATGGTATGACTAATCGCAGGTGACGTGTGCATGTGCTCTGAAGCGAAACTTGCGTGTGAATGTTTCTGATGTGAGGTCTGGACAAACAGGAAGACCTATTCGACATGTATGCATATCATGTTAGGGCAGTGACAGGGTGAGGGATGTTTGTATGTGACAACTGACAACCATAGCATTGCCTGTCAACTGACAAATGGCAACAGGGCAATCCCATGGCGAATCGGAGCAGGTGGTGCCAAGTTTCCATAATTTAGAAATGGTGTGTTGTTGAACTACACAACTTTAGTAATTTTGGTTCCTAGTTGCATCAGCTATCCAAGATTAAAATTTTGTGACAAAATTTTTCTCCACCCGTATATGTGGTGAGTACACTGTCATAATATTGTGCTGTATCAAAGCTCGTCTACAGGACTGCCTGGGTAGTATTTTTACTATTCATTGCGCTGTTCTTTTCTGAATCACAAATATTCTTTTTAAGTAGCCAGCTTGTGCTTTTTCCCACATATGAACTGAGTAGGACAGATGTGTCAACATTAGTCCACAGTACACTTCCATGAGAATTTGATCATCCACAACTTTTGCACATAAGGAAGATCAGTGTATTTATATTTTTACACAGCATATCTATTTGATCATGTCATATCAAATGCTTATCCATAATAGTTCCTAAAATTTTTGTGCTACTTACTTCTTCAATTGCCACTCCATTTATTTTCATATTTACATTAGACATTTACATGTGTTTGGTTTGAAATATAACACATGTTCTTTTAGAATTGCTTATAAAAAATATTGTTTTGAAGTAGATACTTATTTGCATTTTCAATATTCAGGACTACTTCCTTTTCAAGCTTCTTCTTTGTCTCATCTGCACAGATAACATGTGTCTTCGGCATACATTGTAGGTTTCTATTATTGTCTGGGAAATCATTTAACATAGAGAATATAGCATTGATGTAGTTTGTCATAGCCTACGAACAAGGTCACCATGAAAAAACCATTACAATTTTATATGCCATGATCAATAGTTCCTTAGATCATTGCTTGTAATTTCAAAATGTTTACATTTTTTAACATTCCTCTGACGTATTGTCATATATGGATCTATGGAACGCATATTGAAACCTCAAATACAAATCAACTGCTGAGAATATAAAAGGCCTCATTATAATCTGCTCTGTTGTATGATGTTAAATCGTTGCCACATTCTGTCAACACTGCGGAAATTAAGAAACGTAAATCACAGATAGATGTCATCAAGTGGCAGCCTATTAGCTTTAACCACTGTTCATAAAGGAAATTCGGAATTACATTTGTTTGTGTGTGGAGAGGTTTTATTCCTTTTTCTCTGTATTCAAATGATAACTTGTGTATTGTTGTAATAAAAAAAAAGCGTTATTGGTCAAAAGTTTGAGTGGAATGAACGTGAGACGTCCTAGAAATTACACAATAGATTGTTGTCCGAATTTTCATAGCTAAATGAAGAGTGGAAAACGGAGAAATGGGAAAGGTGTCAAACTGACCGATGTGAGATCTAGTTTTGGGAGAAAAGGGATGTTTAATTGCTTGAAAGTAACGAGAGTAGTGAAAAACTAATGAGAACGTCTCTGCTTTCTCTTGATTTATAGTCTCGTAATAATAATAATAACAACAATAATATTAAGAATAACATTAGAAAATTGATCGATATTTATATAAATTATATTTCATAATTTCTGAACAAAACTTGAAACATAAAAAAATGAAGAAAAGGTTAAATATTTTGTAAAATGATTTCTTTAAAAGTAAGAAATGAAATAAATTAGAGAAATATCTTATGAGCCCTCAATGATTCTCAAAATCGTGTACAGTAGCTGAGATGTTCATGTGTTAATGATATAAGGAGATCACTGAGTGATAGTCCAAAAGACAAATACTGTGTAGTACTCTTTAAAATTCTAAAATACCAAGTTAAATGTTGAACTTAAAATTTTCAATAGGCACCTCATTTGTTGTGCCTGATTTTGAGCATCATTCAATGATATGTTAAATTTTTCTCTAATCTCTTTTTATTTCTTACTTTTAGACAAATCATTTCACCGAGCATTTAAGCCTTTCTTCGCTTTTTTGTTTACAAACAAGACACACATTGCTCACGTGCAAGATAATACACTACTGGCCATTAAAATTGCTACACCAAGAAGAAATGCAGATGATAAACGGGGATTCATTGGACAAATATATTATACTAGAACTGACATGTAATTACATTTTCACGCAATTTGGGTGCATAGATACTGAGAAATCAGTACCCAGAACAACCACCTCTAGCCATAATAATGGCCTTGATACGCCTGGGCATTGAGTCAAACAGAGCTTGGGTGGCGTGTACAGGTACAGCTGCCCATGCAGCTTCAACACGATACCACAGTTCATCAAGAGTAGTGACTGGCGTATTGTGATGAGGCAGTTGTTCGGCCACCACTGACCAGACATTTTCAATTGGTGAGAGATCTGGAAAATGTGCTGGCCAGGGCAGCAGTCGAACACTTTCTGTATCCAGAAAGGCCCGTTCAGGACCTGCAACATGCGATCGTGAGTTATCCTGCTGAAATGTAGGGTTTCACAGGGATCAAATGAAGGGTAGAGCCATGGGTCGTAACACATCTTGAAATGTAACGTCCACTGTTCAAAGTGCTGTCAATGCGAACAAGAGGTGACCGAGATGTGTAACCAATGGCACCCCTTACCATCACGCCGGGTGATACACCAGTATGGCGATGACGAATACACACTTCCAATGTGCGTTCACCGTGAAGTCGCCAAACACGGATGCGACCATCATGATGCTGTAAACAGAACCTGGATTCATCCGAAAAAATGATGTGTTACCATTCATGCACCCAGGTTCATCGTTGAGTACACCATCGCAGGCAATCCTGTCTGTGATGCAGCATCAAGGGTAACCACAGCCATGGTCTCCGAGCTGATAGTCCATGCTGCAGCAAACGTCGTCGAACTGTTCGCGCAGATGGTTGTTGTCTTGCAAACGTCCCCATCTGTTGACTCAGGGATCGAGATGTGGCTGCACAATCTGTTACAGCCATGCAGATAAGTTTCCAGTCATCTCGACTGCTAGTGATATGAGGCTGTTGGGATCCAGCACGGCATTCCTTATTACCCTCCTGAACCCACCGATTCCATAGTCTGCTAACAGTCATTGGATCTCAACCAATGCGAGCAGCAATGTCGTGATATGATAAACTGCAATCGTGGTAGGCTACAATCCGACCTTTATCAAAGTTGGAAACATGATGGTACGCATTTCTTCTCCATACACGAGGCATCACAACGATGTTTCACCATGCAACGCCGGTCAACTGCTGTTTGTGTATGAGAAATCGGTTGGAAACCTTCCTCATGTCAGCACGTTGTAGATGTTGCCACCAGTGCCAACCTTGTGTGAATGCTCTGAAAAGCTAATCATTTGCATATCACAGCATCTTCTTCCTGTCGGTTAAATTTCGCGTCTGTAGCATGTCATCTTTGTGATGTAGCAATTTTAATGGCCAGTAGTGTATTTAAACAGATGTAATTTTATTGATGTGCAAGTAAAATGTAACAAATATTGCTAAATCACAAATTAAAGCAAGTACTCAAATAGTAAATTACAACTTTCCATACATGCTTGTCATCTCTCAGGTCCTTCTTGTTGTAAGTGTTGTTGTTGTTGTTGTTGTTGTGGTGGTCTTCAGTCCTGAGACTGGTTTGATGCAGCTCTCCATGCTACTCTATCCTGTGCAAGCTCCTTCATCTTCCAGTACCTACTGCAACCTACATCCTTCTGAATCTGCTTAGTGTATTCATCTCTTGGTCTCCCTCTACGATTTTTACCCTCCACGCTGCCCTCCAATACTAAATTGGTGATCCCTTGATGCCTCATAATATGCCCTACCAACTGATCCCTTCTTCTAGTCAAGTTGTGACACAAATTTCTCTTCTCTCCAATTCTGTTCAATACCTCATCATTAGTTATGTGATCTAGCCATCTAATCTTCAGCATTCTTTTGTAGCACCACATTTCGAAAGCTTCTATTCTCTTCTTGTCCAAACTATTTATTGTCCATGTTTCACTTCCACACATAGTGACACTCCATACAAATAATTTCAGAAAATACTTCCTAACACTTAAATCTATACTTGATGTTAACAAATTTCTCTTCTTCAGAAACGCTTTCCTTACCATTGCCAGTCTACATTTTATATCCTCTCTAATTTGACCATCATCAGTTATTTTGCTCCTCAAATAGCAAAACTCATTTACTACTTTAAGTGTCTCATTTCCTAATCTAATTCCCTCAGCATCACCTGATTTAATTCGACTGCATTCCATTATCCTCATTTTGCTTTTGTTCTGTCCATTCCCTTCAAATGCTCCTCAAAGTCCTTTGCTGTCTCAGACAGAATTACAATGTCATCGGCGAACCTCAAAGTTTTTAATTCCTCTCCAGGGATTTTAATACCTACTCCGAATTTTTCTTTTGTTTCCTTTACTGCTTGCTCAATATACAGATTGAATAACATCGGGGAGAGGCTACAACCCTGTCTCACTCCCTTCCCAACCACTGCTTCCCTTTCATGCCCCTCGACTCTTATAACTGCCATCTGGTTTCTGTACAAGTTGTAAATAGCCTTTCGCTCCCTGTATTTTACCCCTGCCACCTTTAGAATTTGAAAGAGAGAGTTCCAGTCAACATTGTCAAAAGCTTTCTCGAAGTCTACAAATGCTAGAAACGTAGGTTTGCCTTTCCTTAATCTTTCTTCTAAGATTAGTCGTAAGGTCAGTATTGCCTCACGTGTTCCAACATTTCTACGGAATCCAAACTGATCGTCCCCGAGGTTGGCTTCTACCAGTTTTTCCATTCGTCTGTAAAGAATTCGCGTTAGTATTTTGCAGATGTGACTTATTAAACTGATAGTTCCGTAATTTTCACATCTGTCAACACCTGCTTTCTTTGGGATTGGAATTATTATATTGGAATTATTATATTGTAAATATGATGGCTCAATCAAATATCCACTGATGAGGCTTGTTCATTATGGGATTACCTCAGTAGCTTTTAGAAACAGAACTGTCATCTTAGCACCATGGTATTAGCAATGAAATTTTGAGTTTAGAGAAATGTGAAGGAACTGGGAGTAATGTCTAATGAAAATATTTTGAGTTTTATCATAGTGTTTTTTTTTTTTTTTCTCATGTTCCATCCTTTAGCCCACACAAGGGGAACCTTTGATTACTTGCAGGCCTGATTCACTTACTTTTTTAAGCTCGTGGGCTGCTTCGTCATTTGATGCGACAGCACTGCTCGTAGCACAGAAGATCAGAGCTGTAGCTAGCACATCAATTTTTATGGGGTAGCCCACTGATATGAATGGTAACTCTTTTCTGATGTGCCATGCCAACAAATTATGCCTCAGACCACTCTTATTTGAGAGTACCTTCAATTTATGTTCACCCCATCTTCAGAGGGGGATTTATTTGTGCATCTTGATCATTGTTTCTTTACTTACCAATGTTTTACAATAGTTGTCTTAAAAATTTCTATTGCAAAATTCTGCAATGCCATTAGTAAAGAAGCAATGTTTGCTACAACTAAATAAATTTGAACTGAAGATGAGTGCCAGGCATCTTGAAATGTCATCATGGAAAAATAAACACCTGTAATAGCAACTGGTTGCAACTGATTCATTATAAATTGCATTCAATTTCGACAGTTGAAGAATTTTAATATGTCCACAATGAGGAAGAATTATTTATTAATGTGAATAGGAAAAAGGACAAAAAAAGGCAGCAAGCTAGGCATTTGAAGTAGACAAGCAAATTGGCTGCAGGCATATCATTTGATTGCTTGAAATTTAGTGTGTTAATATCTGCAATCACTATCAGCAGTCATTTTTTAAATAGTTGTCCAAAAACACTTACGATAACTGATCCCTTAGCCATGGGTAGTGTCTGCAACACTAAATTAATACAGTGCAAGTGCCCCCCCCCCTCTCTCCCTCTCTCCCCCACCCTCTCTCCCTCTCTCCCTCTCCCCCTCTCCCCCTCTCCCCCTCTCCCCCTCTCCCCCTCTCCCCCTCTCCCCCTCTCCCCCTCTCCCCCTCTCCCCCTCTCCCCCTCTCCCCCTCTCCCCCTCTCCCCCTCTCCCCCTCTCCCCCTCTCCCCCTCTGCCCCTCTGCCCCTCTGCCCCTCTGCCCCTCTGCCCCTCTGCCCCTCTGCCCCTCTGCCCCTCTGCCCCTCTGCCCCTCTGCCCCTCTGCCCCTCTGCCCCTCTGCCCCTCTGCCCCTCTGCCCCTCTGCCCCTCTGCCCCTCTGCCCCTCTGCCCCTCTGCCCCTCTGCCCCTCTCTCCCTCTCTCCCTCCCCAATCATGAGCTGGATCTCACCCTTTGGCCATGTTTGTTCAAGTAGGCAGCATATTCTAGAGTAGATGTCTCATGTGCTTCTGAGTATGGGATTATTTTACTCATTTCACATATTTTTGCATAATCCATTCCGCTCTATGGCGGGATGTGCTTCAGCTCCTACATCAGAGACATTAGGAGGTCTCATGTACCAAGCTATTGGGCCGTCATTGATCATAACATTGCACGTCTTGTTGCGGCATGATCTCATTGTGCTATCTAATAGGTGGCACAGAGGGTGGTACTCTCTCGATGGCTTACATTGCAATGTCCATATTGATACTGCGGGACTCTTCCTAAATTCTTACCGGTTGTTATTGTCAATGCTTTCACTAAGTTTCCGTGTACGTTACCTGCTACCTTTCGACATCAGCCGTGGCTGTGACTGAAGCCACCTCCCAAAAATTTTTGTATTGAAATATTATCTTACACTCTTGTGATGGATAATGGTCAACTGTTTTTGTCTCCGGCCCTCCACAATTCTGCACCAGGCAGAGCATTTGCCACGTGACTGCTCCTCCTTTTCACTTCCAATCTAACAGCGAGCTGGAACATTTCGAGGTTCAAATAAAGAAGTATGTTGCAGACACCTCTGTGGACGACGCCCTGACTTCCTTGTTGGGGGATTGGTGTCTGGGTGAGATGCTTCATGGTCACCAGTGAAGCACCCTCCTGCATCTGTTCATGTCGCCCCACTGATGCCCAACATGGTATCGTCGCAGTTCACTCCTTGCTGCACAATTCAGGCTTGGTTGTTGACAGAAGAGGAATCTGGCCACAGTCCACAACTGCTGAGGCCAATACCTTTGTATGTGTGAACCAGTGATGGACTGGTGGCCCACCACCAAGACATCCTCAAGCGACGGCGAGGGCTTTGGCTCTGCCTCCTCCCTCAGCACCTCTGTCAGCCTTGCGAGGCATCCCTGTCGTCACAACTGCCTCCTACTTTTTCTCTGAGGTCAAGCCTCCAGGTGCCTGCTACCAGGCCTCCCTGTAATGCTTCACTGCTATCGATGATTCTGCCACCAGCTGCGCCAGCGACTACGAGTCTTTGAAAACTGTATCCCTGACCAAGCGACAGGCTTCTTCACCATCATTTAAACCACGACGTCAAGAGACTGGACATGGTGATACTACCAGCACCCTTGTCATTGTCCTCCCTTATGGTACTTTGTGGGGGAGTGACTGCGATGTGTGTCCTCGGCTGTGCCATTTCCGCCCCTACTCATTGTTTTTGGACCAGAATCTCCTCCTGCAGCTGCTGTCATTGCCTGTGGCTTCTGATGCAGAGACCATAATGTTTCAACAGTTGCCCCAACACCCTTTCCCCTAGGGGGGAGGGGTGCTATAACCTTGTACGTAATACTTTGATATGCACCATGGCACCAGGCTGCTGGCACGCTATACTTCAAATATTCTGCTGATGGCATCTGCATGAACCGGCAACCAGAGACCGTCTGCTGTGGGCCACATGACTTGTGCACACGCCATGGAATACAGCGTGTCCTCTACCAGAGCCTACCTCTTTGTGAGCACAGTGCAGCCAGCACTTGCTCTCATATTATGTTCATACTTATTGTCAGCAACTGCTTGTATATGTACTATGATTGTTTATGTGTTCGTGGATATATTCTCAACTGTTGTTTGCTGGAAGAAAACTGAACTTTGGTTCATTGTGGCCATGCTGTTGTTTGTGTCTTACACTACGATACAGTTGTATTCCAAAGTATCGGTGCGCATGTTACATGTATTTGATAATACTGAAAATACACCACTCATGCACTTACCAATAAGCAAACTTTTGACATAATTCTCAGAACCAAGCAGCTCAGTTCAGCTTGTTATACCCTTGGAAGAATCTCTCATTGTTTTGGTATATAAACAAAAATGTTGGCTTATTTTGCGTATTTTCACTCGATACTGCCAAAAGTAAACAAAGCAGTAAGAATATGGAGATTAGATCAGATTAGATTCAGTTTTTGTTCCATAGACCCAAAAATGAGATGATTCTCATTGGTGTGGGATGTGTTAGAAAGTATAACATAAAAAACATGGAGTGTTTGAATATAATACTCACTTCCCTGCTCATTTTTCAGGAGATTGTCAACATTTGTCAGTACATTACAGAAAAACTGGAACTGCTAATATTTACAAAATTAATACACTGTTAGAATGACACATAGTTATACACCCTAATAAATTTGTCATACAAAAAAATGCCTAATCTTGACTGTTGTGACCAAATGGTGTCAAAACTGAAATTAACAGACATTTTTACTTAAGCTGGTCTAACAGTCTCTGTTAAGATATTTATCTATAGAGTAGAAGGAGTTTCCTACCAAAATATCAAACTCTGAAATGTGCTAAATCTGAAACCAAGTTTTTAATGGTTACTGGCAATTTATTGGAAATGTGTGTTCCTGAATATTGGACTCCTTTTTGGACCAAGGTAAGTGATTTGAAGTCTTATGTAGATTGTTATTGTTCCTAATATTGATACTATGTATTGAGCTATTGGTTGGAAACAGACATATTATTTGCAACTAATTTCATTAAGGAATAAATTTACTGAACAGGTTTCTACATGTTGATCTTGAATTTACACCACAAGTGATACACATGCTGGAAGGAAATCTCTTACAGGTTCTGAATTGCTTATAATGGGGCTTTCCAAAGTTTAATGCCAGTGAATTATCTTTAAACTATTTATTAATGTTAGTGACAATTTGGTTAGCAGCCATTTCTAAATCTTTACTTGACTTGCTATTTATTGCAATGTTTGTATCATCTACAAACAAAACAAACTTAGCATTTGGGAATGTAACAGATGAGAGGTCATTAATGTGCACAAGAAAAAGTAAAGGAGCACCACATGTAATTAATTCCCAGTCATGTGAAGACTGATTAGTTATCCCACAGCTACTTCACAATGACACCCTCTGTTTCCTTTTAGTTAGGTAAGACTCAAACATTTTGCAGCACTGCCAGTGACATCATAAAATTCTAATTTACTTAAGAGTGTGCTGTGATTTACACTCAAAGGATTTTGACAGGTCACAAGAAATACCTGTAGCCTCTGATGTGTTATGTAATGAATCAAGTATATTTTCACAGTATGCGTAAAGAGCCATCTCTATATCGAAACCCTTAAGGAACCCAAACTGTGACACCACATTGTTTGCAGTCAAATGTAGATGCTTAAACACAATCTTTTAAAATATTTTTGAAAATGCTGGAAAAAGTGAAATTGGTTGACAGTTTGACAGTATCTCTTTATCCCCCTTCTTGTAATGACGCTTAACTTCAGCATATTTTAGCTAGTCTGAAAATGTTCTACTGATGACATTGATTACACAATTAAGTTAATTTAGAACTCAACTCACATGAACACTCGTTGATTAACTTCGTTGATATGTTATCATAACCACTAAACTATTTTGTTTTTAAGGGTTTTATGATGGATGCTACTTCTTTGGGAGAAGTGTGTGTCACTTCCAGTTTACTGAGACTGGTCTCAGGTATTCCATTACACTGTTTACTGGATCTGATAACCCCCCAAGCTGACAGTAAAAGAAACAAAGCACTTGCTTAAGAGGTTCGCAACATTGCATGCACTTGTTACCAATGTCTCATTTATTCTTAGAGCTATCCGTTCCTCTTTGTTTCTGGCCCCACCTGTCTCTGTCTTCACTATGTCCCATTAGTTTTTATTTTGTTGCCTAATGTAATTACCATTTTCTTGTAACAAAGATGCTTAGATTTCTGGATAACTTGCTTCCTTATTTTTTAGTGTTCTTTGTAATGCATTACAATGTTAACATATGCCTAAAGTAGATAACATTTCATCTTTCAGAACCCTTTGTTAATACCTTGGAATTCCTCTCAGGGGCTCAGCATTTATTTGCTGGGCTTGGTGACCCCGGGGTTCCTGAGCTGGGGACCGGTTAGCGCCACCAATCCCTGGTCACCATAGGCTCTGGGCATGCTTCAGTCAGCACGGCGGTGGAACGTTGTGTGTCACAGGGAATGAGGATCATGACTTGACTGACCAGATTGCGAGGATGGCAAAATCCTCCGTCTCAAGGTGTGCTGCATGCTGATGAGATACAGTGCTGTTGAGGTGGAACAGTAGTTAGCGGGCAACCTCTGCGGAACCTGTCACACCTCAGTCATATAAGAGTTACCTAGGCATGAGGGGCTCTGTCTAGGTAGACTTTTATTTCCGTAACTACTTTTGGGACCAGCATGGATACTTCAAAATCTTCTCTTCCTCTTCCCTGTGGAAAGGGTGGGCCGCTGATAGGTACCAACATCCAATCAAACAAGAGGGCTCATGTAGCCAGTCCTCCTTACTTGGGGATTACACAGAGTCTTTCTCGAGTAAAAAAAAAGGGGGGGAGAGAGGGAGAGAGAGAGAGAGAGAGAGAGAGAGAGAGAGAGAGAGAGACCCACATGCTGGTGGTCAGGATGTCTTTCTTATAATTAAACAGAAAGAGGGAAGCTTTGAGCCAGTGTTTGCATACAAAAAGGTTTAGAGGGAATCACTGAAAATCTAAACCTGTCAGGTGGTTGTGAAATGGGACCCTGTTGGTAGAAACATCCAATTCCCAACAGGTGAAAAACCTCCAGAAAGCTCAGTGCCTCAGGTAGTATGCAATAGAATTTGAATTGCACAACACCTTGAACTATAGTAAAGATGTTGTGACTTGCTGCGATCTGGTTGACATTCCCTGAGAATAACTGAAAGCTGAGTGATCCCAGAATGGCATCCGCTGATGTCCAGAACGTAATGAAATGGGTGTATGGCAATTTCGTAAAATCGGACTCCTTTGTACCAGCTTTCAGCAGCACAAAACTTCCAGAGCATGTTAAGGCTGGTTTCCTCCACCTCAGTGTACGGCCTTATTTTCCTAACCTAGAACCGAGCGAGGTGGCGCAGTGGTTAGACACTGGACTCTTCTGCCACCTCAGTGTACGGCCTTATTTTCCTAACCTAGAACCGAGCGAGGTGGCGCAGTGGTTAGACACTGGACTCGCATTCGGGAGGACAATGGTTCAATCTCGCGTCTGGCCATCCTGATTTAGGTCTTCCGTGATTTCCCTAAATCGCTCCAGGCAAATGCCGGGATGGTACCTTTCAAAGGGCACGGCTGACTTCCTTCCCTAATCCGATGAGACCGATGACCTCGCTGTCTGGTCTCCTTCCCCAAAACAACCAACAATCCTAACCTAGTGCACTGTTTTACATGTCAGTGCTTTGGGCACACCACCTTAGATTGTAAGGGAGGAGCCACTTGTGACAAATGTGGTAAGGCTGCCCATGAATGAATGTGTTGGTTGTTCACCTCCTCCAAAGTGTGTAAACTGCTCTGGGGATCACTTTGACTGGGGTAGGGGCTTCAGTGTCTTCCTTGAAGAAAGAAAGGTACAAGAGATCAGAACAAATAAGTGTTTTTCACATGGTGAGGCCAAAAAGATCTATAAGGCCTTGCAGCTCACGAAGTTCACTACCTCCTTTGTGTCTGCTCTTAAACAACCAGTTCAGAAGACTGATGCTGCTACCCAAACGGAGGTTCCTGGGTGTCAGTACTATTACCTTTTTGTCAGTGCACTTGTACTGTTGCAGTTCCTTCAAAACCTACACTTCTTTCCAAAAAATCGAAAAAGTCTGGTGTCACCAACATTGCGGAGCTCCCTGCTCCTCCTAGGTTCAGTCTGGTCCACAGTCCAGCGGTGCCATTGCCACTTCTTTGGTTGTGGCTCTGAAGCCTACCCAGGGCAAAAAATCAAAGGCCAAGCATTCACCAGCGACGGAGGTGGGAAGTAAACAGTCCGAGAATGTCATCATACTGTCTGATGTCCCTCTGACCTTTCGGTAGAACTAATGGACCTTTGTGTCGGACTGAACCCCCATCCATTACGGGCTCCCTTCCTGGTGGAGAGACAGGATGAAAATGGAATGGAACATTAATGGGTTCACGATACATGTGGAGGAACTGAAACTGCTAGTGCAGGAATGCCTATGTGCTTGTGTTTACAAATAACACATTTTAAAGCCACTGACGTTTCTGTGCTATGGGGCTGTACCCTCCTCTGAAAGGATGAGCTGATTGGGGCAGAGCCAAGTCGTGTGTGCCAATAATGCACATCACTCTTCTGCTGGATACAACCTGTAAGCAGAGGATCACTATTTGCTTGCTGTATCTACCTGTGCAAAATGCAGTAGAGTCTTGAGGCTCTCATAGATCTTGGGAACAACTTGTGCAGCCATTTCTCCTACTGGGAGACTTCAATGCCCATCTCATCGACCCTCAGGGTTGGGTTTGGAGGCCATCATGACGTCTCATGAGCTGTGTATCCTCAACACAGTTACTTCCACTAATTTCTGTACTGGTACTGGGTCATTCTCAGCAATCGATCATTCTTTCTGCTGTCCAGCCCTTGCAGACTCTGTTCAGTCGCAGGTGATTGACGACCTTCATTCGATAAATGCAGCCATGTACCAATAGCAGCAGTGCTGAAACAGGAATGTTCCCAAACAGTGCCTACAGACATTGCTTAGATGCTGGCAGAGCATTCTGCAAAAACTACTGCCAGTTCCAACCAAGATCCGGCATTTCGCTGCTACCTTGTGACTGTAGAGAGGGGCAAGTTGTATTTAAGATCACACTGTTCAGGGTTACAACTCCCCTTTCTCCTTGTGGGAGCTGGAATTGGCCCTGTCTGAGACTCGTGACACTGCACCTGGTCATGACCAAATCCGGTACTGCATGCTTAGACATTTGCCAGCAGTGTCAAAGAAATACTTTTCGAATGTTTTAATCTTATGTGGTAGACAGGTCACCTCCCCAGCCTGCAGGGAGAGAGAGGCAATTTTAAGACCTCTCCTCAAACCAGGAAAGGACTCGACATGGCCCAGTAGTTACCGGAGTATTGCCTTAATGAGCTGTGCAAGAAAGACTTTTGAGCAAATGGTTAACAGTCATTCTGGTCTGGTTATTAGAGGCTAGGCAACTCCTTAACTGCTCTCAGTTCTGGAGATTTTGGTCCATTGTCGACAACCTGAACCTACTAGAGGCAGCTATTCAACAGGCTTTTCTATGTGAACATAGCTGTATTGGCATATTCTTTGATGTCAGTAAGGCATGTAAGACTACTAGAAGACACAGTATTCTTGTACAACTGCATCAATACGGCTTTCATGACCCCCTCCACATCTCTATAAGGTCTTTCCTGTCTCAGCGGTTTTTTAGGATCCGAGTTGGTGATATGCTGTCAGATCATTTTGAGCAGGAGAACGGTGTTCCTCAGGGCAGCGTGTAGTGTTTTAAGTGTTACCCTCTTTACCACAGCCATAAATAGCATTTTATCTACGCTAAGGAGTCCTGCACAGTGCTCCTTATTTGCGAGCAATTTTGCTGTTTTGAGTTCTCACTACAGTGTTGCAACAGTGAGCCATCAGTTGCAACTTACACTGTGGATTAGAGGAGTGGGCTGCAAACACGGGTTTTCAATTTTCTGCAGATAAGTGTGTGTGTGTGTGTGTTCATTTTAATCATTCTTGTCGTATTTTTAATTTACTTGCCTTGCGTATGAATGACACCATTCTACACTTTAGTGACTCGGTGAAGTTCCTGGGCCTCATTTTTGACTCTAGATTGTTGTGGTTGCCACAGCTGAGAGACCTGAAAGCCAGGACCCTAAAGGTGCTGAACATCATAAAATGCTTTAACCACAGATCTTGGGGACAGGACACATCTGCTCCAGTTTTATAGGGCTTTTGTGTGCTCGTGGCTAGACTACCGGTGCACAGTGTATGGGTCGACGAGGCCTCGTTATCTGAAGATTATTGATGCTATCCACCATGAGGGGATTAGGCTGTGCGTGAGTGCTTATTTCCCAGCCCCATACCCAGTCTCTGTGCTGAGGCTGGTGAACTGATGCTTTAAAATTTGAAGGCAACTCCTGAATGTGTGTCATGCTTGTAAGTTCCTCACAGCTCTGAATTCACCTGCATACCATATTGTTGCTCACCCCCTGTTGAATGCCTTTTCTCCCATTGATCATGAGTGATAAGGCCATTTGAGGTACATGTTCGGCATGTACTGGAGTCACTTAGAGTGAAGCAAGTCCAGCCTCAAATCCTGGGTTTTAGTCATCTGCCACCCTGATTACTGCAGAGCCCCAGACTCATTTTAGGTTTCGTCAGTACAGGAGAGATTGTACTATTGCTTCTGTTTTTAATACAATATTTTCTGTCATATATTAGCACCACAAGTATATAGCTGTCTTTGCGAATGGGTCTAAACAGGGTTACTGTACATTCCTCCGTTGTTTTCCCAGATCGTGTCATCAAGGTCGGACTGCCTTAAGATTTAATGTCTTTGATGCAGAATTATATACAGTCTTGCAGGCACTGGAGCAGATGAGACGTTGTTTCGGTTTTAAATTTCCTGCCTGTTCCGATTCTCTGAGTGCCCTTCACTCTCTAAACGTTTGTATCCAGCAGCTAAAGTAGCCCACAATATCCAGGATGCCCTCCTCCAACTGCAACGACTGGGGAAGGAGGTGACTTTCTGCTGGGTACCAGGGACATGGGTATTGCGGGGAGTGCCAGGACGGATCTAGCAGCCAAGGCATGTCGTGATACTCAGTTATTTGAGTGTGCCATCCATGTGTGCCTCACTGTTGGGATCCAAAGTCTTGTACCAGTGGGAGGATGAGTGGCTGGAAGTGACAGACACTAAGCTCTGTCAAATAAAGCTCACAACGTGGCCGTGGCATACCTCCTTCCAGCCACGTTGACGGGACGAGGTCCTCCTCACTTTTCTTCCCATAGGCCACAACCCTATGATGTGTGACTTCTTGCTCAGGCAAGAGGAACCTCCAGTGTTTGGTGCTTGTGGAATACAGATCACTGTGTGCCACATTTTATTGGACTGTGTTTCATTTTCTGACCAGTGGGTCATGGCAGGTTTGCTGATGGGTCTGCCTTCTATTTTAAGTAGCATGCAAACAGATGTGGTTTGGATTTTAAAGTTTTGTGAATTGTCCAATATTTTTCTGAAGATGTTAGGGGAATTGTTTTAATGTGTTCACTGGGTGACTGGCTAACCCAAGTATTTTGTAAGTGGTCAGCCAGTCACATCTCCCTGACCTTTCTTTCAGCTCCTTTGTCGTTTTACTTATGTTTTAATCTGCTGTATAGCACATTTTAGAATTTCTTCATTGTCGTAGTGTGTATGTTAACATTTTCAATGTTTTATTCACATTAATTTCTTTTAATGTGTGTGAGGGCACTGATAACCTTGCTGTTGGGCGCCTGTGAGTCCCAAACACACACTGTACCTTGGAATTCTTACTCACTTCCCAGTACATTTATTTATAATGGTTTTTGTTGGTGATAATACAAATTAGTTTCAATTGAACTGCGAGATTCACAGTCATATGACATAACAGAAAATGCGTTTGCAGTTGCGAATATGGACAACCGTCAGCTGTATAATGAAATTACGACAATGACAATTTGTGCTGCACCGGGACTCACACGGATTTTGTGCATATCACGAGCAGTTGCCTTACCCAAGGTAGCCAAAGGTTCTGGAAATCAGGGAATATCAGGGAATTTCAAACTTATCAGGAAAATGTCAAGGAAATGTGGAAAAAAAACATTGGAAAAATCTCGTTTTTATCTCAGTAGATGAAATGGTTTGTTTACTGAGGTATCATGCATCATTGCTGGCTAGGTGCAGCTGAGTATGTGTGCCACTTCCCTACTGCCTCATTACTATTAGTTCTCTCCTTCCTACCACTCCTCCCAGCTTGCAGTCAGTGCTGCCACAACATCTCGCCACTAGCCTAGCAGCTGCCTACAAGTGGCAGGAAGGCATGAGAAGTGGTTTTTTTGGATCTGATTCTTAGAGACTGTAGACATAGTGGCCGGAGACAGTGGTCGTGAGTGCACGAGTTGTTTCTGAGTGACTGTATGCTTTCTGACAAGAGCTATGGCTGAAAATTTAGTTGTGAGAGTGTAATTGTCTTTCCTACCTGCCTGTCTCTGGCTCAGAAATCATCTTTATGGTGAGTTTCTGCCTTTCCTCGTTATTATTGATTCTCAGAGTATTTGAACACGTTGTCTGTTGTATGGATTGATCACTATGGTCTCATTTCATCAACATGATGTCTGTGGTTCAGGACTAGCTGGCCACACGAGTGGGTTTCCACAACGGGCCAAAACCACAGGCTGTTACTAAGAGTATCTGTAATGGATCGTGCGTGCTGGTCTGAAGCAATTCAGTTTCCACTAATGTGCAGACACTGCCTGTCGGATCTAGTCTCACTGATCTCCCTACAGGCCCTGTCTGTTTTTGTGTGGTGTAAAGCAGCAGATGTTCATGATATATCCGTGGATCCAGGACTGCAATGCTCATCAGCAGGCCAGAGGTCATGTGATGGATTTCAGGAATTGCAACTCTCACTGCAATTATATTGTACAGTGTGGCATTTTATGGACATTTTATTTGTTCTACTACATTTTGGCATTTCAAAAGTAGTTTAAATGTTGGAAAGTATGGACGATAAGAAGAAGAAAATTGTCAGTCACTGACAGTTTGTACGCTATGTACTCATAGATTTCTCAAAAGAAAAATTGCAAAATACCTGTAAAATAATAGATATAACACAGTAGGTAATAACTGACAATAATGAACATAGTAGAACTAACATTTATTGCGGTCACCTACATTGTTGGTTTACACAATTCTTCCCAACCTTATACACTTCTTTCAAGAGGCCTATTTTTTCTGAAGTTATTTCAGAAATCAGTGAATGTATTTTAAATCTGTCTTGCGACTCCAAGGAAATCCGTATTTTTGTCACAAAATATGTTTCGTTTTATTGAAGTAAACAACATCAATGATTTAAATAAAAAACTTATAATATTTGGCTTGCTTTCTCCATCTAAAAAACAGTTCATTACAAAAGCTGTTGATGTTAGTACTTAATATTTCTGCTCATATCAGGAAACATCATCTGCTTGCAAGTTTTTGTTAAATATTTCCTTGTTTGCACTATTGTTTCTTGTACCATAGCTGCAAAGACAGATTGTCAACTTCCATCTTAGCTTACTCTTGAGGTGTCAAAATTTGTCAGGGAAAAATGCTAAAACTTTCAACCACGCGTCTGCTATACCATGTGGCTATCTTAGCACGACTCATGGTCAGACCTAAACTTCTGGCTCTGATTCGTGCTCAGATAGCCAAATGGTATGGTGACTGCATGTGATAAGCAGGAAATCTGGGGTCAGGTCCCAGTCCAGCAAACATTTTCTTTGTTATCATTCCGTTATACAGATGATGATTGTCCATATTTGCAACTGCAAATACATTTCTTCTATTTCATAATGGCTGTAGTCGCTGCATTGCCTTTTGTTTCGGTCATGCATGCATGCATGTCTGAAGGAATTTTGCATCACAATTCGTAATAACTCAGGCACTGCAATATCATATACACAAAAATAATTTTCATTTCCTTGTCCAGAGTTCAGAATTGAGTTACATACCCTGCTAGTAAGTTATTCAACAATACAGCATTAGCCACTGTTTCTACAAATTATCTGAATATCTATATTCAGTGATAGAAAAGCTCTCTGAACTACGTGGTAAGTAGCCATGTTAGTTATAAAGCTGCATAACAAGAAATAATGTACTATAAATGTAAGTCAGTTTTTTCTTTGAAAAATACCATTGTAACCAAATAAATATTAATCTAATAATAGCAGATGAACGGCAGCTCTGTAGTAAAACTAAGATGGCAAGAGCTTTTATCAAAGTAGCATCTTTCTCGCTTATTTTCTTTATTAATTTTAGGTGGCATACTTGTGAATAGCATCTATACAGTATGTGAATTAATTTTCTATGATATGTTTGTCTTGTGTATACCATGACTTGTTCTACATCCCTGAAGGTTTCACTCTTGATGAGGTCTACATAATACAATGAATGAGCAGATGAAAACAGGCTGAATCTAGTCTCTGGGAGAACTTTGTTAACATTTCCTTTGTAGGAACTTTCCTTATGCTGAAGACATCCCTGTAGCTGTTTCATAATTGCCTCTACTATAAACTAATTTTTTAAACTGGATTGCAAAACTCTTATTTTATAATTGTTCTTAATGCCTTAATAATCATAAATATAAGCTGAATTGAAATTAAATGTTACCATTGTCTAGTAAATTTATGAGGAAGATGATTTAGATAAGAAAACTTCACTATTCATGTACATAATCTGTCATCTTTTCAATATTGCCTTCCCAGTAAAACAGGTCAGTGCACAAAACTCAAAATGGTTGCATCACAAAGGTTATGAGAGTATCATGCGAGGCTAGTAGGTCACTCTATGAGCAAAGTGTAGCTCCATAAGATCCAAATTTCCTCAGTTTTTTAACTTCACTAGAAGGTCCGTATAAGTAACATCTAAGGCAAAACAACTAGCAAATCAAGCCTACATGCAGTGGCTTCCTCCCTGTAACAACATTCATCTTACTAGTCAGAGACTGAGTAAATGCCATGACAGTGTTGAAGCACAAGGACTGCATATTTTGTAATAAATTACCTTGCTCAGTCAAAATAATAAATCCTTCGGGAAGACAGTTACCAGTATAATACTCCAGCATTATTTTTATTGTGTTGCTGAATTTATGGAGACGAATTTATGTCACATGTAACTTTTTGTTGACAATGTAATAATGTTGAATGGTGTGGTAGCTAACTTACATTTAATACTTTTGTTGATATATGTACAGGGTGACCCGAAAGTCCATCTACATTTGAAAATGCTGCAGTTCATGGGATAATCTAGGTAGAGGTAAAAATTGACACAAATGCCTGAAATGACATGGAGTTTTATTGAAACAAAAAATGAGTGCAAAAACCGGCTAACAGGTGGTGCTGGACAGTAACACATCAGTGACGCCACATGAGGATAAACACCTGCTGGAAGGTGCGACTTTAATGCAGGACAGTGCTTCATCCCATATTGCTAGATTTGTGCAAGATCTCTTGCGCACATTGTATGGTGAAGATTATGTGCTGAGCCTCCACGTCAGTCGCGCTTGGCCTTCCTGGTCCACAGACCTTTGCCATGTGATGATTGGTTGAGGTTTTAGCTGAAGCCACTATCATCCAGGCTTATTAGGTGTGCTAAAAGATAACATCGGACAGCATTTTCTCACTGTACCTGCTGATATGCAGTACAGTGCTGCTCACAACAGTGTCCCACAACTACAGGTATTGTTGATTGATGGCCGACATGTTGAGCATTTGTTATAAAGAACATTGTCTAGATAAAAATCCACTATTACACTAATTATTGCTCTTGCATCACATGAAGTGCTATCTGTCGGCCATTTCATGCCTATTTTTTGGTTTCAATAAGACCCCATGTCATTTCGAGCATGTGTCAATTTTACCTTCTACTTATATTATTCCATGAAGTATTGAAATTTCAAATGTTAATGGACTTTTGAATCCCCTGTACTCTGTGCTCTACAGTACATATATATTTTAAAATGATTGTAGTGGAAAGATATGCATGTTCTGTTGTTTACAGTGCATGAATATTTAAAAAAAATCATTGTAATGAAAAGCTATATGCTTCTTCAACAGTTGCTGTAACTTATATCCCTTATAAACATGATTCTGTGGCTATATTGTTGTTATTATCTTGATTTGCACTGTTTGGTTCTTCTAGCATGCCCAATACACCTTTTTTTTTTCTTTTTGATCGTAATTTTCCGTATTTGTCTGAAATCTCTGCACTCCTTCTATGCATCATTTCCACTGAATATTGCATCTATTATCTGGAACTACCTTAAGGTCTAGCTGCATTTCTCAGATCCATTGGCATCCTGTCTTCTTTCTCATCACAAGTTGTAAAATCCTGTTTGTTTTCATTTGCAAGATCTGGAAGAAAGGAGAGATTCTTTTCTTCTTCATTATGCTGGTGATGGGTCTCTTGAGAGAGACAGTTTCATTGGGCAGGAGTCTTGACTTCTTTGATCTGGTATTTTTTATTTACACTAGTTCTGATGATTCTTCTTTCAGTTTCGAGAGATGATCAGTGTTCTTTCATTTTTAATTTGGAACTGGTTTTGCATGCATAAGTGACTCCCAGAAGAGTTACAGTTTTATAGTGTTGGATCTTAGTGTCAATAGAGAAGCATTTATTATTATTCATTGGCAAGGTTGGAAACTGATCTCTCTTTATTTTGTTGGTTCTATTTATCTATGTTTCTTTTTGACATAAGTGTGATGATTTCTCCAGGATATTTATACTTCAGAACTATGTTAATTTTTTGGTTGTTTATGAAGATGTTAGCTATTTTTATGGATTTTGTGAGAATGATCTCAGTTTTCTCAAATCTTGTAATTCTGTTTTAAGATATTTTTTGGAGACATGGTCTGGGCTTGTGCTTTTACATCAAGACTTAAGAAAGACCAAAATCGTCTACAAAACCCAAGCAGCTTGTTCTTATTGAGACTTTGGCTCTAATTATGATTTTAGATGGGTTTTCCTTTTGCCAAATTTTCATAATGTAATTGAGAGCTGCACCAAAAAGCAATGGGGTTAATCCACCAATTTTTCTATCATCAGTATGTATTGTGAAAACTTTAGAAATTTTTTTTCCCTTGAACTTTACCTTGGAATGTGTGTTTTTTACAGTTAGTTCGATGATTTCTATTCATTTGGTATGAAGACCACATGATCTGAGGATTTTTAAAAGTGTATGTGTATGGATACTATAATAGGCTTTTCTGAAATATGTGAATGGAATAAACAGCTCTTTATTTCTATACTTGTAATATTCCATAAGCTATTTCAAGCTGAGAATTCTTTGTGGGCAGTTTTTGTATAAGTGGAATCCTCCTCGGTATTCTACAAGTTGTGGTTCCAGAATGTTTTTGATATCTTAAATTATATGGGAAAAAATTTTGTATGTGTAATCCAATGGGTTATTCACTCCAGTCTTGTCACAGAACCCATTGTACCAACAGTATAGCTTGATATATCTCCCTTTTTGTCATTACTGACACTGGGTAAAATAAATGCAGTGGTGATATTGGACTCATAACTTTCATTAATCGTAAACTGCATACTATATCAGAATAAATATATGTATTTACAACAATTCATTTATGTAAGAATCTATTCCCTAGAGGTTTTGAAAGGATTTTGAATTCCAACAGCTTACTTAGTTGTGGTTTATGTTTCTTCAAAATAATGTGATGTGGTACAAAGTCACGGACAAAATTTATTAATATGGCAGAGAAACACTACGTTTTTCCAATTTAAAAAAATTCACTTTGTTGGAATGACCAAACTCCATCCCAAAAGTGCATTTCTAGAAGGCCTGCAAAATCCCTTTGTCTGATTACCATAATTTTTTTATTGGGCTCAAAACTTTTTGATTCATAAATTTCATTACATGTGGAAGACAGATGTCAAATGACATTAACAGGTTGGATATTCCAGCAGTTCGTATTTTTGACTTCTACAGTTTCCCCATTGTCAAAAATTTTTGTAGTGATTGTGTTATCCTAATGAAAGAATTTTTTTTGTCCGAACCAGACCTCTTCTGCCCATAACTTTCTGGTAGATAAAGTTGCATTTTCCTTTTTTAGTACAAAGCCTCTGGCTTTAATTACTCTTTTGCATGAAGTGGTGGATCCAAGTCTCATCCTCAGTAAAATATTGATGCACAAAGCACTTGTGTTCTTGTTAAGGTAATTCAAATCTTGCTGAGAAATTCATTTTGGAATTTGATTTTGGTCAACATGTTTATATTTTACAAACCTTTCTCATTGTTAATTCTTTTGCAGAATGCATCATTCTCTTTATTTTGATATGCCAAAGACGTCAAATGTTTTTTGCATATTTTAATACCTATTATCTGGTAGCATGTTATGCAATTTCTTTCTATTTTCATCTGTGGCTGCAGTTTTTGGACAACCTTTACACTGAACATCTTTAGGAGAAGTACAGTCATATTTGAAGAAGATACTCATTAGTCAATTGTTGAACCTAAAGGAACAGACTATACAAAATAGATAGGTTTATTGGGTGTGGAAGGCATCAGTTCATTTTCAAAACTCATCTGTTGTGTGTAATGAAATTGTACAACCATTACTTTTGTTGCTGGCCAAGCCTTTGAAAGAGGGAGAAAAATGGTATCTAATTTTAGAAATGCAAATAAAAGTTGTTTATCACTCGTTTGTGCTGTATTGGCTGAACAACAGACTTTCCTTGTCATTTTAACTTATTCAGCTGAAAGTTATTCATTATTTCAGGAGCCTAATGTTGATCATGGAGACCATGGAAATGGTGATCCGGATGAAGAGTTTGACGAGATGACATTTGAAGATTACATTCCTTTTAAAGTGGAGGCTACATATGATGAGTAAGAGTTATTCTTTTTTTTTTTAAAAAAATAGTGAATGTCCTCTTACATATGTATTTTTGTTTCTAAACAGTATTATCTAAACAGTACTATACAATTAATTAAAACATACTGTTCATTTTCAGAACTTTTCAGTGTGATTTGTGCTTCTGTTTGTAAAACATTTTTCATATTCATTGGTTTGGCTGTGGCATGAAAATCTTTCTATCTTTTAAACCACTTTTACCTCTTTGTCTTAAGCAATAGAGTCATGTAAATGCTTTTGCTGTGGCAGATCTCAAGAAGCAATACAAATTGTTTCTCCTACAACCAATGAGTGTTACAATTCCAGATAGCTTTTGTACTCATCTGTGATGTAGTTTTTGTGTAGTTATAGCTTTTACTTAAAATTAGCTAAATAATCACATCAAATGTTAGTAAATGAAGTGTGTGATTGAAAGTCTAGTCCAGGAATAAAATATTTTTACTCACAACACTCAAGTTTCAAATACCTTTACAATAGTGCTCACAAGTATAGTTTTTATTCCTAAACATGCAATGTTTATTTTTGATTCTCTCTCTCTCTGGTGTGTGTGTGTGTGTGTGTGTGTGTGTGTGTGTGTGTGTGTGTGTGCGCGCGTGCATGCGTCTGTGTTTGGGGGAGAATTAGAGATTTCTGAGCATGTTTTAACTTTTTGGCTGTAGTGTATAATGCATTTGGTAGCAATTCTGCAAAAATTCCTGTTTCCAGCTGCTTGTGTTATATATTTATTCGATAGACATAGCAACACATTTACATGCAGCATATTTTTACATTATGAGAATATGGTCCTTAACCAGATTGTGTACTGCTGATTTGTTGTTGCGATGAATTTCAAAGCACAAGGACTTTTTTCCCTCCAGTACAATGTGTAGTAATTTTGTATTGGTTGTTAAACAATCAGGTTCTGAAAGAAATAGTTGATTGTACATTGCATAAGCAAGAAATGTCTTCTCAGGATTATCTATTTAGAATAAGATCTTGAATTCAGCACTACATGGTGTTCCGTACAGTTTTGAAATAATAATAAAAAAAAAGGATTACTTGCTACCAGAATTTGTTACATTAATTTTTGCCTCATTGAGCATGATTTACAAGGGCTCATGAAGAAGACTGAACCTGATACACCCCTGATGGCTGCTCTTTCATATTTGAAAAGAGAGAGGGTAGGTGGCAGCACTGTCCGTCCCTACACACCACAAAATGAAAGTGTAGTGATAGGAATAGTGTGGACAGTTAATTCTCTGTGCTTATTTAAAACATAAAGTTTCAAAAATTTGTGAAATGCAGTGCTAATGATAATCAACCTGATCCTGCAATATTTGGGTTGTTGAAAGACCATAAGAGACAAGTTTTTCTTGCAATACAAAAAGTGAGTCTTGTGATGCAGTCTTGTTGTGTTACAGAAGTAACTGTCATTATGACACTTGTGTTCATCTGTGATGATCTGATGATTCACATTTATATACATCACTCTGCTAGCTGTTGTACAATGCAATGTGAAGGGTACTTTGTACCATTTCTTGCCATTCCCTTTCTTGTTCCATTCATGGATGTAGAAAAAGCTAGTAAAAAATGATGGTATATGTGCCTCTGTATTCGTCCTAATTTTGACCTTATGGTCCTTATTTAACATACCCCTTGGAGGTAACAGAATCATTCTACAGTCTCATAAATGCCAGCACTTTAAACTTTCTCAATAACATTCCACAAAAAGATCACTTTCTTCCACGAAGTGATCCCATCTGAGCTCACAGGTCTGTAATACACTCATACTGATCGACTCAACCAGTAATAAATCTCTGAATTACTTTGATTTTTCTCTTTAACTCAACATGGAGAGGATCGAAAACACATGAGCAATACAAAACGATTAATTGCATGACTGTTCTATGTGTGGTCTCCTTTAAAGGTGTGCTTCACTTTTGCTGAACCCTCCCAATAACTGTAGTCTGCATTTTAGCTCCCCTACAACTGACCTTATGTGCTCATTCCATTACACATCATTTCACAATGTTATGCATAGATATTTAATTGATAAGAATGTGTTTGAACATTACACGGATATTTTTTCATTCCATACACATAAACCTACATTTATTCACATTCAAAGCAAGTTGCTATTCATCTTTCCAAATAGAAATTCTGCCGAGGCATGTAGTAAAAGTAAGAAATCATTTTATAATTGAAGCATTGAGTGCCAAATAGGCACGTAAGTGAGACTGAAAATATTGCTAAGCTTTTGAACAATGCTCTTTTTTCAGAGCTAGCAAGTACAGAAAGCCCCCCCCCCCCCCCCCACACACACACACATATACACACTTTTTTGCATAGTTCATTTGTTGTGGAATTACAATGTGTTGGTAGTACAGCATAACTGAGATGAAGGCTTCCATTCAGTCCCTTGTTGACAATATGAAGATGGTATCTGTTGCCGAAAGAACAGATACCATTGATGACCGTGCAGCTTCTCTATAATGAAATGATAATTAAACCGAAACCCTTAGCTGCTGACAGGTGTTGTTGATATACATCAATGGGGACAGCTGAAAATGTGTGTCCCGACTGGGACTCAAACCCGGGATCTCCTGCTTACATGGCAGACGCTCTATCCATCTGAGCCACCAAGGGCACAAAGGATAGTGCGACTGCAGGGACTTATCCCTTACACGCTTCCTGCTACACCCACATTCCCAACTGTCCGCAACCTACATTTGTAGTATTAGTAACAATACGAATGTAGGTTGTGGACAGTTGGCAATGTGGGTCTCATGGGAAGCATGCAAGGAATAAGTCCCTGCAGTCGCACTATCCTCTTTGCCCTTGGTGGCTCAGATGGATACAGCGTACGCCATGTAAGCAGGAGATCCCAGGTTCGAGTCTTGGTCAGGGCACACATTTTCAGCTGTCCCCATTGATGTATATCAGCAACACCTGTCAGCAGCTAAGGGTTTAGATTTAATTATCATTTCCTTGTTGACAAGTCTGGTGTGACAGTTGAAGATAGCAAAACAAAAGCTGAAGTTTCAAATTTCGCTCTGAAGAAATTGTTCACACACGAGAATCGTGCAAATGTACTGTCATTTGGCCATCAGACAGACTCCCATGTGGACGACATAGTAATAAGCATCCCTGCTATAGAGAAACAACTGAAAGTTTTGAAAGCAAATAGATTACCAGGTCTGGATGGAATCCCAATTTGGTTTTACAAAGAGTTCTTCTCTGTGCCATTGGCCCCTTACCTAACTTGCATTTATTGTTAATCTCTCACTCAGCATAACATCCCAAACTACTGGAAAAAAGTACAGATGACTCCAGTACATAAGAAAAGTAAGAGAATGAACCTGCAAAATCACAGACCAATATCCCTAACTTCGGTTTGCTACAGAATCCTTAAACTTATTGTCAGTTTATTATATTCAAACTTTCTTGAGACTTTGTCCAAGTGTCAGCATGGTTTTAGAAAGCAACACTCAGTTTGCTCTTTTCTCACATGACGTACTGTGAACGATGGATGAAGGGCAACAGGCAGATTCCATATTTCTAGATTTCCAGAAAGCATTTGACACAGTGCCCCATCGCAGGCTGTTAACGAAGGTACGGGTGTATCGAATAAGTTCACAGATATGAGAGTAGCTCAAAGATTTATTAAGTAATAGAACCCAGTATGTTGTCCTCGATGACGAATGTTCATGAGAGACAAGGGTATCATCAGGGAAGTGTGCTAGGACTGCTGTTGTTATTTATATACATAAATTGTGTGGCAGAAAGGGTAGTCAGCGATCTCCAGTTTTTTGCTGAAGATGCTGTGGTGTACAGTAAGGTGTCAAAGTTGAGTGATTGTAGGAAGATACAAGATGACTGAGACAAAATTTCTAGTTGGTATGATGAATGGCAGCTAGCTCTAAATGTGGAAAAACATAAGTTAATGTGGATGACCAGGAAGAACAAACCTGTAATCTTCGGTTACAGGATTACTAGTGTCCTGCTTGACACTGTCAAATTACTTAAATATCTGGGCATAACTTTGCAAAGTGATGTGAAATGGAATCAGCATGTGAGAACTGTGGTAGGGAAGATAAACTGTCAGCTTTGGTTTATCGGGAGAATTTTAAGAAAGAGTGGTTCACTTGTAAAGAAGACTGCGTATAGGGCACTGGTGTGACCTATTCTTGAGTACTGCTTGAGTGTTTGGGATCTGTACCAGGTCGGATTGAAGAAATACATTGAAGCAACTCAAAAGCAGGCTGCTAGGTTTATCAGTAAGTTCAAACAATATGTAAGTGTACAGAGATGCTTCGGGAACTCAAATGGGAATACCTGGAGGGAAGGATATGTTCTTTTCAAGAAACAGTACTGAGAAAATTCAGAGAACCAGGATTTGAAACTGACTGCCAAACAATTCTGGTGCCACCAACACATATTGTATGTAAGGATCATGAAGATAAGATTCGAGAAATTAGGGCTCATTTAGAAGGCACATAGGCAGTTGTTTTTCTCTTGCTCTATTTGACTAGTAGTGGTCATGGTACACTCTACACTCCATCATGCACCATACAGTGGCTTTCGGAGTATCTATGTAGATGGGTTGTATTGGGCAGACTGTGGGGGGGGGGGGGGGGGGGGGGAGGGAGGGAGGGAGGGTTGAAGGTAAGGATGGCTGACTAGCTGGGAGGGAGATTCAGCAAGGGTACGAGGTGATGATACTAACCTGGTTTGAGCCTTGTCTTCCTGGTAACACCTCCGGTTTGTTGTTTCCAGACTGAAAACTTGTTGGATATTGAACTATGTTATACAACACTGCACACAACAGAACTGTTTTTTAGTTTCACTTGGTCACACATTTATTAACTTCAATTGACCTGTTGGATGATGGCCAGTTTCCTAATTGGATGAACTTTACTACTGGGTGGAGGATACTGACATGAAGATGTTAGCACATTCATACTTCAGCACAAACGTCACAATACAAGAGCAGACGGAAGATTTTTGGGTAGGAAGGCGGAGGTGCTGAGTCGCCGATAGGAACAACAGAAAGGTTGTCAAACTAAGCTTTTGGCCAAACAGGCCTTTCTCATGAGAATGAACACCATACCCCCCCCCCCCCCCCCCCCCCCACACACACACACAAAGAACCACTCTCTCTAGCCGCCAAAGCCAGACTTAGTCTGTACTCGAGCGGATGAGCTACATGTTCAGGCAAAACCAGGCTAGCCTACATATCCAGTGACAGGTTCAGTGACTACACTCGTCATGCACTTCCTCCTTTCATAAATGATAGTTTATAGAAACACGGTCAGTTGAGCACTACTTATTATTAAAACGAATATAAATTTTCAGTGTGGCCCAAGTCAAAATTCATATATGAATTGCAGTCTGGTAAACACACCTCATACACACGATAGCCAAACAAGTTCATACAATTATTTCACACAGCCACGTTATTAACAAGATAAATGACACTGAAATGTTAATTGATCAATATGTGACAGCCGTAAGACTTTTATATCTTAAACTGGCTAGCTGGATCTAATAGATCATGACCATGCATCAAAAAGTCAATTGGGTACTTTCTAGGCACCAACTTTACTACATGATGTTAGCAGATTGATTAATTAATGATGGATGTTATGCTGCCCAGAATAATTTGGGCAACACAATTATAATGGTAAACTTGGGAATTAAACAGGCATAATGGCGCAAAAGGGAACAGTAATTTCGAGTGTATCTGAACTGTAATACCAAATATCTTTTTGGTTAATTAGTTTCCAGGAAATTAAAACAAATTACAGTAATTTAATGGTAGGTGTCAACATTTCTAAAACTACTGATAAGCTCAGCCAGAATCTCGTACTACGTACTATGGTAGTAATTTCAGTCATCCATTACTTTTAATTAATATGGTTTCCAGAAAACTAAATACACCTCTATAATCATCACAATGAAAATTATCAACTCAATAATGCATTTGCGTGAAATATGGCCTGAATAAAATTTTGACGGACTAGGACATATACACATACACTCCTGGAAATGGAAAAAAGAACACATTGACACCGGTGTGTCAGACCCACCATACTTGCTCCGGACACTGCGAGAGGGCTGTACAAGCAATGATCACACGCACGGCACAGCGGACACACCAGGAACCGCGGTGTTGGCCGTCGAATGGCGCTAGCTGCGCAGCATTTGTGCACCGCCGCCGTCAGTGTCAGCCAGTTTGCCGTGGCATACGGAGCTCTATCGCAGTCTTTAACACTGGTATCATGCCGCGACAGCGTGGACGTGAACCGTATGTGCAGTTGACGGACTTTGAGCGAGGGCGTATAGTGGGCATGCGGGAGGCCGGGTGGACGTACCGCCGAATTGTTCAACACGTGGGGCGTGACGTCTCCACAGTACATCGATGTTGTCGCCAGTGGTCGGCGGAAGGTGCACGTGCCCGTCGACCTGGGACCGGACCGCAGCGACGCACGGATGCACGCCAAGACCGTAGGATCCTACGCAGTGCCGTAGGGGACCGCACCACCACTTCCCAGCAAATTAGGGACACTGTTGCTCCTGGGGTATCGGCGAGGACCATTCGCAACCGTCTCCATGAAGCTGGGCTACGGTCCCACACACCGTTAGGCCGTCTTCCGCTCACGCCCCAATATCGTGCAGCCCGCCTCCAGTGGTGTCGCGACAGGCGTGAATGGAGGGACGAATGGAGACGTGTCGTCTTCAGCGATGAGAGTCGCTTCTGCCTTGGTGCCAATGATGGTCGTATGCGTGTTTGGCGCCGTGCAGGTGAGCGCCACAATCAGGACTGCATACGACCGAGGCACACAGGGCCAACACCCGGCATCATGGTGTGGGGAGCGATCTCCTACACTGGCCGTACACCACTGGTGATCGTCGAGGGGACACTGAATAGTGCACGGTACATCCAAACCGTCATCGAACCCATCGTTCTACCATTCCTAGACCGGCAAGGGAACTTGCTGTTCCAACAGGACAATGCACGTCTGCATGTATCCCGTGCCACCCAACGTGCTCTAGAAGGTGTAAGTCAACTACCCTGGCCAGCAAGATCTCCGGATCTGTCCCCCATTGAGCATGTTTGGGACTGGATGAAGCGTCGTCTCACGCGGTCTGCACGTCCAGCACGAACGCTGGTCCAACTGAGGCGCCAGGTGGAAATGGCATGGCAAGCCGTTCCACAGGACTACATCCAGCATCTCTACGATCGTCTCCATGGGAGAATAGCAGCCTGCATTGCTGCGAAAGGTGGATATACACTGTACTAGTGCCGACATTGTGCATGCTCTGTTGCCTGTGTCTATGTGCCTGTGGTTCTGTCAGTGTGATCATGTGATGTATCTGACCCCAGGAATGTGTCAATAAAGTTTCCCCTTCCTGGGACAATGAATTCACGGTGTTCTTATTTCAGTTTCCAGGAGTGTATATGTAATATGGATAACTGGTTTCAAAGAAACATGTGGAAAGAAAAAAGTGTTCATTATTAGGAATGCATGGTTCTAGTTTCGTTTGTTCCAATGGGATGGGAATTGTGGCATGTGCAAGGGGAGTTGAATGTACATGCCACTGTATGTGACACTCTTATAGAATTTTGAGACCGAAGTCTGATCAGTGCCCACTTTCAGGAGGCAGAATTTCAGTTGCTGATAGATAGATACAAAGGCTTAGCTTTTAGATTGAAAATAGTCCCTTAGTCAGGGAGGAGAGAGAGATGGGTTGGGGAAGGTTAAAAAGTAAGGGCATGTCACTGACTGCAGGATAAAAGGAACCCACCTTTAGTTGTTATGAGTGTAAACTAAGATCTTTGTGTACCATCATCCTTGCTATACTTCAATCTCTGGTAGGGTTTGAGTGACCTGTCTTTTCTTTTTTACATTCCCCACCCTGTGCCTCTCTCCTCCCTGATAAAGGATTTATTAGTTACTTGGGGTACACACAATGTTACTTTTCATTTCTAATGAACATCTGCTACCCAGTGCAACACACTGAGTTCTATTAGTCCAAAATTCATCCATCTAAATTTATCTTTGAAGCTATACATTTCATAGGCCTCCATTATCATTTGTGGAATCTAGTTGCAGCAAAGACATGGCTGGAAGACTGCAGTATCATGTATGGTGTACCCTAATATTTAAGGGGATGTTTCATTAACATTTAATGGTATATTGTGGTAGCCACAGAATGATGATAATTTCTCTCATGTTTGCATACATCTCTGTAATGAATTAAATTCTGACCATTTAGTTTTTTTTTTAGTTACTGATTATCACTAGTTTAGTTCTTGTTTACATAAAATTACATATTAAATTTATGTAGGGATTTGTTATGAGGAACTACCATTCATTTTTTTCTATATTAAAGTGAATGGAGCTAATTTTCATTGTTACTTTCCAAGTTTTTAATACTTTTTCGGCTTTTAAGGAGTACTATATTTGAAAATTTTGTGTGCTAAATTTTAAATATCACAGTATCTATATAAATTAGTAATTAAAAGTTTTCTTACTTTCAGAGACATTTCAGAACAGAAGGATGACAGTACTGGTCATGTAAAAGGTATTATCCGCACTTAATCAGTAATATTAGTGCATTGAAAGCCATGTTCAAATGTGCAATATCTCATTATAATATTGTTGAAAACACACACACACACACACACACACACACAGAGGAACACAAGGAAAGGAACAGAAGGGGTAGAGGACAGCAGTACAGCATAAGAGCAGGATTACCTACATGCAGGCAGTCATAGTTGCCCAATGTTCCAGAGACACAGGGGAATATTGTCCAATGTGCAAGGTAGGGGGTAGATGCTGGAGGCTCGAGGATGCTTGGGAAGAGCATGATAGAGGGAAACCACTGAGAGACAGTGTATTTATTGTTACACTTATCTTAAAACAAACTAAAATTGATTCCACCATCCTATAACAGATTATATCACCATTTGATGTGTGAAACATACAGCTGAAAATCCTTTTTAATAATTGCACCCAGAAGCAGATAAAAACGACAATGCAGTCACATCAAGAGAGAATGTAATTGAACTTGTGGAGAAAGCAATGTCACATAGGTATTATCAGATAGCAGCTATCCTTTCCTCTTCAGAAGAAATGTTAGTTTGCATACTGTCATTATGTATGAGGTGAGGGCAACTTAAGGCAGAAACAAATGATATTTTTTGCCCAGGAGCAAGCCTTTAGGGCTGTAGTAATGTTCATTTGTGAATCTCGTGTAGATCTTTATGTAACAAGTGGGGGATTGAAACTTCCTGGCAGATTAAAACTGTGTGCCCGACCGAGACTCGAACTCGGTCGGGCACACAGTTTTAATCTGCCAGGAAGTTTCATATCAGCGCACACTCCGCTGCAGAGTGAAAATCTCATTCTGGAAGTGGGGGATTCTTACATTAACATCACAGTATATCTGTTTACTAATATTCAGGGTAGATAACTTTTAAAAAGAATTACAGCGCCCTTTCAGTGAAAACGTGTTGGAAGCACATCCTTAAATGTTGCTCAAATGCAGATCTCTGCAACATACATTTTAAATAAGCTATGGTAATAACTGAAGGCTTTTAATAGTGAACCGAGTTGAGGACTTGTGCCTTATAATTGAATAGAATTGAATTGTTGAGAGTCTGCTCTCAATAAATCTAAAGCAACTATGGACAATATGACCCCACAAATGAAGAACCGAGTGGAATCTTCTTTTCTGCTGTAGGATTACATTGTGCACAATAATTGTACATATAATATAGGGCATGTCACAAACAGAAAAACTATCACTTACTTTGTAACAATTTTGCTTACATTCTAACATCACTGATTATAAAGAACAATGTATACAAATTTAATGTGATATGTGCTCTTCAACACTGTAAAAATTTCTTTTCCACCAGATAGTCTTTGAGTTTCTTTGGAAAGTTAGTGTCTTGTGCACCATCATGCAGATTTTTAGGCAGACTGCTTAGTAATTTGATGCCTTAGTACTGAGGTCCTTTTTCTAGTGCTCTCAGTCAGTGGTGTATGCTTTTTATATCATTGTTCCTTTATGTGTTGTGGGTGTGTACACTAGCATTTATAATCCACTGTACCCTATCTTTTGTGATGTGTATTGTTCTCTTACATGTGTACAAAGATGTGAAAGTTAAGAGGCCTTGATTTTTGAGGAAGTTTCTGCATGTTTCAGAAGTCTTGTGTCTTAAAATGAACCTTATTGCTTCTTTCCATAACATGAACCCTCTTTGTGTTTCTTGATTGTTTGAGTTCCCCTACACTTCCGCAGATGTGATGCGAAGAGTGCGGTATACAGAAGCTGTCTGTATACTGTGATAACTGCTTCATTATGAATATGAGGGAGATTAGTTTCATACAGACAAAATTAAATTTCTGCTTCCATTTCAGCTCATCATCATTGGTGATATCTAAGAATCAAGTGGATTCTACTTCTTCCAGCATTGTTTCACCCACCTCTAAATCCATTTGCCCAGCCCTCTCTTTGTTTCTGAATACTGGTTACAGTCTTCTTTTAGGTTTATTACCAGTTTATTTTCCAAGAGCTATTGAGCTGTGACTTTTTCAGAAATTAATGATCTTCTCTCAAGTTCTTCAACATCTTTGTCACTTTGCAGTATTGTCATGTCTTACCAAACCCTGCGACCTCTATATTTAGCATCTTTGGTTTCTAACTGGTATGAGTTCCCTAGACCTAGTATATGTATGGATACTAGTTCATGTGGATCAAAAGATAAGTATCAGACTACATGTCCAAAGATTTTTGATATCCTTTAATGCTTCTTTCAGATTAGGTAGTGGTTTATGTGCAGGAAAAATCGAAGGTGCAGCATGATTCAGGGATTGAATTAAACTGTGTTTTTCCCATACAACTGCCTGTGTGAGTTACTTCAGCTGTTGGAGGAAGGCAAGGATACACAGTCTCCATGTCTAGTAAATCTCTGAGTTGACAGCTTTCGTCACCTATAAATAACTTAGGCAGAGCAGCAACTGCTAAGTTTGTAGCAACTGTTGAAAGTGACAGTTTCCAGTCTCCATTTGTGCATTACAATGATGGGTGGGTCATTTTCATGCCCTCTCATAAATATCCCTGGTAGCTGCTACCGAAAAGTCATTTAAAAGTCATTTATAATCTACAAGGGAGGATCGGCCCCCCTGCGGGTCCGGGGATTAGAATAGGCCCGAGGTATTCCTGCCTGTCGTAAGAGGCGACTAAAAGGAGTACCTCCCCCTCAAGGGGGTAGTTAGCGCCTGCGTCCGGAGACGGACGGTTCCACGACCTCTATTTGTGGTCATTTTGCTTTTTCACTTCTTGTTTCTTCCTTCCTTTGGTTGGTTCCTTTCTTTGCTCTTCTCCACCTCACTGTCTTCCTTACTCTTTCCCTTGTCTTCTTCTCCTTGCCATCTCATTGCCTTCTTCTCCTTGCCATCTCATTGCCTTCTTCTCCTTGCCTTCTCATTGCCTTCTTCTCCTTGCCTTCTCATTGCCTTCTTCTCCTTGCCTTCTCATTGCCTTCTTCTCCTTGCCTTCTCATTGCCTTCTTCTCCTTGCCTTCTCTGGTCTCCGCCTCGGCGTTTGAGACAGTCTGTCCTCTCTCTCCCTCTCTCTCTTCTTTTTCCTCTTCTTCCTTCCTCCCTGTGCGCGCCTGAAGGCCGACCCACGCGTTCGCACGCGTAGCCGGTGACGGGGTAACGCGTAATTCCCCGCCCTGGGTAGACATGTAAGGCACGCATGTACCCCCTGGTAAAGGCCAGGCCCAGGGAGGGGTGATTGCCTGAGCTGATACCTTCTGACCATGCCGATTGGTCCCTCCGTCTGTTTCTCGGGAGGTGTGACCTGAGGTGTAAACATTCACCTAAGGTGGGAGTGCCCTCTGAGAGGGTCCCCACAAGGAAGGAGCGCGCCATCGGAGACGCTGGCAATCATGGGGGATTCCTCCGCAATGGATTTTTCTTCTTCTCTCTCGACTTCTGCCCAAAAACGGAAACTTGACCAGCCACCAGTGACAAAAGTACTACCGCCTGCCCCACAGTTCCTCGTCGTTTCTCGATCTGAGGACGGAAAGGATTTTTCCTCTGTCAACCCTTTCGTTATCCAGAAGGGCGTAGATGCCATAGCCGGATCTGTCAAATCTTGTACCAGGTTGTGTAACGGTACCTTATTACTAGAAACTGAGAGCGCCTATCAGGCACAAAAACTGCTTCGGGCCATACTCCTGTACACGTTCCCTGTCCGGGTGGAGGCTCACTGAACTTTGAATTCGTCTCGTGGTGTGGTCTATACTAGATCCCTCGACGGATTGACTGACGAGGAGATTCAATCTTTCCTCGCTGAGCAGGGCGTGACGGCTGTCCATAGGGTCATGAAAAAGGTCAACAATGACCTTGTACCGACCCGGACACTTTTCTTGACCTTTGATAGTGTTAAGCTGCCATCGCGCATCAAGGCGGGCTACGAGGTTATTTCTGTTCGCCCCTATGTCCCAACACCTACGCGCTGCTACCAGTGTCAGCGTTTCAATCACACTCGACAGTCTTGTTCCAATGCGGCTAAATGTGTCACTTGTGGCAGGGATGCCCATGAGGGTGACTGTCCACCTCCGTCTCCTCGTTGTGTGAACTGTCAGGGTGACCATGCCGCATCCTCCCGCGACTGTCCTGTCTATAAGGAAGAACGCTGTATCCGAGAAATTCGGGTCAAAGAGAAAGTGTCCACCTCGGCTGCTCGCAAGCTATTGGCTAGTAGGAAGCCCACGCTGCTCCCAGCGGGGAAATACAGTACTGTCCTCGCCTCTTCTCGGACTACCAGGGAGGTGGCAACACAGACATGCGATCTGACCTTCAGCACCACGGTCGTCCGTTCGGCCAGTGCTAAGATCGCGCGGTCAACGTCTCCTCTTCCTCCCATCACCCCACAGACACCAGCCCCTTCATCAGCTTCTGCTACGACGAAGACCCCGAAGTCAGATTCATGGGCCTTCAAGAAGGAACCGTCCTGTGCAGACTTCCTACGTACCTCGACCTCCCAGCCTTCGACCGGTACTTCCACCAAACGACCTTCCAAGAAGGCTCATCGGAAGCACAGTTCTCCTTCTCCGCCACGGCGCATTTCTTCTCCTGCACCACCCAGCGGTTGCCGCCCCAGGCCGTCATCCGTTTCGCCTGGCCGCACCGCTGGTAGCCGAACATCTGGCCGTTCACCGGCGGAGGAAGCTCCCCCTCCCGACCATCTTCCCAAGATGGCAGATGAACCTATAGACCCAATGGACGATGACTGTCCGCCTACTGATAGCGGCGGCAGTGCTCGCTCGAAGCCAGGCCCTCAGCGGCCTTCGAGGTGACCCCTTCTTTCATCTTCCTTTTTTTCTTACGATGGCACTTATTCACTGGAATTCGCTCCAACCGAGAGGACTTGAAGTTGCTGCTCCGCTTGCACCGTCCGCTCGTCGTAGCCCTTCAGGAAACGAAGCTACGCCCATGCGATCAAATTGCCTTGGCACACTACACCTCTGTGCATTTTGACCTACCCTCTGTGGTAGGTATCCCGATCATGGAGGGGTTATGTTGCTGGTCCGGGATGATATTTACTACGATCCCATCACGTTGCACACCGGCCTGCAGGCAGTTGCCATCCGCATTACTCTCCCCACTTTTATATGTTCCATTTGTACCGTTTACACTCCATCGTCGTCTGCCGTTACCAGGGCAGACGTGATGCAACTTATTGCTCAGCTACCTGCACCATTTTTGTTAACTGGAGACTTCAATGCCCACCATCCCCTTTGGGGCTCTCCAGCATCCTGCCCCAGGGGCTCCCTGTTAGCAGACCTTTTCAACCAGCTCAATCTTGTCTGCCTCAATACTGGCGCCCCTACTTTTCTTTCGGACACATCTCACACCTATTCCCATTTAGACCTCTCTATATGTACTCCCCAACTTGCACACCGGTTTGAGTGGTATGCACTTTCTGATACATATTCGAGCGACCACTTCCCGTGTGTTATCCATCTCCTGCAGCATACCCCCTCTCCATGCTCATCTAGTTGGACCATCTCTAAAGCAGACTGGGGGCTCTTCTCTTCCAGGGCGACCTTTCAGGATCAAACCTTCACAAGCTGCGATAGTCAGGTCGCACACCTCACGGAAGTCATTCTCACTTCTGCTGAATATTCCATCCCTCACCCTCCTTCTTCTCCACGTCGCGTACCGGTCCCCTAGTGGACCGCAGCATGTAGAGACGCTTTACGTGCTTGGCGATGTGCTTTACGCACCTTTAAACGCCACCCTACAGTGGCGAATTGTATCCATTATAAACGATTACATGCACAGTGTCGTCGTATTATTAAAGAAAGCAAGAAAGCCAGCTGGGCTGCTTTCACAAGCACCTTCAACAGTTTTACTCCTTCTTCTGTTGTCTGGGGTAGCCTTCGCTGGCTATCTGGCACTAAGGTCCACTCACCAGTTTCTGGCTTGACGGTCACGAATGACGTCCTTGTGGCCCCTGAGGCTGTCTCCAATGCCTTCGGCCACTTTTTCGCAGAGGTTTTGAGCTCCGCTCATTACCACCCTGCCTTCCTCCCCCGCAAACAGGCAGAGGAGGCTAGGCCACCTAACTTCCGCTCCTCGAATCGTGAAAATTATAATGCCCCATTCACCATGCGGGAACTCGAAAACGCACTTGGCCGATCACGGTCCTCCGCTCCAGGGCCTGATTCTATTCATATTCAGATGCTGAAGAACCTTTCTCCTGCGGGTAAAGGTTTTCTTCTTCGTACTTACAATCGCATCTGGATTGAGGGGCATGTTCCCACATGCTGGCGCGAGTCTATTGTTGTCCCGATTCCTAAGCCGGGGAAGGACAAGCACTTACCTTCCAGTTATCGACCCATCTCGCTTACCAGCTGTGTCTGTAAAGTGATGGAGCGAATGGTTAACTCTCGATTGGTTTGGCTGCTCGAGTCTCAACGCCTACTTGCCAATGTACAATGTGGATTTTGTAGGCGCCGCTCTGCTGTTGACCATCTGGTTACCTTGTCGACCTTCATTATGAATAACTTCTTGCGGAAGCGCCCGACCGCGGCTGTGTTCTTTGATTTGGAGAAGGCTTACGACACCTGTTGGAGGGCGGGCATTCTCCGCACCATGCATACATGGGGCCTTCGCGGTCGCCTCCCTCTTTTTATTCGTTCCTTTTTAATGGATCGACAGTTCAGGGTACATGTGGGTTCTGTCCTGTCAGACACCTTTCGCCAGGAGAATGGGGTGCCACAGGGCTCAGTTTTGAGCGTCGCTCTCTTCGCCATAGCGATCAATCCAATAATGGATTGCCTCCCAGCTGATGTATCAGGCTCCCTTTTCGTGGACGATTTTACCATCTATTGCAGCGCGCAGCGTACGTGTTTCCTGGAGCGCTGTCTTCAGCGTTCTCTTGACCGTCTTTACTCCTGGAGTGTCGCCAATGGCTTCCGTTTTTCTGCCGAGAAGACGGTCTGTATTAACTTCTGGCGCTACAAAGAGTTTCTCCCACCGTCCTTACGACTCGGTCCCGTTGCTCTCCCATTCGTGGAGACAACAAAATTTTTAGGTCTTACATTTGACAGGAAACTTAGTTGGTCTCCACATGTGTCATATTTGGCTGCCCGTTGTACCCGTTCTCTAAATGTCCTCCGTGTTCTCAGTGGTATGTCGTGGGGAGCGGATTGAACCGTCCTACTTCGCCTATATCGGTCAATCGTCCGCTCCAAGCTGGATTATGGGAGCTTCGTATACTCCTCTGCACGGCCATCCATCTTACGCCGCCTCAACTCCATACAACATCGGGGTTTAAGACTTGCGATCGGAGCGTTTTATACTAGTCCCGTCGAGAGTCTTCATGCTGACGCTGGTGAGTTGCCACTCACCTACCGGCACGATATACTGCTTTGTCGGTATGCCTGTCGGCTACTGGCAATGCCCGACCACCCGTCTTATCGTTCCTTTTTTGATGACTCTCTCGACCGTCAATACGGGTTGTATGTCTCTGCCCTGCTACCCCCTGGAGTTCGCTTTCGTCGCCTCCTTCAACACCTTAATTTTTCACTCCCTGCAACCTTTCGAGTGGGTGAGAGCCACACGCCACCTTGGCTCCAGGCTCAGGTTCGCGTCTACCTTGACCTCTGCTCGCTCCCGAAGGAGGTTACCCCTGGTTCAGTCTACCACTCCCGTTTTGTCGAACTTCGTTCGAAGTTCATTAATATGACCTTCATTTATACAGATGGCTCTAAGACCAATGACGGGGTCGGGTGTTCTTTTATTGTCGGGGCACCAAGTTTCAAATACCGGCTCCATGGCCATTGTTCGGTCTTCACAGCTGAGCTCTTTGCCCTCTACCAGGCTGTTCTTTACATCTGCCGCCACCGACATTCTGCATATGTCATCTGCTCCGATTCCCTGAGCGCTATCCAGAGCCTCAGTGATCCGTACCCGGTTCACCCTTTCGTGCACAGGATCCAACACTCTCTTCAGCAGCTGGTGGACGTCGGTTCTCCGGTTACCTTTATGTGGGTTCCTGGCCATGTCGGTATCCCTGGGAACGAAGCTGCAGATGCCGCGGCCAAGGCTGCGGTCCTCCAGCCTCGGACAGCTTCTTGTTGTGTCCCTTCGTCAGATTGTAGCAGGGTCATTTGTCGGCGCATTTTATCGCTGTGGCATGCCGATTGGGCTGCACTTACAGACAACAAGCTTCGGGCCTTGAAACCTCTTCCCGTGGCTTGGACGTCCTCCTCCCGCCCTTCTCGGCGGGAGGAGGTAGTTTTGGCCCGGTTACGAATTGGACACTGCCGGTTCAGCCATCACCATCTGCTGACGGCTGCGCCGGCACCGTTCTGCCCATGTGGGCAATTGCTGACGGTCCGCCACATTTTAACGTCCTGTCCGGATTTTAACACACTGCGTCTTGATCTTGGCCTGCCATGTACTCTAGAAGCCATTTTAGCGGATGACCCACGAGCAGCTGCTCGCGTTCTTCATTTTATCAATTTGACAACCCACTCTCAGGACATTTGATTATGCTGTTTTCTTTTTTTAATCCTATGCCTGTCAGTCTGTCTTTTATCGCGTTTTCCGTTTCGTTGCTGTTTTAAACTTGTGACTCGCGGTGCATTCCTAACGTAGTCTGGGCGCTAATGACCGTTGAAGTTGTGCGCCCTAAAACCACAAAAAAAAAAAAAAAAAAAAAAAAAAAAAAAAAAAAGGGAGGATCGGAAACTAATGTACAATACTTTTTTTCTCCCATAGTATTGCAACTCTAATGTTGAAATTTTGTGACAATAGAATTTGAAGTTTGCACTGCAAAGGGTATTTTGTTTTCACGTGCAGCTTTAGAAAGAAAAGCCTGAACTATGAAACAAACATGGTGTGTATGTTACTATCATCAACTTGTGAAGAGCAATAAAGTGTAGTTCTATATTTGTGGGCCAAATGGCCTGATCCAAATGAGTTTTACAAGGGAATGTGTGATATGTTTAGGGATTATGTATGTGTGATGTGTGTATGGGGATGACTGTATGGACCATAGCAATGTCTCTAGGTGGTGTGCATGGTTCCAAGATGGCCATGTGAACCTTAGTGATTTGCCACATTCCCGACAGCCAGTAACAGCTGCAACCCTGCAGATTTTTAGAGCCATTGAAGCAACAATTTTGAGTGACTGGCATGTGCAACTGCGAACTTTATTGCAGGACTTCAAAATTTCCTATAGTGCCATGTGTAATATTGTTCATGAAATACTGGAATTTTGTAAAGCTAGTGCTCGCTGGGTGCCTAAGAACCTGACAGGCAACAACAAGGGCTAGTAAATGATGACAAGCTTGGATCATTTAACGCAATATGCCGCAGAAGGGCATGACTCCCTGAAAGCAGTCACCACTGGTGATGGGTTGTGGACGTACCACTGCACGCCAAAAACCAAGCAGAACTCTATGGAGGGGAAGCATGCTAGTTCCTCAGAAAAAGAAAACCAAATTAAAACTAAACTCTGCCCGAACAGGTCATGAAGGCTCAGCAGTACCGACCAGCTGCTGTGTCATCCTCAGCTCACAGGCCTCATTGGATGCGGATACAGAGGGGCCTGTGGTCAGCACACTGCTCTCCCAGCCAGCTGTCAGCTTACAAGACTGGATTCACTATTCCTCAATCAAGTAGCTCCTCAGTTTGCCTCACAAGGGAATAGTACACCCCGTTTGTCAACAGCGCTTGGCATACTGGATGGTCACTCACCCAAGTGCTAGCCCAGCCTGACAGTGCTTAACTTTGGTGACCTGACAGGAATTGGTGTGACCACTGTGGCAAGGCCATTGGCTATGCTGGTTCCTCAGGGCGAAAAAGATGCAAAGGGACTCAGTCTGCTAGGAAAGTGCTTGTGACAGTGTTCTGGGATATGCACGATGTGTTGTTGGTGGTCTTTGCCGAACATGGGACAACTGTGAATCCTGCAGCCTACATTAAAACTCTTGTTAAGTTGCATCATGTCTTTCATGACAAATGCCACAATGTTGAAGCTGATGCTGAAACTTCTTTATGACAATGCACGCCCTTGCTGCTCCTCTTTGTGAGCAAATTGTCAAATTTGGGTGGGAGGTTCTCCAGCATCCACCATACAGTCTGGACCCTGCACCATCAGATCTTCATCTGTTTCGTCCAATGAAGAGATTTATGGATGAACAACACTGTGCAGCAGATGCGGAAGCAAAATCGGCAGTCTGCAGATGGCTATACTTCAACCAAACAGACTTTTATGGACAGGGCATATTGAAACTGGTACCACAATGTTGGTGATATGTAGAAAAGTAGGTAAAACATGTAAGTTCATTTATAATTTTTTGTTATCTATTAAACTTATTGATAATAAAATCATTGTGCATTACTTTTCGATCATCCCTTGTGGATCCTTACTGGAAAACTTTCACATATTTGTTGAGTCATTATTATGTCACCTGCAGACAAAAGAAAGTAAATATGTTCTGTGGCAATCTTAATATTAATTTTCTGAAAGATTCAAATAAAAGGGATGACTTGGGAAGGTTGCGTAACACGTACAACATGTGTTTTGTTGTTAACTACACCAGAATTACACAAGACAGCAGTACACTAATAGAAAACATTTATTAGGTGAACACTTAGTGGTATAAGTGTTTATGTAGAAGTGAATGGCCTCTCTGACTATAATGTACAATTAGATTTACAAAACATCGTATCTGATTACAGTGCAGTGATATAATTTAAAACAGTAGAATAATTACTGAACAGACAACTGAAACACCTCTAACTTTTGTTGCATCTTTAACTTTTGTTGTCATTATAAGTTGTGTGTGGTATTGCATCAACAGTTATCACAAGATTAGTCTAATTATAACTGACCGAAATGAATTTTTTGTGCCATACATGTTTTTCTTTATTATTTGAAAGGTATCATCATTGGCAAATTTAGTCAATGCTGCGAAATTTGTGTTTGTTCTGCAGTTGTTATGTGTATTGCCATTCACAGTTTCATTTGAACAGCACTGGTAAATGGACACTCATGTACATCATGATGTTTTGGATCCAAAAGCAAAATACTTTTGCTCAATTCACCATGTTCTATCAAGTTCCTATTACCATTGGTTTGAAACTCATGTCTTCTCCTTAATAGATGCCTCATTCCATTTGAGATTTTCTATTCTTTTGCTTCTCAGTAGCTGCAGAATTTTTTGCTGTTTGGCTAAGTACCTTTGTACATGACTATGTAACAATCATTTTCCAGGATGGTGAATTATTGCTTATTTTAATGTGATACACCTCCCTTGAGTATGTTCATATCAAGTTTTGTATATAGTTTTATTCTGATAACTGTATTATGA
This sequence comes from Schistocerca nitens, assembly GCF_023898315.1. NCBI lineage: Eukaryota > Metazoa > Arthropoda > Insecta > Orthoptera > Acrididae > Schistocerca > Schistocerca nitens. Next base: position 511,196,002 of record NC_064621.1, read on the forward strand.
TAACTTGCAGTATGAAAATGGTTTAGAAACATCACATCCTGTGCATTTCTTTACAGATTGATAATAATCAGTGGTTAAGATATCATAGGGAGTTGAAGGAATTGTCAAAAATGAGTGACTGTAATTTGTTTTAAACCTATTTATATTAACTTTATGACTCCTCCAAATAGACTATACATCACTTTCTATGGTTCAGAGTGGAGATTTTTATTCTGGTGCAAAAGACTTTGAACACCTTATACTTCTACTACATCAGACAGGAGATTGGAAATTCTCAGATATTCAAAACTAAAGTAATAGAGATCATTATTAGTAACTTCTTCTATTAAAGGATATTACCATTTTCCAGTTTAATTGTATTATGAGCACAGTCTTTTACTTCATACAGTCAGCTGATTTTGGCAATTTGCAGTTTCCAGGTGCTTACTTGTAACATGTACAGCTGCCTTTTAAATGTATAACTGTTGTCATAGCAGGCTTGTACAAGACTAACGATTCAGACTTGTTGATTATTTAAAGAATACAGCTCCTGTAGTGGCATATGTATATAAATTATTTTGGTAAATTAAGTTTTCAAAATGAAACTTCCAGTGTGTCTGAAATGGTTAACTTACATTCATTGTATATGCCACTTTTGACACAGTGAGACATGGAGCGAAAATGCAAAACGCATGAACAACTATTGGTTGCTCAACAGGTAATGGAGAGATGCATTGTAAGAATTACTATGAGAAAAGGAAAGCAAACAAATGGATCAGGGAACAGGGGAGTGGAATACATAATTATAATTGCACTAAAAGAGATGGAGGTAGTGAGGCCTGATGAGATGAATCGACCGTAAATGGACTAAGGAAATGTTGTGCTGGAATACAAAAGATGTGAAGAGATGGCAATGATGGTGTAGTAAAAAATGGTGGTTGATCTTAGAAAACCAGCATGAGCAACATGGATAAACAATGCTGAAGACCATGATACATGGAAAAGTCCAGAGAAGACATTTATCCAGCAGTGGTGGTCAAATGGTTGATCTCTTTCTCTGACAGTATACTGACATGTTCCACGGTATAACAAATTTTGTGTATGTGATCTGTGGTAGCATTGTTCCTTGAATTTTTATTGCAGGTAGGTGTTCCCTCTGCTGGCACTGTTTGAATAATAAAATATCATGAACTAGTAGGTATATTGTTACAGAATTAATATCTATAGAGTAATTACTTTTGGATTACAGAAGATCATTCACTGGAAAAATCTAAAAGCATTTACATTCCACCAGAACTTTCATACAACACCTATAGACTAACTGCCATAATGGGTATTTTAACTTGCTAATTTTCCCCTCACAATATACTGAGTTGTAGTAATAGATTCATATGATGTTAATAATGAAGCATTTGCCACAAATGCTATGCTGTTTTAAATGCTCCCAATTTATAAGTAGATCCTAGCATCATCATACCTTTAAAGGTATGAAATAGATTCCCTTAGTTGACCAGTGAGTTCCATAAAAAAAGATTGAGGAGGGACCTTATATGACATTGAAGAAGGGTGCTGTTGATTTAGCTACATACAGCGTATGTTTTGTGTAATTGTGTGGTGTTTGATCTTAGTTGGATTTTATGTTTCAACATTTTTTGTATAACATTTTTTGTATAACTTGTACAACATTTTTTGTATAACATTGTTTGTATTTTATACACCTAAAACAGATACATTTTTTTTTTAATTTCTCACACAGGAAATGAAATGGAAGCACAGGGATATTTTGTGCAGGAGAATGCTGAGGGCAAGAAAGGGAACAGTGGCGAACGCAACAGATCTTTGCGGTGAGAATCTTTTGTGGTACAAAATGTTTGACATATTCCGAAAAAAAGTGAAAAATAAGTCTGGTTGCTCATTTAATTCTTCAGTACACTAATTTCCCTCATGACTTAGATTTTAGTAGCTGTTTCTAAATTTTTAGTGCTCTTGATTATGTTAAGACGGAAAAGACCAAACAAGAGAACATACTTCTCCAGAAAAAACTTTTACTTAGCAACTGATACCTTTTATTGTTTGAATGTAGCATCAATAACACATCAGTAGTGCCATTGTAACTGATCAGAAAACTTGCTGAAACCATTCAGATATCTATAAAATGATCATACAAACTTGCCATAGGTAATTCAAATGCTAGGTTACAGTTTACTAAGAAAATTTATAAATTGTGTGTATGAAATAGTTCTCAGGTGGGACATTGTTGAGTATTCATTATGCACCTACAGTCTTTTTCTGAGTTTTCCTTAACAGAAATTATTCAAGTCAGTAGAAGATACGTGGGTGTGCTTGATTGGCTGGAGAGAATATCAGAAATTGTGAATAAGGACGCCATGAGAAGGATCGAAACCAAATGTTCTTTTATTAATGAACTGAGGAAACACTATGTAACAAATTTTGCATCATTGCTGGTATACCCATATCATCATGTAAAATATTCACTGCTATACCACTGGCATTGTAAATCAAGACCACCATCATATATAGCTGTGAAGAAGTTTGAGAACACATCAAAGGACAGCTTATGACACCAGTTGATTGATTGATTGCTAACGAGGTCAAGATTACAAGTCTCTGCCTTTATATAGGTCATTGCTTTTGCATGTGTGCATACACACTGTGACAGAATGAAGCAGAGTACTGCAGAATATCAAGATATTTCTAGAACAGAGACCAGAAACTATTCAGTAATCTACACATATCAAAGTAAATCAATATGCTGCATTAATGAAAAAATAAAAATGGGTTTCCAGGAAAAATGGATAGGCAAGATGAAAATAAAATTCAAATAGCAAAAGTAAATGAAGTAGGCAAAAAGGTGCATATCTATATATAGCAGTCTTTAAGTTTTGGATCTACTTTTACATTTTTAGTAATAAAAGTTTTGATATAATTTCATATTTTTGAAAAGAAAGAAAATCTGCTATAATTGAAAGAACACAGAATCAATTACTGACATGTTTATTGATCACACCATGAAAATACAAGTCCAATTCACAAGCCAAAGTCCATTCCAATAAACAGTGTCCTATTAGTCTGGCCAAGCGTAGACAGTGAATGATAACAATATACCAAAATGCTAATCCAGAATTCGGAGCATTGTTGTAACTCTCGATCATTGGCATCGGTGGCAGCGTAGCACAGCTAAGTGAGATGAACTGGCAGCAGTGACCTGGATGCTTGTTTAAAAAAGGCTGCTCATAGTATTTGCACCTGCATGACTGTAGTAGTGGCTAAAGGTGAGACTCGCTTCCACGTTGCGATGGTTGGTCCTCTGTTGGCTGTATCAAAGTTGGCCTGTCTGGCCAGCTGGCGTGTCTGCCTGACATGCTGTGGCTAGTGTAGTTGTTGTTAATCTCTTTGGCAGACTGGCCGAGGTAGCCATAGCCGAGCATGGTGGTTTCATTGTTCAGACTATCTTGCTTCTCATATCTGGCTATGATGTGGAGTGGCGGTAACTGCACCCTTCCACCCCTATCCCTTCATGAGGGAGGGAGGGGGGGGGGGGGGGAGAGGGTGGCTATCCGGGCCCTGGTGGCAATCAAAGTTCTATGGGTTCCTGATGTGGGTAATGTTGATTTTTCTCCGGCAATCTGGGGTTGTCTCCCAGTGCTCGATCGTCCATGTCCCGCAATAGCTGTTGGCTGGCTGGGGTAAGACTGTAGGGCTGAAAGTAGCGTGGGTGGAACTGCTGACAGCTCCTAGAAGGTGCAGCTCTGGGTGCAGGGACATGGTCACTGAAAGGTGACAGAGCCATTGCTGTCTTGGGGCTCTCCAGCGAAGACGGTTCCTGAGGCTGCTCGGGAGCGACCTGGCTGATGGAAGACGGCTGCTGGGAGTCAGCTAACAGTGATGGCAGGTCCCATAGAGGCTCCAGAAGGGGATGAGCATTTGTCGATGAAAACAAAGGACAGTGTAAGTCTGCAGGAGACATGTTAATATTGAGGATGATAAAAGATCCCAGATATGTGGAGGCCAGGTGGAAAGGGCTGAGGTGGAAGGGGAGCCATATACTGGTTGTGAGACTGGAGGTGGGAATGGTGGGTCTGTTGAGGGATGTCACCATGGCACAGGTGAAGTTGAATGGTGTGGCAGATGACTTCCTGGTCCCCCACATGGATGAAGACCTTCCGCCCCCACTGATGAAAGATGGTGACCAGGAACCGGGGTGACTGTTGTCCTACCCCTGTGCCCACACTGGTGTTTCTGTCCGGTACCTGCTGAATGGCAGTGCTGGCGAGTGGTCGGGCTGCAGGGTAAATGTAAGAGGATCCGGTGTTGGCATCTGTCAAGGAGCTGGACTTTTCTTGCCCATCAGCGTGGACCTGTACAAACTCAAGAACAGACGTAGCACATCTTCAGTTGACTGTTGTTACCTATACACACAACAAAAAAAGTTTTGCATCACCTCAGTTCTGAGAGTTCCGGAACCTGTACAGAAAACTGGAATAGAGATCAACATAAACATCATTTCTACCCTTTTTGTTGCTCATGAAAACCAGCAAACCTTCAGAGGTGGTGGTCCTGATTGCTGTACACACCGGTACCTCTAATACCCAGCAGCATGCCATCCTGCATTGATGCATGCCTGTATTCGTCATTGTATACTATCCACAAGTTCATCAAGGCACTGTTGGTCCAGATTGTCCCGCTCCTCAGCGGCAGTTCGGCATAGATCCCTCAGAGTGGTTGGTGGGTCACGTCGTCCATAAACAGCCCTTTTCAATGTATCCCAGGCATGTTCGATAGTGTTCATGTCTGGAGAACATGCTGGCCACTCTAGTGGAGGATGTCGTTATCCTGAAGGAAGTCATTCACAAGATGTGCACGATGGGGGCATGAATTGTCATCCAGGAAGATGAATGCCTCACCAATATGCTGCCGATTTGGCTGCACTATTATTTAGAGGATGGCATTCATATATCGTACAGCTGTTATGGTGCCTTCCACGACTGCCAGTGTCGTACGTCAGCCCCACATAATACCATCCAGAAACATCAGGGAACCTCCACCTTGCTGCACTCGCTGAACAGTGTGTCTAAGGCTTTCAGCCCAACCGGGTTTCCTCCAAACACGTCTCCGATGATTGTCTGGTAGAAGGCGTATGCCAATCATCGATGGAGAGAACATGATGAGAGAATGTGATGCCAATCCTGAGTGGTCTATTTCGGCATGTTGTTGGGCCCATCTGTACTGCACTGCATGGTGCTGTGGCTGCAAAGATGGATCTCGCCAAGGATGTCGGGAGTGAAGCTGCACATGATGCAGCCCATCTGCGCATGATGCAGCCCATTGCGCACAGTTTGAGTCGCAACACATTGTCCTGTGGCTGCACGTAAAGCATTATTCAACATGGTGATGTTGCTGTCAGGGTTCCTCCGAGCCATAATCCGTAGGTAATAAAACTCATGTGTTGAGGAGGTGAGTAGTTTTGTCCAGAATCTTGCCATCCGGATTGAACAGTGCGACCAGTGGCTTGTAGTCAGTGATGAGTTGAAAGGTATTTCCATAGAGATAAAGAAGTTTGTTTTTTTTTCTTTCTTTTTTTCCTTAGTGTCAACATGATTGCCAATTCTTCTTTCTCTATTTGCAAATTTCCCTGCTGTGCAGCATTCGATGACTTGGATGCAAAAGTGATGGGCTGTTATGATTCATCAGCATTTTTGTTACTGTGTACTGCCTCCACGCTATGGTCTGAAGCATTGGCTATGGATTTACGACTAGAATTTTTGGAGAGTCCTGGTCCAAGGGAAGCTGTAGATGTGCCTCATCTGGGTTGATTTTGGAGAAGCACCTGTCCCGACTTGATCTTGTGAGAAGTTCCTCCAGCCTAGGAGTGGGATCTGTGTCCCCCTCCATTTGAGAGCTGACAGTCACTTTGAAGTCTCCAAAGAGCCATAAATTCCTGGATGGTTTTTTGACCACAACCAGCACCATGGCGCATTTGCTGGTGGTGATAAGTTCTGTAACATTTGACTGAGCCAACTGGTCAGTTCCTCCTTTACCTGGGCCTGAAGGGACATCGGCACCAGGCTAGTGCTATAAAAGTGCTGTTTCTCCATTTGCTTGAGCATTATATGAGCTTCAAAAAACTTGGCTTTTTCGAATCTGGGAGCAAAAATTTGGCGGTAGGCATTGCATAACTTGTCTGGTTCTTTAAATTGGCATTATTCAACACTTTTTACAGGATCTTGGATTGAGAAGGCAAAACTTTGAAAGGCATCTAGGGCAAATAAAGTTTCTTTGATATTACTGTTCACTAGTAAGAAAGTTATTTCTGACCTATGCTCATGTACAAAGCCAAGACAGTGATTTGGCCCTTCCACGGAATTTGCTGTTGTTGTAGCTGACAGTTTGTTTGCCGCTGTGTGGGAGTCATCTTTCGTTATCCCAGTCCAACATTTGTTGGCCAATTGCTTCAACTGACTACAGCACCAGCATCCACCTGTAGCTGGATTGCCTTTTCCTTAATTGTAATGTCAATAAAAAGCTTGGCCAGTGATCATCTACTTTACTCATTCTTCCTAACATCCATAGGTGTGCTTTGCTGGGGAAAAGGGGCAGTGCGTTTTTACTCTGCAGACAGATGGTATGTGCCCCTGTTGGTCCCAAATGTTGCAAAAGTTCCATTTGTCTGGGCAGTCATCCTGACAATGTTTCTTAAAACAATCAGAGCATGACAGAAGTGGGCCCCTGTTTCTGGACTTTGTTTTGGAGGTTTGCCACCAGTACAGAGTTTTTGCAACCTACCATTGCTGGCGAGATTGAATTGTGGCTATTTAATCATCCTGGTCCCATATATACAGCTTTTCCAGGTCATGGTTGACCGCTGCAATGTTCTCCCATATTTCTAACTGCATTCAAAACACCATGTGATTGTGTGAATGTGAGCACCTATTCTAACATGGGGTTAGCTAATGGCTGGGCATTGTGTTGGAACTGTTTATCCAGGGCTGATCAAATGATCATGTCTCACAACATGTCTTCTGTGTTAGACTTTCTATGTGTGGCCATCACAAAATGAGATTTTTTACTGAGCCCATGGTGTTTGGTTGCCCACGCCCTATACGAGTGGTAGGAAGCTGCATGTACTCATGAAATTCTACCCATGCCGAAACAAGATGATAGTGCTGCCAACAATATGCACTGAGAAAAAGCTAACACTGAAAGGTGCTAATTTACCCAGAAGTATATAATTTGAGACCCTCCCAGGGGACACCGCCTTATAGTAGGCACCTTCAGTGCCGGGCGAGAGGGTTTGCGTGCTTCGGTGAAGTCGAGAGCTATGCCGGCGGTAGCATAGCTACTGGCAGGGTCTCCCAAGCCGGACTGGTCTCGACAGAGGAGCCAGACAAAGTGTGTCCCACAACATAGGGCAGGGAGGGCTCTAGAGGCGCAGTGAAGCCAGCTTCCCTAGAGGAGTAAACCTCATACAAATCCTGGTCCTCCAGGTTGGGGGTTGGGCATGGGGCTAATAACCCCATACTGTAAAAAAAGAATATTACGGAAATTCAACAGAAGCCTCGGAAACTGGATGGAAAGCATGTATCACGACCCCGGCAAAGGAAACGGATAAAGGATCTAACAGTAGCATCATGGAATGTGAGGACAATGCTTCAGCCTGGAAAAATGAAAGAAATAGCCAATGAAATTTTAAAATTCAAATATGATATTGTAGGGCTACAGGAAATAAGATGGCAGGGGAATGGGCAGATAGATAAACCTGAGTACTCATTGGTATATAGTGGACCAGAAGAAAGAACAGGCCAACTTGGAACAGGGTTTATAATAACTAGGGAAGTTAGGAAAAGCCTTCTAGAATTTGAACCCATAAATGAAAGGATGTGCAGACTCAGACTAAAAGGTAAATTTAGGAATATATCAATAGTTAATGCACATGCACCAACATAGGAAAAAGAGGATATAATTAAAGAACAGTTCTATGAAGACTTGGAAAAAGTATGCTGTGCAGTACCTAAATATGACCTGATGCTAGTAATAGGAGATTTTAATGCAAAAATAGGGAGGAATGAACATCCGTATGGAGTTTCTGGAAAATATTCACTACATGAAGAAAACAATGAGAATGGAGACTTACTATGCCAATTCGCAGCAAGGAATAATATGATTATTAAAAGTACCTGCTTTCCACATAAAAGGATCCATCCGGGTACTTGGAAGTCTGTAGCCAATGGAGTAGTCAATCAGATTGACCATATTTTAGTGATTGCACGCCACTCCACGTCAGTTACGGATGTACGGAGCTGTAGAGGACCAAACTGTGATTCAGACCACTTTTTGATAAAATCAGTCTTGAGAGAGAAACTGTCACTAACAAAGGGCAACAGAATGGGAAAGATGATGAAATGGAATACAGACAAACTGAACATCCCTGATGAAGTAAAAAAATACCAAGTAACACTAAGCAGAAAGTTGAGCAATGAAGAGACCACAGTAGGAGTAGATGAAAGGTGGCACAGGTTTGAAAAAGCCATTAAGGATGCTGCAGAGGAAATAATAGGCATAAGAAGGAACAGAAGAACCCAGGAGTGGTTTGATGAAGATTGCAGGTCAGCAATAGAGGAAAAGAACAGGGCAAGAACAAAAGTGCTACAGAGAGAAACCAGAAATAATGTGGAACAATATAGAGAATTAAGGAGAAGGGCTAACAGACTGTGCAAGAGAAAGAAAAGAGAGTGGAATAAGAAGAAATTTCAAGAACTAGAAGAACTAAAGGAATAGAGTGAAATAAGAAAGTTCTATCATGCCATAGGCAAAATGAAGAATAGATTCCAACCAAAAACAACGGCCTGTTCCAGTAAAGATGGGAAAATGATAAGGGAGGAAGGACAGATAGTGGGAAGATGGGCAGAGTATTTCAAAGATACACTAAGCACCAGCCTAGAAGATGAAGAGACAGCTGCACAGGCGGGAAGAGTGGAGCTGGAAGTAGACAATGAAACCAATGAGGCAAGAAAGCCAACACTACAAGAGGTCTCCCAGGCTGTGCACAAGTCAAAAAACAATCGAGCCCCTGGGGAAGACAGCATAATTGCTGAATTAATAAAAACTGGTGGTGAGGCTGTAATAAAGGAACTGCACACATTAATATCAGATATATGGGAAACAGAAACTATGCTGGATAATTGGAAAATCGGAATAATAGTCCCCATTTATAAGAAAGGGGACAGAACAGCATGTGAAAACTATAGAGGTGTAACACTCCTAAGTACAGCTTATAAGATCTTCACAAGTATACTAAACGAAAGGATACAGAAGTGTGCAGAAGGCATACTAGGGGAATATCAGTGTGGCTTTCGACCAGGCAGAGGAACAACAGATCAAATATTTGTGATAAGGCAAATGATGGAAAAGTTCTATGAATATGATATAGATCTGCATTTCTTATTCATCGATTTCAAACAAGCCTTTGACAGCATAAATCGGCAAGAACTATACAGAGTACTGAATGAAGTTGGTATATGTGCTAAATTAATAAGACGAATCAGAATGACAATGACAGAGACAAGAGCAAAAGTAAAGGTCCTTAGCAGAACAAGTGATAGCTTTGACTTTAATAAAGGTGTGAAACAAGGGGATAGTCTCTCCACTGTCCTATTCAACATAGCCCTGCATAGTGCAGTAAATAAAATCAACAAAAGAGGCACCATATTTATGAAAACTAGCCAGATATGTGCATACGCTGATGACATTGCTATAGTAGGAAGAAATACCAATACACTCCTAGAAACATACCGGGCAATGGAAACAGAAGCCTTAAAAATTGGCCTCATAGTAAACGAAAACAAAACAAAATATATGGTAATGTCACAATCTGAGGCCAGAAGAACCCCTAAAAACCTAAACATCAATGGGAAATGCTTCAATGGAGTGTCCTCTTTTAACTACTTGGGAGCCCTAATAACAAATGATAACAGTATTGGAAAGGCTATAAGGGAAAGAATACAAGCAGGAAACAGAGCTTACTTTGCAAATATGCAGCTTTTCAAAAATAGCCTTGTTACTAGAAAAACTAAACTGCTAATATATAATTCCCTAGTCCGCCCAGTTATCACATACGGCTCAGAGGTATGGACGTTGACAGAACACGATAAAAATGCTCTAAGAAGCATCGAGCGGAAAATACTACGCAAAATCTATGGGCCAATAAGGGAGGAAGAAGGCTGGAGAATACGCTACAATGCCGAATTACAAGAGTTAATACAAGGCAGGGACATAGTAAAATTTGTGAAATCTCAGCGAATACGATGGCTAGGACACTTGGAGAGAATGGCAGAGGATAGAATCCCAAAGAAAATGATGAAAGGTATGATCCATTCAGTTAGGCGAAAAGGGAGACCTAGAAGAAGATGGATCGATGAGGTAATAATGGATATCAGCAATATGGGAGTCCGGGGGTGGAAAAGAGCAGCAAATAACCGAGACGTGTGGAGGAAGATTGTTGAAGAAGCCAAGGCTCACCAAGGGCTGTAGAGCTACTGAAGAAGAAGAAGATATAATTTGAGATTTGCAACAGGAGAGAAAAAGTGATTTGTTGATGACTTGATCTCCTACCTTAAAAGTTGTGCGTTCTCCTGAATATGATTTTCATACAAACCTCATTCCTCAGTGGCTTCGTCATACAAAGGAAAGCATGGTGACTGCGGATGCTGTTGCTGTAACAGGGGATCCTGAAACTTCCTGGCAGATTAAAACTGTGTGCCAGACCAAGACTCAAACTTGGGACCTTTACCTTCCGTGGGCAAGTGATCTATCATCTGAGCTACCAAAGCATGACTCACAACCCATCTTCACAGCTTTAATTCCACCAGTACCTCATCTCCTACTTTCCAAACCTCACAGAAGCTCTCCTGGAGACCTTGTGGAGCTAGAACTTCTGGAAGAAAGGATATTGTGGAGATGTGGCTTATCCACAGCCTGGGGGATGTTTCAGAATGAAATTTTCACTCTACAGCTGAGTGTGTGCTAATACGAAACTTTCTGGCAGATTAAAACTGTGTGCCAGACTGAGACTCAAACTCGGGACCTTTACCTTCCGTGGGCGAGTGATCTATCATCTGAGCTACCAAAACACGACTGAAGACCAATCCTCAAAGCTTTAATTCTTCCAGTACCTCATATGCCTACCTTGCAGTCTCATCTCCTACCTTCTAATCTGCCAGGAAGTTTCATATCAGCGCACAGAGTGAAAATTTAATTCAGGAAACATCGTCCAGGCTGTGACTAAGCCATGTCTCCACAATATCCTGTCTTCCAGCAGTGCTAGTTCTGCAAGGTCTGTTGGAGAGCTTCTGTGAAGTTTGGAAGGTAGTGACAAGGTGCTGGCAGAATTAAAGCTGTGATGACAGGTCATGAGTCCTGCGTGGGTAGCTTAGATTGTAGAGCACTTACCTGCAAAAGGAAAAGGTCCTGAGTTTGAGTCTCAGTCTGGCACACAGTTTTAATTTGCCAGGAAGTTTCATATCAGCTTGCACTCTACTGCAGAGTGAAAATTTCATTCAGGGCATCATAATTTGCATTTGAGCCATGATCGCCCTGTGTGTCTGTGCTTGCACCTACATTAGTTTCTTTTGCTGAGCCATCCGTTGAGTGATCACTTGAACAATATGGTCATATGCCTGAGTTGACTCCATTATTAGGCTGTGCCAGTTTCTGTGTTATGACAGAAAGAACACAAATCACTTACTGACACACAGTTATTACTCACACCATAAAAATACAAGTCCAGTTCACAACCCAAAGTCCATTCTGATTAACAGTGTGCAGATAGTCCAGCCAAACGTAGACGGTGAATGGCACAATACACCATAATGCTAGTCCAGAATTCAGAGCATGACCATAACTCTCTATTGTTGGTGTCAGTAGCAGCATAGCACAGCAAAGTGAGATAAACTGACTGTAGTGGCCTGCATTCTGCTTTAAATAAGGCCCCTTGTTGTATTTGTGTTGTGTTTGCATGGTGGTGGCCAAAGGTAAGACTCACTTCCAGGTCACGATTATTCACTCTTTTTTTGGCTGTACTGAAGTCAGCATGTCTTTCCAGGTGGTGAATTTTGCTGTCATGCTGTGGCTGTTGTTGTTAATGTTAATCCCTTGGCAGATTGGCTGAGGTGCCAGTGTTGGACACGGTGCTGTTGCTGCTCGGACTGTCTTACTTCTCATATCCAGCTACAATGTGAAGTGGCAGTCACTGCAGTATCCATAATTTATTATGAATGCATCATAGTATAGTACTGAAAATGTCGTGTTGGGGGAGGCGGGGTGTAGAGGCATATTTCTTAGAGGAAGGAAGGGGGCAATTCAGAGTGCCTTGAACTGTTGAATTGGGAATACTCATTAGTCACATCAGTGAAAAAGAAAGGCTGTAAATAAAACATAGTCTTTGTTATGTTTCTAAATCCATTGTGCTTAGGTGTCAAGTGACTGTAATTGTAGCGTAGTACAGACAACAGAGTAGTACCCACTTTTGGAGACACTACTTGCATCTGTACTATATTTAAGACTCATTAATTACTTTACTGATGGACGTCCACGAATGTGGTACATTTACACAGTCTAATAATAATAATAATAATAATAATAATAATAATAATAATAATAATAACACATACCATACAGTTAAAAGGAAGTGACGCCTGATCAAGGTCCGCGTCACTTTTCAGTTTTAACCAGACTTAAGGTCTGAGAAAGTAAAGAATAATAATAATAATAATAAAAGAATAGGCCTCCGGTATGTTCTGCCAGTCGTAAAAGGCGACGAAAAGAACAAACCACTAATAGGGCTAACCCCCCTTTTAGTGTGATGAGTTGGTTCAGGACAGAACTAAAGAAGCCTCGGACAAGCGCCGTCATTGTCGGGGACGACGCTTGAACCCTATGCCCGCTCACAATGGTAACGACACTGCTAGCCAACTGGAAAATGATTTAAATCCAAATAGAGGTGTTTTGTAGGATATGCTTCCTACAACCACCCTAGAAGGAAAACAAAGACAGAGGATGAGATGGTCAGATGAAGTTAATCTACACCTCATGTTCTGTTATTACCAAGCAACAAACCTGGGAACCAACACAACTGGATACAGATCACAAGTATACACAACATTTATTACCAGATACCCAGAATTAAAATTTTTAACAGAACAATGACTAGCTGATCAGATCCGTGTAATAATCAAAAATAACAGGATACCCCAGTCAGAATTAGAAAACATCAAACAACAAGTACAACAAATACTGGAACAAAATAATGTGCAATCAGAAGAAGAAGAAGAAAATACAGTAATGGACTCGAACATCCCAGAGCAAACAAACAAAGAACAACACGCATCAATTAAACAATCAGAGGAAAACGAAATCTTACGACAGCCACCAGAACAAGCACAAATAGAACACGAAGTGAAACACATGTTAGATATAGAAGAAAAATTTCAGCTGACATATATAGAATACAAAGACACAAATACAGACATTAGACCATTCTTGCATAGACTGCCAAGTAACCCACAAGTCGAAACAACAATAAAAACTATCAACACAATCATCACATGAGAAGAAGCAGAAATTACAAGCATTGGCCAAACGACTTAGGAGATACAAAAAAAGTGAAAATACTTTTAACTATGTTTAGGATCTACTTTGAATATTTCCAATATTTGTAGTAATCATGAGTGGGGTACACTATCAAAAGCTTTTTGGTAATCAATGTATGCATAGTGTAGCGACCTTTGTTTAGTTTTAGCTTGATATGTCACCTCTGCATTATTTAACCTCTGCATTATTTAACAGTTACATTGCAGACCCATACACATTCCCTGATACACTTACACATGGAATAACTTATCTGAAACCTAAAGATCAAGCAGACACAGCAAACCCAACTAAATATTGCCCCATAACATGCCTACCAACAATATACAAAATATTAACTTCAGTCATTACACAGAAATTAATGACACATACAACACAGAACAAAATTATAAATGAAGAACAAAAAGGCTGTTGCAAAGGAGCACGAGGATGTAAAGAGCAACTGATAATAGATGCAGAGGTGACATATCAAGCTAAAACTAAACAAAGGTCGCTACACTATGCATACATTGATTACCAAAAAGCTTTTGATAGTGTACCCCACTCATGGTTACTACAAATATTGGAAACATTCAAAGTAGATCCTAAACATAGTAATGAAAAATTGGAAAACCACACTTAATATCCAAACAAATTCAAATAATATCACATCACAGCCAATACAGATTAAGTGTGGAATATACCAAAGAGATTCATTAAGTCCTTTCTGGTTCTGCCTTGCTGTGAACCCACTATCCAACATGCTAAATAATACAAATTATGGATACAATATCACTGGAACATATCCACACAAAATCACACATTTGCTATACATGGATGATCTAAAACTACTGGCAGCAACAAATCAACAACTCAACCAATTACTAAAGATAACAGAAGTATTCAGCAATGATATAAATATGGCTTTTGGAACAGACAAATGTAAGAAAAATAGCATAGTCAAAGGAAAACACACTAAACAAGAAGATTACATATTGGATAACCACAGTGACTGCATAGAAGCGATGGAAAAAACAGATGCCTATAAATATCTAGGATACAGACAAAAAATAGGAATAGATAATACAAATATTAAAGAAGAACTAAAAGAAAAATATAGACAAAGACTAACAAAAATACTGAAAACAGAATTGACAGCAAGAAACAAGACAAAAGCTATAAATACCTATGCTATACCAATATTGACCTACTCATTTGGAGTAGTGAAATGGAGTAACACAGACCTAGAAGCACTCAATACACTTACACGATCAAAATGCCACAAATATAGAATACATCACATACATTCAGCAACAGAAAGATTCACATTAAGCAGAAAGGAAGGAGGAAGGGGATTTATCGACATAAAAAACCTACATTATGGACAGGTAGACAATTTAAGAAAATTCTTTATAAAACGAGCAGAAATCAGCAAAATACACAAAGCAATCACTCATATAAATACATCTGCTACACCACTGCAATTTCATAACCACTTCTACAACCCTTTAGATCACATAACATCAAGAGATACGAAGAAAGTAAATTGGAAAAAGAAAACACTACATGGCAAGCACCCGTATCATCTAACACAGCCACACATTGATCAAGACGCATCCAACACATGGCTAAGAAAAGGCAATATATACAGTGAGACGGAAGGATTCATGATTGCAATACAGGATCAAACAATAAACACCAGTTATTACAGCAAGCATATTATTAAAGATCCCAATACCACAACAGATAAATGCAGACTTTGCAAACAACAAATAGAAACAGTAGATCACATCACAAGCGGATGTACAATACTAGCAAATACAAAATACCCCAGAAGACATGACAATGTTGCAAAAATAATTCATCAACAGCTTGCCTTACAACATAAACTTATAAAACAACATGTTCCTACATACAAGTATGCACCACAAAATGTACAGGAGAATGATGAATACAAATTATACTGGAACAGAACCATTATAACAGATAAAACAACGCCACATAACAAACCTGACATCATACTCACCAATAAAAAGAAGAAATTAACACAACTAATCGAAGTATCCACACCCAATACAACAAATATACAAAAGAAAACAGGAGAAAAAATTGAAAAATACATCCAACTGGCTGAGGAAGTCAAAGACATGTGGCATCAGGATAAAGTTGACATCATACCAATTATATTATCAACTACAGGAGTCATACCACACAATATCCACCCGTACATCAACGCAATACAGCTACATCCAAACATATATATACAACTACAGAAATCCGTAATTATTGATACATGTTCAATTACCCGAAAGTTCCTAAACGCAATGTAACATATACAGTACAGTTAAAAGGAAGTCACGCTTGATCAAGGTCCGCGTCACTTTCATTTCGAACCAGACCTAAGGTCTGAGAAAGGAAAGAAATAATAATAATAATAATAATAATCATGTTGATGATGATGTTGTTGTGGTCTTCAGTCCTGAGACTGGTTTGATGCAGTTCTCCATGCCACTCTATCCTGTGCAAGCTTCTTCATCTCCCAGTACCTACTGCAGCCTACATCCTTCTGAATCTGTTTAGTGTATTCATCTCTTGGCCTCCCTCTATGATTTTTACCCTCCACGCTGCCCTCCAATACTAAGCTGGTGATCCTTTGATGCCTCAGAACGTGTCCTACCAACCGATACCTTCTTCTAGTTAAGTTGTGCCACAAACTTCTCTTCTCCCCAATCCTATTCAATACCTCCTCATTAGTTAATAATAATAATAATAATAATTTATATATTATGTGCATTTGGATCATATTTATATGTTTGTATCAAAGTCTTAGGATTCATTTTTATGTTTTTAGGCAGCTCTCATTTTTTCTGCATGAATTCTCTTTCTTTCTTCAGGCTGTTTTGTTCCACTTTTATTTGCAGTGTCATTCTCAGATTGTGTTTGCCAGCTGTCAGTTTTTTGTCTGTATTAGTTTTCTTATAATCCACTGTATGATATTATTATTATTATTATTATTATTATTATTATTATTATTTTATTGAAAAGTTGAAGAATAGAGCTGAAATAAGTAGTTTAATTAGGAGTAGTTGTATAGAACACAGAATGCTCTTGTTACATTGGCAGAAGTAATACTTCAGTGTGTCCTGTGACTTGAGATGTCAGAGTTTGTACTGTCCGTTCTTACGACAGCAGAGCACAGGTTGCAAAACACGTACTATATTGAAACATTTAATCACAGCTATATCAAATAAGGAGCACTTCACCTCCAAAGTCATCAAAGCACCAGCTTTCATTGTGCTGCAATGTGAAGGACGTAGTTTTAGTACTTGAATATTTTGGAAACTCCACCCCCACTAGTAACTGCTGTGAACAGCCATTTTTTGATGACATTGTCCAACACTGAATACTGCAGATTCCTTATGTTTTTGGTTTAGAACAGGTTATTATATAGTAATATAATAGAGGGAAACATTCCACGTGGGAAAAATATATCTAAAAACAAAGATGATGTGACTTACTGAACGAAAGCGCTGGCAGGTCGATAGACACACAAACAAACACAAACATACACACAAAATTCAAGCTTTCGCAACAAACTGTTGCCTCATCAGGAAAGAAGAAAGGAGAGGGAAAGACGAAAGGATGTGGGTTTTAAGGGAGAGGATAAGGAGTCATCCCAATCCCGGGAGCGGAAAGACTTACCTTAGGGGGAAAAAAGGACGGGTATACACTAAAGTGCACGTCATTTATGTTGGCGGCCGAGTTTAGGTTCGTTCTGCGCATCTGACGTCACAAAAAACAGTCAGCCAATGAACAGAGAACGACGTTGCCACATCTCGACTGCAGTGCAGAGCATGGACAAGTGTCTTTAGTTTTAGAAACATTCAGTCATAAATAAAGTAATAGAACAAAAGCAATGTCTTGATAGCAGACATTCTTTTATAGAAAGTTTGGAAAAAGCTTTCTTTATACCAATTGCTTCATATTCTATTAATTAATTAAACCAAACAAGCAATAAGACTCCTAATTCAGGCGATAGCAAGGAAAGGTGTTTGTATCACTCTCACGAACCGCTTTTTCGCAATAAAGAACAGCGGTAATTGTTTATTTCCTATTGTACTTCGACTAAGCGTGAGTAATTCATAGTCATACCAATAGTGTTTGTCAGTATTTTGCGTGACGTGTTATAGTCCTCATGGCGTTATATAGTCAGACGAGGTGCGTTAGCGTTTTCATTATTTAAAAACAATATCGAAGTGCCTTACTTCACGAATTATATTCGTTTGAACGCAATTTTTTTCAAATTTCTAGTGCTTTGTCTCTTCATTAACCCTTTCGCTGCTGCAGACACGTGCTCGCCGCATTCCGCGCTGTGCGCGATTTTGTCATCACTGCACTGCTCGCCTGTGCAGACACATGGTGTTCCCACTGCTTTGACACACTTATCATTCGATTTCACAAAAACTATTTGGCCCAAAAATTTGATTTTTACACTTCTTGACTGATACCTTCCCCCCATAAATGACTTAATTTTGTTTCGATGTACAACACAGTTATTATGTAGCATTAAATGTAGTAAACCACTGCATGAAATTTTGAAGAGTTTGCAGAGGTAGAAGTCCATAGCGTATACTTTCCGTATGGTCGATTTTAGTTGCCACAATGTTGAGAATGAAATGTGGACAAGATATCCAAATTTCATATAAAATTTACTGTATAACAATATCTCATTTAATTTAAGTACGACACAGGTGTCATATGTAATATTGAGAAATATCCCGTCTTTCCCGACTGTAATACAAATATTATTTACATCGGACGCGTTTGGCTTTATTTTAAAGCACTTCAATCAAGGAAAGGTATGGCACATACACAATGGTACTCATGTTCTCTTTCTTGTTTTTGTTCCACAGCCGCAGTTTTACCAATGGTACTGAAATATATTCCTCTTCTGCAACTGTAATGAGGGGCTTATTTAGACCAGACGCGCTTCTCTCTTTTGAAGCATCTTCAGTGGACAGTATTTTGTCTCCTCCATTGCGAAGTCACCTTTCGTAGTTTTGTGCTGCGGTAACACAATATTCAACGTTTGTGTTGGCAGATCAGTGTTTTAGCAAATAAATGATGTTTGTGTGTGCCACACACAAAAATTATATTTGACATAGCTCAGAGCACTTCACTGATAGACGGTATATTCAAGTCCTAATGTTTTTGTAAGTCCACAGTTTTGTTTAATGTATTTTGTCTACTTCCTTTTGATTGATTGAAGTGCTTTAAAATAAAGCGTAATGTGCTCAGTGTAAATAAAACTTTTGTTACAGTCGTGAAAGACTGAATATTTCTCAATATTACATACGACACCTATGTCGTACTTAAATGAGCTATTGTTATACAGTAAATTTTATATGAAATTTAGGTATCTTGTCCACATTTCATTCTCAACATTGTGGCAACTAAAATCGACCATACGGAAAGTATACTCTATGGACTTTTTTACCTCTGCAAACTCTTCAAAATTTCGTGCAATGGTTTACTATATTTAATGCTGCATAATAACTGCGTTGAACATCGAAACAAAATTAAGTCGTTTATGGGGGGAAGGTATCAGTCAAGAAGATGTGTAAAAATCTAATTTTTGGGCCAAATAGTTTTTGTGCAATCGATTGATAAGAGTGTTAAAGCAGTCGGAACACGATGTGTCTGCACAGGCGAGCAGTGCAGTGACAAAATCGCTCACAGCGCGGAATGCAGGTAGCACATCTTTGTAGCAGCTAAAGGGTTAATGTGGCTGTGGTGGCTTTACTTCATGAACTGCGCGCTCCCCCCTAAATGTAAGCTTGCGAACTATGCTATACTATGGCGCTGCTTCTATTGGCGCGTGCGTCATGTGCAACTGGCAACGCAGCAATCTCCCGCGTCTGGGCGGGCATGCGCGAGCCGCCAAGATAAAAGAATTGAACTATAGCACACACACACACATCCATCCACACATATACAGACACAAGCAGACATATTTAAAGACAAAGAGTTTGGGCAGAGATGTCAGTCGAGGCGGAAGTGCAGAGGCAAAGATGTTGTTGAATGACAGGTGACGTATGAGTGGTGGCAACTTGAAATTAGCGGAGATTGAGGCCTGGTGGGTAACGGGAAGAGAGGATATATTGAAGAGCAAGTTCCCATCTCCGGAGTTCGGATAGGTTGATGTTGGTGGGAAGTATTCAGATAACCCGGACGGTGTAACACTGTGCCAAGATGTGCTGGTCGTGCACCAAGGCATGTTTAGCCACAGGGTGATCCTCATTACCAACAAACACTGTCTGCCTGTGTCCATTCATGCGAATGGACAGTTTGTTGCTGGTCATTCCCACATAGAATGCATCACAGTGTAGGCAGGTCAGTTGGTAAATCACGTGGGTGCTTTCACACGTGGCTCTGCCTTTGATCGTGTACACCTTCCGGGTTACAGGACTGGAGTAGGTGGTGGTTGGAGGGTGCATGGGACAGGTTTTACACCGGGGGCGGTTACAAGGATAGGAGCCAGAGGGTAGGGAAGGTGGTTTGGGGATTTCATAGGGATGAACTAACAGGTTACGAAGGTTAGGTGGACGGCGGAAAGACACTCTTGGTGGAGTGGGGAGGATTTCATGAAGGATGGATCTCATTTCAGGGCAGGATTTGAGGAAGTCGTATCCTTGCTGGAGAGCCACATTGAGAGTCTGGTCCAGTCCCGGAAAGTATCCTGTCACAAGTTGGGGCACTTTTGTGGTTCTTCTGTGGGAGGTTCTGGGTTTGAGGGGATGAGGAAGTGGCTCTGGTTATTTGCTTCTGTACCAGGTCGGGAGGGTAGTTACGGGATGCGAAAGCTGTTGTCAGGTTGTTGGTGTAATGGTTCAGGGATTCCGGACTGGAGCAGATTCGTTTGCCACGAAGACCTAGGCTGTAGGGAAGGGACCGTTTGATGTGGAATGGGTGGCAGCTGTCATAATGGAGGTACTGTTGCTTGTTGGTGGGTTTGATGTGGACGGATGTGTGAAGCTGGCCATTGGACAGATGGAGGTCAACGTCAAGGAAAGTGGCGTGGGATTTGGAGTAGGACCAGGTGAATCTGATGGAACCAAAGGAGTTGAGGTTGGAGAGGAAATTCTGTAGTTGTTCTTCTCTGTGAGTCCAGATCATGAAGATGTCATCAATAAATCTGTACCAAACTTTGGGTTGGCAGGCCTGGGTAACCAAGAAGGCTTCCTCTAGGCGACCCATGAATAGGTTGGCGTACGAGGGGGCCATCCTGGTACCCATGGCTGTTCCCTTTAATTGTTGGTATGTCTGGCCTTCAAAAGTGAAGAAGTTGTGGGTCAGGATGAAGCTGGCTAAGGTAATGAGGAAAGAGGTTTTAGGTAGGGTGGCAGGTGATCGGCGTGAAAGGAAATGCTCCATCGCAGCGAGGCCCTGGACATGCGGAATATTTGTGTATAAGGAAGTGGCATCAATAGTTACAAGGATGGTTTCCGGGGGTAACAGATTGGGTAAGGATTCCAGGCATACGAGAAAGTGGTTGGTGTCTTTGATGAATGATGGGAGACTGCATGTAATGGGTTGAAGGTGTTGATCTACGTAGGCAGAGATATGTTCTGTGGGGGCTTGGTAACCAGCTACAATGGGGCGGCCGGGATGATTGGGTTTGTTAATTTTAGGTAGAAGGTAGGGGTGCGGGGTGTCGGTGGGGTCAGGAGGTTGATGGAGTCCGGTGAAAGGTTTTGTAGGGGGCCTAAGGTTCTGAGGATTCCTTGAAGCTCTGCCTGGACATCGGGAATGGGATTACCTTGGCAAACTTTGTATGTGGTGTTGTCTGAAAGCTGACGCAGTCCCTCAGCCACATACTCCCGACGATCAAGTACCACGGTCGTGGAACACTTGTCCGCCGAAAGAATGACTATGGATCGGTCAGCCTTCAGATCATGGATAGCCTGGGCTTCAGCAGTGGTGATGTTGGGAGTAGGATTACAGTTTTTTAAGAAGGATTGAGATGCAAGGCTGGAAGTCAGAAATTCCTGGAAGGTTTGGAGAGGGTGATTTTGAGGAAGAGGAGGTGGGTCCCGCTGTGACGGAGGATGGAACTGTTCCAGGGAGGGTTCAATTTGGATAGTGTCCTGGGTAGTTGGATCATTAGGAGTACAATTAGGATCATTTTTCTTCGTGGCAAAGTGATATTTCCAGCAGAGAGTACAAGAGTAGGACAGTAAATCTTTGACGAGGGCTGTTTGGTTGAATCTGGGAGTGGGGCTGAAGGTGAGGCCTTTGGATAGGACAGAGGTTTCGGATTGGGAGAGAGGTTTGGAGGAAAGGTTAACTACTGAATTAGGGTGTTGTGGTTCCAGGTTGTGTTGATTGGAATTTTGAGGTTTTGGAGGGAGTGGAGCTGGAAGTGGGAGATTGAGTAGATGGGAGAGACTGGGTTGGTGTGCAATGAGAGGAGGTTGAGGTTTGCTGGAAAGGTTGTGAAGGGTGAGTGAGTTGCCTTTCCGGAGGTGGGAAACCAGGAGATTGGATAGTTTTTTGAGGTGTAGGGTGGCATGCTGTTCTAATTTGCGGTTGGCCTGTAGGAGGGTGCTCTGAACAGCCGGTGTGGCTGTGGGAGAGGAAAGATTAAGGACTTTTATTAAGGATAGGAGTTGACGGGTGTGTTCATTGGCTAAGTTGATGTGTAGGTGAAGGATTAGGTGGGTGAGGGCAATGGATTGTTCAGTTTGGAACTGGTATAGGGACTGATGGAAAGAAGTGTTGCAGCCAGAGATGGGAACTTTTAAGTGTGAGGCCTTTGGGGGTAATGCCAAATGTCAGACAAGCCTGAGAAAATAGAATATGGGAGCGTCTCTGGCTGCAACCCTTCTTTCCATCAATCCCTATACCAGTTCCAAACTGAACAATCCATTGCCCTCACCCACCTAATCCTTCACCTACACATCAACTTAGCCAATGAACACACCCGTCGATTCCTATCCTTAATAAAAGTCCTTAATCTTTCCTTTCCCACATCCACACCGGCTGTTCAGAGCACCCTCCTACAGGCCAACCGCAAATTAGAACAGCATGCCACCCTACACCTCAAAAAACTATCCAATCTCCTGGTTTCCCACCTCCGGAAAGGCAACTCACACACCCTTCACAACCTTTCCAGCAAACCTCAACCTCCTCTCATTGCACACAAGCCCAGTCTCTCCCATCTACTCAATCTCCCACTTCCAGCTCCACTCCCTCCAAAACCTCAAAATTCCAATCAACACAATCTGGAACCACAACACCCTAATTCAGTAGTTAACCTTTCCTCCAAACCTCTCTCCCAATCCGAAACCTCTGTCCTATCCAAAGGCCTCACCTTCAGCCCCACTCCCAGATTCAACCAAACAGCCCTCGTCAAAGATTTACTGTCCTACTCTCGTACTCTCTGCTGGAAATATCACTTTGCCACGAAGAAAAATGATCCTAATCGTACTCCTAATGATCCAACTACCCAGGACACTATCCAAATTGAACCCTGCCTGGAACAGTTCCGTCCTCCGTCGCAGCGGGACCCACCTCCTCTTCCTCAAAATCACCCTCTCCAAACCTTCCAGGAATTTCTAACTTCCAGCCTTGCATCTCAATCCTTCTTAAAAAACTGTAATCCTACTCCCAACATCACCACTGCTGAAGCCCAGGCTATCCGTGATCTGAAGGCTGACCGATCCATAGTCATTCTTCCGGCGGACAAGTGTTCCACGACCGTGGTACTTGATCGTCGGGAGTATGTGGTTGAGGGATTGCGTCAGCTGTCAGACAACACCACATACAAAGTTTGCCAAGGTAATCCCATTCCCGATGTCCAGGCAGAGCTTCAAGGAATCCTCAGAACCTTAGGCCCCCTACAAAACCTTTCACCGGACTCCATCAACCTCCTGACCCCACCGACACCCCGCACCCCTACCTTCTACCTAAAATTAACAAACCCAATCATCCCGGCCGCCCCATTGTAGCTGGTTACCAAGCCCCCACAGAACATATCTCTGCCTACGTAGATCAACACCTTCAACCCATTACATGCAGTCTCCCATCCTTCATCAAAGACACCAACCACTTTCTCGAACGCCTGGAATCCTTACCCAATCTGTTACCCCCGGAAGCCATCCTTGTAACCATTGATGCCACTTCCTTATACACAAATATTCCGCACGTCCAGGGCCTCGCTGCGATGGAGCATTTCCTTTCACGCCGATCACCTGCCACCCTACCTAAAACCTCTTTCCTCATTACCTTAGCCAGCTTCATCCTGACCCACAACTTCTTCACTTTTGAAGGCCAGACATACCAACAATTAAAGGGAACAGCCATGGGTACCAGGATGGCCCCCTCGTACGCCAACCTATTCATGGGTCGCCTAGAGGAAGCCTTCTCGGTTACCCAGGCCTGCCAACCCAAAGTTTGGTACAGATTTATTGGTGACATCTTCATGATCTGGACTCACAGTGAAGAAGAACTCCAGAATTTCCTCTCCAACCTCAACTCCTTTGGTTCCATCAGATTCACCTGGTCCTACTCCAAATCCCACGCCACTTTCCTTGACGTTGACCTCCATCTGTCCAATGGCCAGCTTCACACGTCCGTCCACGTCAAACCCACCAACAAGCAACAGTACCTCCATTATGACAGCTGCCACCCATTCCACATCAAACGGTCCCTTCCCTACAGCCTAGGTCTTCGTGGCAAACGAATCTGCTCCAGTCCGGAATCCCTGAACCATTACACCAACAACCTGACAACAGCTTTCGCATCCCGTAACTACCCTCCCGACCTGGTACAGAAGCAAATAACCAGAGCCACTTCCTCATCCCCTCAAACCCAGAACCTCCCACAGAAGAACCACAAAAGTGCCCCAACTTGTGACAGGATACTTTCCGGGACTGGACCAGACTCTGAATGTGGCTCTCCAGCAGGGATACGACTTCCTCAAATCCTGCCCTGAAATGAGATCCATCCTTCATGAAATCCTCCCCACTCCACCAAGAGTGTCTTTCCGCCGTCCACCTAACCTTCGTAACCTGTTAGTTCATCCCTATGAAATCCCCAAACCACCTTCCCTACCCTCTGGCTCCTATCCTTGTAACCGCCCCCGGTGTAAAACCTGTCCCATGCACCCTCCAACCACCACCTACTCCAGTCCTGTAACCCGGAAGGTGTACACGATCAAAGGCAGAGCCACGTGTGAAAGCACCCACGTGATTTACCAACTGACCTGCCTACACTGTGATGCATTCTATGTGGGAATGACCAGCAACAAACTGTCCATTCGCATGAATGGACACAGGCAGACAGTGTTTGTTGGTAATGAGGATCACCCTGTGGCTAAACATGCCTTGGTGCACGACCAGCACATCTTGGCACAGTGTTACACCACCCGGGTTATCTGGATACTTCCCACCAACACCAACCTATCCGAACTCCGGAGATGGGAACTTGCTCTTCAATGTATCCTCTCTTCCCGTTACCCACCAGGCCTCAATCTCCACTAATTTCAAGTTGCCACCACTCATACGTCACCTGTCATTCAACAACATCTTTGCCTCTGTACTTCCGCCTCGACTGACATCTCTGCCCAAACTTTTTGTCTTTAAATATGTCTGCTTGTGTCTGTATATGTGTGGATGGATATGTGTGTGTGTGTGTGTGTGTGTGTGTGTGTGTGTGCGCGAGCGCTAGTGTATACCCGTCCTTTTTCCCCCTAAGGTAAGTCTTTCCGCTCCCGGGTTGGGATGACTCCTTATCCTCTCCCTTAAAACCCACATTCTTTCGTCTTTCCCTCTCCTTCCTTCTTTCCTGATGAGGCAACAGTTTGTTGCGAAAGCTTGAATTTTGTGTGTATGTTTGTGTGTCTATCGACCTGCCAGCGCTTTCGTTCGGTAAGTCACATCATCTTTGTTTTTAGATATATTATTATATAGTAAAATATATAATTATATATAATATTTTGTATTATTATAATAGGATATAATGTATAATTATTTAATTCAATTTACCTTTATAACTTCACAAGACGAGCCACAGTCTCGCTCATCACTTGCCAGTTACGAGCTGGATAAGAATAACCAGTGAGCAGCGGTAATGGCATGCCCCAGAACACTAATATTAAATGGACTTGAGAGCACTTTCATGGAACACTTAGAATAAGGAGAAAGGTTATCTGTACTGATGAGTATGGTACATTTTGGTATTTGCGGATCACAGAGTATGAACATATTTAAAATAACATGATGCAGTTCAAACCACTTTGTAAAAGGTACTCTTCAAGCAGATGATGGAGATGTTCTTGTGTAGGGATTGCTTACACAGGATGAAACAAATTCCCAGATATGTCTGCCATCATCTTTCACCAGTGTAAAATAAAGAAACTTACTGTTTCATCATTTGCATCTATTTGTTTGCCTGTAGCATCCAGCTTATGTGCCCTGCCTCACTCCAGTTACCTGTTATCAGTCCTAATGAGTACATTTGGGACGTAATTGAATGATTTGTGCGTGACTAGGGTGCAGCTCTGAATAATTTGCACATGTGATTCATGGTTGAGTGGTTATGAATCAGGATGGCTTCTCAGTGTGTTTGGTGTTTTATGGAGGCCATTCCATGATGCAGAGTGTTCAAAAAAACAACTTGGCACCTACTTGTGCAAACAGCATAGTAGGGAGGAGGTGAGGTAATGGTTCGGGTTGCATTACTAGTTGCCAGTAGACAGTGCAGTAGGGAAGGTGCAGCTGAGGTGCAAGCTGAAGCTTGATCACAAGCAAAACTTGTAAGCTCAACTAGTGAGTCTCCAAATGATAATATTGTCAGTACGACCCATAGTCCAACATGTCAACCATTCATTATTAAAACCACTGTGGGGTACAAGATTACATTGAAATTGCACAAGAAGGAGCACTTTATTCTCACCTGACTTCTAAACCCATTTTTCCTTTCTCTTGTCGTTATGTTAAAATTAGCTTCTTTCATCAAAACACACCAGGATTTACACAGTTTCAAGTAATGCAGTTGCAATTGTGACAGAATCCTGAAAGTCTGTTGTTGATGCCTTAAAGAAACAAGCCAGGGGCTGTAAAATGAAAACTGTCGAAAACATCATAATGCCATTACCTTCGGAAGAATGGTTGGTTCCTATAAAATGCTGTAGTCCTAAACTTGCTGCTGGAGGGACATTTGTGTACACCCACATGACAACAGAGCAAGCACACACACATGTTGACTGTCTGCTGCACTCAGTCATGCTGGAAACAGTGAAATGGAGGCTTCAAAAGAAAAGAAAAGAAAAGATGTGTAGTGCATTTTGTGACAGTGGAAGGAATGTGGGGAATGGAAATTCATTCAAGAATGAATGGAGAGTGTTGCACATCTGTTGCAAAATTAAAACATTGCACAAGCAATTCTGGGAAGGATGGATGTTTTTGGCCATTGATGCATGGTCTGGAATGACACATCACATTACCAACACCATTGTCTGGCAGGTGGATGCCCTCATTACTCAAGGCCAGAAGTTATGGTAGCAGCTATCGCTGCAGGGATAGGATGTGCAGTGCTCTCCGTACACTTGTGCCATTCTTCAATGAATTTCCATTCCCCACATTCCTTCCGCTGTCAGGAAATGCACTACACTCCTTTGCTCTTCTTTTGAAGCCTCCATTTCGCTGTTTGCAGCAGACAGTGCAGTAGGTGGTCAAAGTGTGTGCGTGCTTGCTCTGTCATCATGTGGGTGTGCATCTGTGTTCCTCTAGTGACAAGTTTTGGACATTAAGTGCTCTTGTAGGGTCCGCTCCTTCTGCAGGCAACGTCATTATGATTCTTTCAGTAGTTTTCATGTTATAGCCTCTAGTTCATTTCTTTTTTAATGCATCACATACAAGGAAAAACTGAGGACAAGTCAAGTTAATAGCTTATGAAAAATTAGGTTGTTGCAAACCCTTACTAATTCTCATTTCACCAGCTGTCATTGGCCCTTAAAATAATTAAATTTTTTAAATAAAAAACCTGTCGTTTTTCATATATCATGGCAGATAAAGTGTGTCATGTCAACTATGTGACAAAATACTCTCTGCTTTTCATGGTGTCATGTGCCCAAAACTTGTTTTGATATCTTGAACCGTTTACGAGATATGAGGGGTGTTATGAATATTTCATTTTCACTGTAGTGTCTGCATGCACTATTGGAAGTGAATGCACTATATACAATCCATTTTCTCGAGATTGGAGGCAGATATGGATCTCATCTTAATTTAATATGTTAGACTGGTGTGTGGAGCATAGAAACACATAACACGAAACACTTTTCATGCTTTCTTTTGAGCTCTTGCTCTTTTTGTCGCAAATGTACAAACATTCACTCACACAACCACTACGTGTTTCTATACTCCATACATCAGGCCGCTATAGGTACGTGGTTTTACATACTGTTCCATCCTGGAACTTCCATTATTGCATTTAAGTATGTTAGCTACTACCAGTGTACAGCATTGCATGACCTAACATACACGTAATGCATACTCAAAAGGAACCCTATTTTCATTGCAAAGTTTTCAAATTTCATGCAGTAGCATGCTTAATATCTGCTACTGTAAACAAAATGGTAGGCAGTTCATCATAAAACTGATGAATGAGGCAATGATATGGGAGAGATTTTTTTTTTTCCAACCAAGTTGTGTCCCTAAATAGTTTGAGAAAGACTGTTGAACAGTAACTTCTCCAGTGGTTATTTTGCAATTGTGTACTCACAAAATAAAGAGTTTTTTGACTATTTATGTGCAATACGTTACATTTGCTTGTGTTAAGGGTGAATTACCAGTCCCTGCATAAGGCGTCAATCCCCTCCCCAGCATTTCACTACAATTTTATATCATTGCAACTTCCCTGTACACAACAACATTATCCACGCAAAGCCATATTGAACTTCTGACTTGTCTACTAGGTCATTTAAATATATTATGAAAAGTAATGGTGTTATAACACTTCCTTGAGTTTTATCCAATCACTTTTACTTCTGAAGACTTCAGTCTGTTAAGAATGACATACTGTGTTCTGTTTGCCAGAAAGGTCATCATTCACAGTGTTGAGAGTGGCTGTGATATGGGGTCTGAGTGGGGTACAGTCAAGTGGGGGGGCGGCAGGGGGGCAGGGATCAGTGTGGGGCCACTCCTGTTCCATATAAATGATATGCTCTCTAGTATTGTGGGTAGCTCTAAAATATTTCTGTTTGCTGATGAAACTAGCTTGATAGTAAACGATGTTGTGTGCAACATTGGCCGGTTTCAAATAGTGTAGCTCGTGACATAAGTTCATGGCTTGTAGAAAATAAACGCTAAATCACAGTAAGACTCAATTTTTACAGTTTCTAACACACAATTGAACAAAACCCCACGTTTTAATTTCACAGAATGGGCATGTGATTAGTAAAACTGAACAGTTCAAATTTGTAGGTGTTCAGATAGATAGTACTCTGCCGTGGAAAGCCCATGTTCAAGATATTGTTCAAAGACTTAATGCTGCCATTTTTACTATTCGAATGATATCTGAAGTGAGTGATCGTTCAACACAAAAATTAGTCTCCTTTGCTTATTTTCATTTGCATATGTTGTATGGTATTATATTTTGAGGTAACTCTTCCCATTCTAAAAGGATATTTTTGGCTCAGAAATGGTTGGCTAGGCCAATAAGTCCTGCCCGGGATACTGCCCACATTGAGGCTGACCCCTCAGCTGTGGTAGAGTGGGAGCTCATCTCGAGGTGTGGCAGGGGGCAAAAGACATTCCGGAGGGCTGAACGGAAGTCCTCTCCAGTTTGTCTGACGAACTGGGTTCGGGCTATGTCTCCGGCTGATACTGGTCTTCGGCCGGACATGGCTGCTTGTTCTGTTCCAGAGGTTGCCCCTCAGTCTGCAAGATCCGGGCGGTCGCAGATGGTGGGCTTACTGGCAGTTGGGAGCTCCAACGTCAGGCGTGTAATGGGGCGCCTTAGGGATATGGCAGCAAGAGAGGGGAGGAAAATCCAATGTGCACTCCGTGTGCATACTGGGGGGAGTCATTCCAGATGTGGAAAGGGTCCTTCCGGATGCCATGAAAGGTACAGGGTGCACCCACCTGCAGGTGGTCGCTCATGTCGGCACCAATGATGTGTGTTGCTATGGATCGGAGGAAATCGGTTGGTTGGTTTGGGGAAGGAGACCAGACAGCGAGGTCACCGGTCTCATCGGATTAGGGAAGGACGGGGAAGGAAGTCGAACGTGCCCTTTGAAAGGTACCATCCCGGCATTTGCCTGGAGAGATTTAGGGAAATCACGGAAAACCTAAATCAGGATGGCTGGACGCGGGATTGAACCGTCGTCCTCCCGAATGCGAGTCCAGTGTCTAACCACTGCGCCACCTCGATCGGTCGGAGGAAATCCTCTCTGCCTTCTGGCGACTATCTGATTTGGTGAAGACTGCCAGTCTTGCTAGCGGGATGAAAGCAGAGCTCACCATCTGCATCATCGTAGACGGGACTGACTGCGGACCTTTGGTATAGAGCCGAGTGGAGGGTCTGAATCAGAGGCTGAGACGGTTCTGCGACCGTGTGGGCTGCAGATTCCTCGACTTGCGCCATAGTGTGGTGGGGTTTCGGGTTCCGCTGGATAGGTCAGGAGTCCACTACACGCAGCAGGCGGTTACACGGGTAGAAGGGGTTGTGTGGCATGGCCTAGGCGTTTTTTTTTTAGGTTAGATGGCCTCGGGCAAGTACAGAAAGGGCAACAGCCTCAAAGGGTGCAGGGTGAAGTCAGGACATGCGGGGACCAAGCAGCAATCATTATTGTAATTGTAAACTGTCGAAGCTGCATTGGTAAAGTACCGGAACTTCAAGTGCTGATAGAAAGCATGGAAACTGAAATCATTATAGGTAAGGAAAGCTGGCTGAAGCCAGAGATAAATTCTGCCAAAATTTTTACAAAGACACAGTCGGTGTTTAGAAAGGATAGATTGCATGCAACTGGTGGTGGTGTGTTTGTCGCTGTTAGTAGTAGTTTATCCTGTAGTGAAGTAGAAGTGGATAGTTCCTGTGAATTATTATGGGTGGATGTTACACTCAACAACCGAGCTAGGTTAATAATTGGCTCCTTTTATCGACCTCCCAACTCAGCAGCATTAGTGGCAGAACAACTCAGAGAAAATCTGGAATACATTTCACATAAATTTTCTCAGCATGTTATAGTCTTAGGTGGAGATTTCAATTTACCGGATATAGACTGGGACACTCAGATGTTTAGGATGGGTGGAAGGGACAGAGCATCGAGTGATATTATACTGAGTGCAGTATCCGAAAATTACCTCGAGCAATTAAACAGAGAACCGACTCATAGAGATAACATCTTGGACCTACTGATAACAAACAGACCCGAACTTTTCGACTCTGTAAGTGCAGAACAGGGAATCAGTGAACATAAGGCTGTTGCAGCATCCCTGAATATGGAAGTAAATAGGAATATAAAAAAGGGAGGAAGGTTTATCTGTTTAGCAAGAGTAATAGAAGGCAGATTTCAGACTACCTAACAGATCGAAATGAAAATTTCTGTTCCGACACTGACAGTGTTGAGTGTTTATGGAAAAAGTTGAAGGCAATCACAAATGCATTTTGACAGTTACATGATGAATAAAACTGTGAGGGACGGGAAAAACCCACCGTGGTTCAACAACAAAGTTAGGAAACTACTGCGAAAGCAAAGAGAGCTTCACTGCAAGTTTAAACGCAGCCAAAAACTCTCAGGCAAACAGAAGCTAAACGATGTCAAAGTTAGCGTAAGGAGGGCTATGCCTGAAGTGTTCAGTGAATTCGAAAGTAAAATTCTATGTACTGACTTGACAGAAAATCCTAGGAAGTTCTGGGTCTTATGTTAAATCAGTAAGTGGCTCGAAACAGCATATCCAGACACTCCGGGATGATGATGGCATTGAAACAGAAGATGACACGCGTTAAGCTGAAATACTAAACATCTTTTTCCAAAGCTGTTTCACAGAGGAAGACCGCACTGCAGTTCCTTCTCTAAATACTCGGCCAAACGAAAAAATGGCTGACATCGAAATAAGTGTCCACGGAATAGAAAAGCAACTGGAATCACTCAACAGAGGAAAGTCCACTGGACCTGACGGGATATCAATTCGATTCCACACAGAGTATGTGAAAGAACTTGCCCCCCTTCTAACAGCCGTGTACCGCAAGTCTCTAGAAGAATGGAAGGTTCCAAATGATTGGAAAATAGCACAGGTAGTCCCAGTCTTCAAGAAGGGTCGTCGAGCAGATGCGCAAAACTATAGACCTATATCTCCGACATTGATATGTTGTAGAATTTTAGAACATGTTTTTTGCTCTTGTATCATGTCATTTCTGGAAACCCAGAATCTACTCTGTAGGAATCAACATGGATTCTGGAAACAGCGATCGTGTGTGAGACCCAACTTGCTTTATTTGTTCATGAGACCCAGAAAATATTAGATACGGGCTCCCAGGTAGATGCTATTTTCCTTGACTTCCGGAAGGCGTTTGATACAGTTCCACACTGTCACCTGATAAACAAAGTAAGAGCCTATGGAATATCAGACCAGCTGTGTGGCTGGATTGAAGAGTTTTTAGCAAACAGAACACAGCATATTGTTATCAATGGAGAAACGTCTACAGACGTTAAAGTAACCTCTGGCGTGCCACAGGGGAGTGATATGGGACCATTGCTTTTCACAATATATATAAATGACCTAGTAGATAGTGTTCGAAGTTCCATACGGCTTTTCGCGGATGATGCTGTAGTACACACAGAAGTTGCAGCATTAGAAAATTGCAGTGAAATGCAGGAAGATCTGCAGCAGATAGGCACTTGGTGCAGGGAGGGGCAACTGACCCCTAACATTGACAAATGTAATGTATTGAGAATACATAGAAAGAAGGATCCTTTATTGTATGACTATATGATAGCGGAACAAACACTGGTAGCAGTTACTTCTGTAAAATATCTGGGAGTATGCGTGTGGAACGATTTGAAGTGGAATGAATATATAAAATTAATTGTTGGTAAGGCAGGTACCAGTCCTTAAAAAATGTAGTCCATCAACAAAGGAGGTGGCTTACAAAACACTCGTTCGACCTATACTTGAGTATTGCTCATCAGTGTGGGATCCGTACCAGATCGGGTTGACGGAGGAGATAGAGAAGATCCAAAGAAGAGCGGTGTGTTTCGTCACAGGGTTATTTGGTAAGCATGATAGCATTACGGAGATGTTTAGCAAACTCAAGTGGCAGACTCTGCAATAGAGGTGCTCTGGATCGCAGTGTAGCTTGC
Source organism: Schistocerca nitens (assembly GCF_023898315.1). Taxonomy (NCBI): domain Eukaryota; kingdom Metazoa; phylum Arthropoda; class Insecta; order Orthoptera; family Acrididae; genus Schistocerca; species Schistocerca nitens. The sequence continues at coordinate 511,228,991 of NC_064621.1, forward strand.
TGTCCAGGTTTCAAGAGGGTGCGTTTCTGGATGAGGTATCGAATATATTGCTTCCCCGTACTTATACCTCCTGAGGAGATCACGAATGTAAAATTAGAGAGATTCCAGCACGCACGGGGGCTTTCCGGCAGTCGTTCTTTCTGCAAACCATACGCGACGGGAACAGGAAATGGAGGTAATGACAGTGGCACGTAAAGTGCCCACCGCCACACACCGTTGGGTGGCTTGTGGAGTATAAATGTAGATGTAGATGTACTGTCGTGTCTTGTTAACAATATTATGTTATTCCCATGAACAAGCAGCTTTCACTCAGTTAATACTCGGCAGAAATCTAACCTGCATTTGGATCGGTCTTCCTTAACTCTTTTGCAGAAAGGTGTGCAATATAGTGCTGCATCCATTTTCAATAAGGTACCACTCAGATTCAAAAATATTAACAGTAATCCATGCGCTGGGGTCACTTCTTCTATTCTGTCGAGGAGTTCCTTGAAACATTAAGCTGATTCTTGTTGTATTGTTGATTGCGTTTACTTAAACTTATGGCTTGACTTTTGTCGGGTTCATAAACATTTTATTTTTATCTGTTATTTCTTTTATGTTGTAATTTTATGTACTGACATGTTCCATGACCTTGGAGATTTGCTCCTCAATTTGGTCCTAGGAACTTGACATGTAAAAAAAAGACTTTTGAGCCCATGATTTTCTGTATGTTCATATTTTGATCACTAGGCAGCAGTGCAGAACTGTATTGAATGCCCTGTATCTACTGCTGTCTGACTGTCGTGTATGAACAGACAGAGTTGGATTTCACAAAATCATTGTTTTTTGAACCCACATGGACTCCTACAGTGGAGATTTTTGGTCTCCAGAAATACCATAATTCGTAAGTATAAAACACGTTCCAAAATTTTACAGCAGTACATCATCACGTATAGAGGCTTGTAGTTTTGTGTGTCTGTTGGACCCTTCTTGAAAACAAGTATGACCTGTGTTTCTTTCTAATCATTACAAACTCTTCGCTCCTCTGGAGACCTATTAGGCGTGTGGTACACTGCTGCTAGAAGAGGGGAAAGTTCTTTCACATAGTCTGTCTAGAACTGTACCAATATCTAGTCATGTCCAATGACCTTTCCTCTGTTGAGCAAGTTCAGTTACTTTTATATCCCGTGGACTCTTATTTTGGTGTCTTTCATTTTGTCATTTGTGCAGAGATTTAAAGCAGGTACAACAGTATGATCATTCTCTGGGAAGCAGCCTTGTAAAATATGTTCAGTATTTGGGCCTTTTCTATGTCATCCTCCATTTCAATGTCATTATCATCACATAGATTCTTAGGTAGTATTTTACTTTTGAATTGGTTGAACACTTTACGCGTGGCTCCTCTTACACTAATTTTGGTTTCGTTTAGTTTTTGTTTGTCTGTGGGGCTTTAGATACATTTGCATTTGCAGTGAAGCTCTCTTTGCTTTTTTAGTATATTTTTAACATGGCTGTTGAACCACAGAGGGTCTCATATATCCCTCACAACTTTTCTGGACACTTACCTGTTTAAGATCTGGACACTTACCTGTTTAAGGTGTACTGAACTTTTTTCATTAAAAACCCAACATTTATTGCTTCAGATGAAATGTTTGTACCACTCAGTTAATCTTAAATGTTTCTTTTTGTCTTGCTTAGGGGGAAGATATTCCTACTTTTCTTTGTATTTTTAGTAAAGCCATATACAGATATGTTGGAATGACTTTTTGATCTCAGAGTCCTTGTCCTACAGCACACTGAGATAAACTGGCTGTAGTGGTCTGTGTGCTCATTTAAATCAGACCACAAGTAGTGTTTGCACCTGCATGAGCGTAGTGGTGGCCGAAGGGGGGACTCGCTTCTAGATACCAATGGTTCACCCTCTGTCAGACATATCGGAGTCAGCCTGTCTGGCGAGCCTTCCTGGCATGCTGTGGCTGGTGATGTTGTTGTTATTAATCTCTTTGGTGGATTGGCTGAGGTAGAGGTAGGAAGATGGTGCTGCAGCTGCTCGGACTGTCTTGATTCTCATATCTGGCTACAACGTGAAGTGGCAGTCACTGCAGCAAGGAATACGGTGTCACAATAATGTTGACTGGTAAGTGTCCCGTGTTCAAAGATTTGGAGGTCAGTATGCCCATGCAACATTATGCCTCCCCACACCATAAAACCTGGACCACCAAAATGATGATGTTCAACGATGTTCCTGGGTGCATTGTCCTGATGCTCTTGGTATGATCGCAAATAGTGCCACTGATGTGCGGTTGCCTGTAGAACACAACATGCTGTCCATTGGCCGAAGAGATCACCCCCCCATGCAGTAGCTGTGCCTTGGCGGACTGAGAGATTGTGTGCCTTGTAGTCCTGTTAAATGTGATTGCAACTGCACCTGCTGTTTGATGTGAGGCCCATCTTGCATGCTGCACAATGTAGCAATCATTTGCTGCTGATAGTTTACTGTGGTCGGCACCTCCTCCCCCTCAGGCAGCAGTGCCTGTGGTCCAGAACACTTTCCCTGCACGTGAAACAATTGCTGTGAGCAATACCTCATCACACTTTGTCCTTCTTCCAGTTTCCCTATGATTCTTTCCCAAGTGAAGTCATTCAAATGTTATCTCCAGGCCATGTTGTAATGAAGAAAACCACCACAATGCAGTGTAACTGCTCACTGATTGAACACACTGTCTTTTCTTGTTGTTTCAACTGTCTTTTGTTACGGGGCCAGCCCCATTTGCTGCTACAGTCACACTGACCTCATGCCATGTGATGTCCAACTTTCTGTGCGCTACTGGGAGACTTCTGACATGTTCCCACACTTCTTCATTGTCCTGAATAGTTAACGTATTATAAAACATATTGTGTTACTTTACCTAGTTTGTCCAAACGTTTTGCAGAGAAATGTTATAATAGAAGTGTGTTTACAGTTAACATTGTTACTTTATAGGCAAGTAAAAGGAATCTTCAAACTAGATGAGTAGTATTAGCACAACTAATGACATTCCCAGTTTTTTGTTTAATCTAACATGTAAGCTTTGTGAATACCTTTGGAACAGAGTACATAACTCCACCCTGAACCATTGACAAGAGGGAAACTTGTTGGTGAGTGCTATTTTTGTGTCTTGTATTGTGAATGAAAAATCGCAGTACAACTGACACAGTGTTTTTTTGTTTTATCACCAGAAGCATGTACGATTAAAGAGTAAATTTACTGGGAAGTGAGTGGAAAAATTACAAAACTCTTAAAGAGTTCTCTGCAAGAAGTTTGGTAATTTTGCTTGCGCAACAGGGGGGTCACTCTCAATCTTGCCCCTCCTTTCTTTCAAATTCCCCAACTAATCTGTCACTTTTGAACAAATATAAAAGATCTTAAAATTTGAAAGTTTTTTTCTAATTTTAAGTGTTTCTACCAGCAGTACTTGAAATTACACCTCCAAAAGCTAAGAGCTGGCCAGTCTTTATGTTTCCGTGTAATTGAACAGTTGTGTCAATCGGATTTTGATACTTAGCTGAATACTGCTGTGGCCAGGTTGGTTGGTGTTGGCTGGTCAGGACGTTAGACTCATTTCCAGGTGGTTCTGAGTTCAATTCCCTATTTGGCTGCCATACCTATTCAGGTTTTCTATGATTTAATGAAATCAAAAAGTCAAATGCAAGCAATGCTCTTTTGCAGTTGCTTCCTTCCTTCATTTAGGTCTATTCCAAAATAGTGCTCTATGGATATTAATGTTGACAGAAAGTAATTATTATTTTTTTTTCAGATATTTCTGTTATCAAAGAAAAATACTGTGCTAACAGTTCTTTTTGATCTAGAGCATTATACAGGGTGAGTCAAAAAGGACTTTACAACTTTGGAATGGCATAGAATTTTTTTGAGATAATTTACGGAATCGGTAGATGTGTCATTTTGTAGCAAGCAACATCAAGTGTAATTCATGTAGTGCACCAGCACCACATTCTGCCACCAGAAGCACCAGCATACTGCACAGTTAAAATGGCTACTTTTACTTGTGCAGAGCATGCTCACTGTGTTTTGACAGCACTGGATTTCTTTCTCTGTGGTTTAATTAAAGACCATGTGTATGTTTCTTCCCTACCAAACAGTTTAACTGACCCGAGAAATCAAATCTAAGCTGCTGTTGCACAAATTGTGCCCAGTTTGCTGCAAAAAAATGTAGGAAGAAATTGATTACTGGTGGTATGTTTGCAGCATCACAAGTGGTAGTCACATTGAACCAACATGACACTTGACACTTTTTGTGAAACTTGAGGTAGTTTGCTACAAAACGACACATCTACCGATTCTGTAAGTTATCTCAATAAATTTCTATATCATTCCAAAGTTGTATATTCGATTATGACACACTCTGCATTAGCAGTGAAAATGCTTTAATCCTTTTGCCTAACGTTTCTCTTCTTGATGAGCATTTTGAAGAACCACATCAATATTCTTTATTGTTTACACTCTATTGATTGTTCTTTATTGTTTACACTCTATTGATTGCAGCTTCCCAATTTACAATGTGGAAATTTCAACATATTTTAATTTTTTTTATTTTACAGGAGTAGAAGTCATGCAGCAACTCGTCAGCAATTACTTACACTCAAGAAAGATGATGCAGCTGTGAGTAATATTCGCCGACAAGCACCACAACGAAGTGCCCAGAAATTTCCTGCAGAAGATGTAACTGACAAAACAAGACCATATGGGTGTCCTGATTGTGGAAAGGCATTTGTGTCTTCATCAAAATTAACAATACACAGGAGAATACATACTGGTGAAAAGCCATATGCATGCATAGAATGTGGCAAAACATTTGTGTCTTCCTCGCAGCTGAGCGTTCACTTCAAAACTCACACTGGTGAGAAACCATATAAATGCATAGAGTGCGGCAAGCGTTTTATTTCATCATCCCAGTTAACAGTTCACATACGTTCACATACTGGTGAGAAACCATTTCCTTGTAAGTTGTGTGGTAAAGCATTTGTTTCATCATCCCACTTGACTGTCCATATGCGGATCCATACTGGTGAAGAACCATTTTCTTGTGCACACTGTGGCCAGAAGTTTGCACGTTCCACAAGCTTGGTAGTACATTTACGAAAGCACACGGGTGAAAAACCTTTTTCTTGTCATGAATGTGGGAAAACATTTGTTACATCATCTCATCTCACAGTCCACAGAAGAGTCCACACTGGAGAGAGACCATTCTCGTGCGAACAATGTGGAAAGGCATTCTCTCAGTCGTCTCAACTAAAATCTCATTATAGAAAACATTCAGGTGAGAAACCTTTCAGCTGCAGCATTTGTGGGAAACTATTTGCCCATTCATCACATCTAACATCTCACATTAGAGTGCATTCAGGGGAAAGGCTTTTGTATTGCCCTGTTTGCCAAATGAAATTCACATCACAGTCTCACCTGGCACGGCATCTTCCTTCTCATTCCAGAGATAGGCCATTCAAATGTGAAGTATGTGGCAAGGGTTTCAAGCATAAGTCTAATATGGCAAGGCATGTTATGAACCACTCAGTCCACACTGATTCTTTATGGCAAGGTTTGTTGCCAGTTACAGAGACAACCCAGGACATTCAAAATGACTGCGCACATGTCAGTGAATGTTCAGTGGACAGCTGAGTGTCACACATGCAAAACAGTGTATCAAACACACGGTAATTTGTGCAGACCTGATATATTCCAGCATCACAGTTAGAAAGTATCTGTCAGTAATCATTTGCTGTCAGTGACATCATAAATAGCTTAGTGAAGCTCTGAAAAATAAAACTCAGTAACGAAGGTTTTATTTATCTCCAGAGCGTAATGAGCATTGTGTTCAGGTTTTATTATTTGTAAGTACCTGTGCCTTTGTGTATCTGTTTGTAATGTATTCTGAATGATTTGTTACTCAAGAGTTGAAATTTGTGCACAATGTAAAAAGTATAAAAATGAATCCTTGATTAATTCCATTTGAGAAGCGAAAAGAAGACTGTTAAAAATAGATGCAATAATATGCTATGGTATGTAACTTGAGATAAGTTTTGTGTTATAAATGTCAAAGAGCATATGTTTTTATACAATGTAACATATCATTTGACTTTACAAACTGTAAGCAGTCATGACTATCCTTCTACTGACTGATGTATTACATTTTCTGTATCTAGTTTTATGTGGCTGCTGCAGATGTGGTAGGTGTTGGTGGGAGAGGTAGTAAGTCTCAAGTGTATTGAGCTTCCTATAGGCATTTATATTGAAATACATAATAATTTGAGAGGGAAACTTGTAATAATGATTTAGAGAAGTAAGAACTATTTCAGCGAGCTAGGTGAAATTCTTATGAACTATATGTGTGAAAAATTTTGTTGTTTTGGAATAATGCTATATTATTATTATTGAAGTTTTCTGTCACAAAAAAATATGCAATTTGAATGCGGAGCTGATAGGAACAAAATACCAGTTATCTTCACAATCACATACATTATTAATGTTTTGTATGAGGAATTTTCCAAATTAGGCCATAAAGACCGTTTCTTACAAACTATGAAATTCAAGTGCTGAAATCTGACAAGGTTCATTGAGAATATCTGTCTCTTATATAGTAGTAAAATTAAATATATGTTATGAATGGTGGCCCTTTTTAGTAACTGTTTGGTAGGATGTAATAGCACACAGAAGGTAGGTGTCGGGGAGGGGGAATAATGGAACAGGAGTGTGTTACTTTTAACACAGACATGGCATATAACAGTCAATAGCCATATAAAATGCCCTGGGTTTCCTCACCTGATGAAACAGAGAAATTGCAGTGATGATAAGAAAGAACAGAGAGGATATACACAAATAAAACAAAACATTAAGAGAAAAAACATTAATTTTCTGGAGTATGTTGTTAAAAACTGCCAGGTTGAAATACAAAATAAAAAGTTTGTAAAACTTAAGATTAGGTTAGGGGAAATAGCAATAATATTGGGAAATGGTGGTTGGCCAGTACTTATTATCTCACAGGAATGCTGATGCTTTTCACTAGAAAATAATAGACTGTGTACAGAGACTGGCATTTCACTCAAAAAGCTCTAATAAGATATATTTATATAAAAATGAAAAAGGGAACCTATGACTAGTACATGGATGTGTGGCATGGAGAGTGTTTACTAGCTATTGAGCTACCACTCTTTTTAGTTTAAATACCACTTTTACAGACACACCCAAACACATCCACCTACAGCTATGATGAAATAGTTGGTGTTGCTGCAACTGCAGGTGAAAGTCTTGGGTGTTGAAAGTGTGAACCAGAGAAGAGCAGTTGTCAAAAGCTGGAGGAAACTAAATCTGTGCTGTTAAATGTCTATATTCCATGCATTAATCAGATACAAATGGATAGCTGCCTTGCTTTATTTTTGTTTGTTGTCTCCATACTGAAATTTTTGTCGTCATAATTTGATGTTTGAATTTGTGCAAGAATTTGAAGGTTTGTAATAATTGATTTCTATCAGGATCCATCAGATGCTTTGTGGAAACATCTTAAATTACAGTCACCACATAGAATAGTAGAAAAAAATGAGGTTGTAATAAAATATTATTATTTTATATATGTAAAAAATCAGTGGGGAAGAAAAAGTATTGCAGTAAACAAGTACAAACCAAGTTTAAATTGTAATAGCTGGTAAAATGAAGTGGGAATTGTTACTCTGTACACAGACATGTCAAAAATGTGAACATAACTTGGTCAATGTGACTCATGTTTTCCTGATATATTAATGATGTACTGCATTACAGATAAAAAGAGAGCAATATAAGAGTTGTGACTTGTGAAGACTTTTTTAGGATATTCACTAGAACTGTCATTTCTCAGACAGTCAAATGTTGTAGCAATCAATTTTCACACTAAAGAGTTATAATAAAATTTTTGTTTTATAATGATGCATGTGAATTGCTGAATACTTAAGACTGTTCCTTCTCCTTTTTGGTGGTTAAATGTGTGTTACTTAAATAAGCAAACTACTTTGTCACTAAGTAGTCACTTCAGAAACCAACAGACCGTCTACTGCTTCAAAGCTCTTCTGGTTATTACATACGTGACCAGCAGAGTTCAAGTTATTGCGTGCATCTGATACTGTTTGCTTGACTTCCATTTAGAAGTCCATGATTATCCTCAGATTTTATTGCAACACAGCTTTAAGTAAAAAATGTATATGGTTTACAGTAATGTGCATAGATGAAACATGTAGCAACTTGACACAAATAGTTGAAAATTGTACTCGTCTAATAGAAACATCATAAGATTGCTTTAGGGCAGTGACTGGAGAGACTCGGGTAGAGTTTTATAAGTAAATGACTGTAGAACACCACCTTATAATTTTTAAAATTCATAACCTGTTGTAGTAACAGATCTGTTCATTCTGGTTTCCGTTTAGAGGACAAGTGAGATGTCACTGTGATAAGACACTTTGTTGATATTTGGGAGGATGGTGGTTCAAATCCACACCCCAGCACCCTGATATACGTCTCTTGTAGTTTCCTTAAATCACTTCAGGCAAATACCAAGATGCTTCCTTCGAAAAAGATTTAGTTAGTTACATGTTCCATGGATCATTTTGCATGATAAATAGTAATGATGCAGAACGAGTCATTTTACATTCACACTGTGAATTAATTTGTATGTATGGCTAAATTCTGAACATTTCTAAGTTCTTTCTTTTCCTTTTCTCTGCAAATAGAAAAACGATATACAGATGTAATTTAAAAATTCCTGCCCACCTAGTTGTACACATTACAATAATAGAGATTCTTCTACAGATTAGGAGGAGTTGTTAAGGAGAGACTTTCTCAGTTTGTTTTCAAATTTTACTTTGCTGTCTGTCAGACATTTTGTATCAATAGGTAAGTGATCAAAAATTTGTGTTTGCAGCATTGTGCCAACTTTGTGTGCTAAAGACAACCTTAACATGGAGTAATGAATATCATTTTCCTTCTAGTACTGTAATTATGTACATCATTGTTCCTTTTGAACTGTAGTGGATGCTTTACATCATCATCAAAAAGATCTCACATGTGATATAAGATCTATCATTATAATGTTTACCCCCCCCCCCCCCTTCCCCCGCCCCTGCAGGTTCGGGGGCTAGAATAGGCCCGCGGTATTCCTGCCTGTCGTAAGAGGCGACTAAAAGGAGTCTCAACTGTTTCGGCCTTTAATGTGATGGTCCCCATTGGGGTTTGACCTCCATTTTTCCAAATTCAACAGAAGTACGAGCCTTTTGAGGAAGGACTCCTTACGTGGTGCACCATGAGTCCTCTTTGCCCTAAGACCTTGGCACTCTTTATCGCCTTGGCGTCGTCACTGCACCCTCCATCCCTAATTTTGGGCTTACACACCTGATGGATTGTGTAAGTTACGCCCTTAGTGCGTCACCATCTGCACCCACGATCACTATGGACTACCCATGGCACCCAAAATCCAGCACGGTAGCCAGCCCGTTGTGGTGGGGTCGTCATGTACCCTCTAGGTTGTAGCCCCCTGACAACACAGGGATCGTACTGCCGATGCCTGAGCTGACACCTCCCCACGTAAGCCAAGGAGTCAATGCTCATCTCTCTGGGGCATCAGGACTCCCGGCAATGGCCATTCTGCTGGGTGGCCTTTGCTGTGGCTGGGTGGCGCCCGTGGGGAGAGCCCCTGGTCGGAGTGGGTGGCATCGGGGCGGATGCCCCGCAATGAAGCGGGTGAAGTCTCAATCCGGTGGTCGCACGACCGCCAACGTCTCTAAGCGCGATAAGACAGAATTTAATGCTGTGACATATAACCCCAAATCGTTCCCTTCCCTAGCCACGCCATGGGAGGAACATAGGGCTGTGGACAGACAGGAGTCGTATTCTCCACGATACCTTGTGTGCAGCAGAATCGATGGGGATTCATTTTTGGGGACTAAGCCTCTCTTCTTTGTTCACCATCTTGAAGGTAAGTTTGGGGAAGTGGCATCTGTTTCAAAAATGAGGAGCGGGGCTATTTTGATACAAGCAGTTTCATCTGCACAGTCATGGGCGTTACTCGCTTGTGAGAAGCTCGGTGACATCCCCGTTAACGTCACTCCCCATAAGTCCTTAAATTTGGTCCAGGGGATTATCTTTCATAAAGATCTTCTGCTACAGTCTGATGATGAGCTATGGGAGAACCTGGCACGACGAGGCGTGCACTTTGTCTGTCGTGTCTTTAGGGGGCCTAAGGATAATAGGGTCGCTACCGGTGCCTTCATCCTGGCCTTTGAGGTTGACTGCTTGCCTGAGAAGGTCAAGGTCATGATCTACCGGTGCGATGTCAAGCCCTATGTCCCGCCCCCTATGCGATGCTTCCAGTGCTGGAAGTTCGGACATATGTGCTCCAGATGCAATGCCAGCCCCACGTGTCATGATTGTGGACGACCTTCACATCCTAATGCTCCATGTGCTCCGCCTCCCACCTGCGTTAACTGTGGGGAGCATCGTTCTCCCTGCTCGCCAGACTGCAGTCTACCAAAGAGAGCGGAAGATACAAGAAATTAAGACCCTGGACCGTTTAACTTACCAAGAGGCAAGGAAGAAGCTAGAATGGCTCAACCCCACATCTATGTTGAGGAGTTATGCTGCTGCAACTCTGCCGCCACCAGTTCCTGCAAAGACTCCCTTCTCAGTTGGCCCACAGAACAGTAAAGTTACGCCTGCCCCACCGCTGGTAGGGGCCACACTCTCTTCCACTGCTTCCAAAACACCCGGTTTGGGAGCAGTGGACCCCGAACAACTGGTGACATCCATCCCCACCTCTCAGCTGGAGAGGCACCAGCCTCCTCCGGCTGCTCAGCCGGAGAGGCAAAAGCCTCTTCCGGCTCCTCAGCTGGAGAAGCAACAGCCTCCTCCGGCTGCTCAGCCGGAGAGGCAACAGCCTCCTCCGGCTGCTCAGCCGGAGAGGCAACAGCCTCCTCAGGCCTCACTCGCTTTGAAGGGGTCCCTTGGGGGAGTCCCTTCCAAGGATTTTACCAGTGTCTCACAAGACGCTAGCCAGTGGCTGAGGAAGCCACCAGCTGCTGGTCGAAGGGCTTCACGCTCTTCCTCTGTTCCTGACAATGCATCAGGAAAGCCCTCCCAGCATGCGAACCCTCCTCCCAAAGACGAGAGAGAAGAGGAAGCTCTCTAAGAAGCCTAAGGACCCAGTGGTTCCCGCGCCAATGCTTCCTGTCAGCTCAGCCTCTGAGGATGACGTCGAGCTCCTTGCGTCCCCTGATGACCTCGATCTCGCCGTCTCAGAAACAATGGCAGTTGCGACGTCTGTCACTCAGTCGGTGGCAGCATGTGACTCTGTGAAGTAATTTGCTTTTTCAGTACCTTAATGCCCCTACAGGACACACTTTGTACAATCCTCCAGTGGAATTGTGGCGGTTATTTTAGCCATCTCCCTGAGCTACGACAGCTTCTGAGCATGACACCTGCTTTCTGTATTGCCCTCCAGGAAACCTGGTTCCCGGCAATGCGGACCCCTGTCCTTCATGGATACAGGGGTTATTACTGCAACCGTAGCACTTACAATAGTATGTCAGGTGGAGCCTGCGTGTATGTCCTTACCTCTGTATATACTGCTCCTGTGCCCCTTCAAACATCATTGGAAGCTGTGGCTGTCCGCGTAAGGACTACCCAGGACATAACCGTCTGCAGTGTCTATCTCCCTCCAGGTGGTACAGTCTCCCTGACCGAATTGGCTGCACTTGTCGCCCAACTCCCCACGCCTTTTCTTCTCCTGGGGGATTTTAACGCCCACAATCCCCTGTGGGGTGGAACGAAGGTTACTGGCCGAGGCAGAGAGGTCGAGAATCTCATCTCCCAACTCGACCTCTGCCTCTTAAACACTGGCGCCTCCACACATTTCAGTGTAGCGCACGGCACCTTCTCAGCCATAGATCTGTCGTTGTGCAGCCCAGGGCTTGTACCATCGGTCCACTGGAGAGTCCACGAGGACTTGTGTGGTAGTGACCATTTTACCATCTTCCTTTCACTACCACAGCGTCGCTTCCTTGAACGCTTGCCTAGATGGGCATTTAGCAAGGCCAAGTGGGACACGTTCTCCTCTGCTGCCACTGTTGAATCTCTCCCCCACGGTACCATCAATGTGGCGGTTGAGACACTGACTGCAGCGATTGTTTCCGCTGCGGAACGTACCATTCCTCGTTCGTTAGGGTGCCCCTGGTGAAAGTCAGTGCCTTGGTGGTCTCCAGAGGTCGCTGAAGCCATTAAAGAACGTCGGCGGGCTCTTCAGCGACATAAGCGGCACCCGTCTCTGGAGAACCTCATTTTATTCAAACGTCTCCGTGCTCAGGTCCGGAGGCTTATCAAACGGCAGAAACAGGAGTGCTGGGAGAGGTACGTTTCCAACATTGGTTCCCGTACTTCACCCTCCCAGGTGTGGATGAAGATCCGGCGCATCTTTGGATTGCAGTACTCTACAGGTGTCCCAGGGCTTACCGTCAACGGGGCGGTATCCACCGATGCCGATGCAATCGCCGAGCATTTCGCACAGCACTATGTTCAGGCCTCTGCGTCGGGGAATTACCCGCCTGCGTTTCGCGCGCTCAAACGCCGGGAGGAAGGCAAACGGCTTTCTTTTGCTTCTCGCCACCCTGAGGCGTATAACGCCCCATTTAGTTTGTGGGAACTCCAAAGCGCCCTGGCACAGTGCCCCGATACAGCCTCTGGGCCAGATGGCATCCACAATCAGATGCTCAAACACCTGTCCCCGGACTGTCAGCGATGTGTTCTTGCCATCTTCAACCGCGTATGGGGCAATGGTGTCTTTCCGTCGCAGTGGCGAGAAAGTACCATCGTTCCGGTGCTGAAGCCTGGTAAGGACCCGCTTAATGTGGATAGCTATCAGCCCATCAGCTTGACAAATACTCTGTGCAAGCTACTGGAACGTATGGTGAGTCGACGGCTGTGTTGGCTGCTCGAGTCTCGGGGTCTTCTGGCTGGTCTTCCTTGAGTCTGCAATCCGCACTGCTTTTTCCAGGTGCCAACACCTCGTCTCCGTCTTTTTTGACCTCTCCAGAGCATATGACACGATGTGGCGGCACCATATTCTCGCCACGTTGCACGGGTGGGGTCTCTGGGGCGCTCTCCCCATTTTTATTCAGAATTTTTTATCTGTTCGGACATTCCGCGTTTTAATTGGCACATCCCATAGTTCACTTCATATCCAGGAGAACGGCGTTCCACAGGGCTCTGTATTGAGCGTGCCCCTTTTCCTTGTGGCTATTAATGGCCATGCAGCAGCAGTAGGGTCGTCTGCTCACCCACGTTATATGTTGACGATTTCTGCATCTTTTTCAGCTCCTCCACCATTATTGTTGTAGAACGTAGGTTGCAGGGAGCCATACGCAAGGCGCAGGCATGGGCCCTAGCCCATGGGTTTCAATTTTCTCCTGCGAAGGCTTGTGTTATGCACTTTTGTCGGCGTCGAACTGTCCATCCCCACCCTGAGCTTTATCTTCAGGATGCCATGCTCAGGGTTGTTGACACTTACCGTTTTCTGGGATTGCTGTTCGATGCCCGGCTTACTTGGCTTCCACGTATTCGTCAGCTCAAGCGCCAGTGCTGGCAGCATCTGAATGCCCTCTGCTGCCTCAGCAACACAACTTGGGGTGCAGATCGTAATACGCTGCTGCAGCTCTACAAAGCCCTCGTGCTGTCCTGACTGGATTATGGGAGTGTGGCGTATGGCTCAGCGTCGCCCTCAGCATTGCAACTGCTGGACCCCGTTCACCACTGTGGGGTTCGACAGGCGACAGGAGCATTCCGCACCAGTCCTGTTAATAGCCTACTTGCTGAGGCTGGGGTTCCTCCGCTCCACATTCGGCGTCTACAACTCTTAGCCAACTATGCTGCCCACGTTCGTTGTTCGCCTCGTCACCCTAACTACCGTCTCCTTTTCGCTAATGCGGCAGTCCATACCCCACACCGGCGGCCTCGATCAGGCCATACCATTGGGATCCGTGTTCGGTCACTCCTTAGTGACCTCGAGTCTTTGCCTCTTCCATCTGCTTTTCAGGTCCACCCACATACACCACCTTGGTGTATTCGTTGACCGCAGCTTCGGCTGGACCTCTCACAATGGCAAAAGGATTCAGTTCCTCCTGCAGTCTTGCGCCGCCAATTTCTTGCTCTCCTCGACGCATCCCGCGACTCAGAGGCTATCTATACAGATGGCTCGATGGTTGATGGCCGTGTGGGTTACGCTTATGCTCATGCAGACTATGTAGACCAGCGCTCCTTGCCGGACGGCTGCAGTGTTTACACCGCAGAGCTAACAGCCATTTTTCGTGCCCTTGAGTGTATTCGTACCAGCACTGGAGAGTCTTTTGTCATTTGCAGTGACTCTCTCAGTAGTCTACAGGCTCTTGACCAGTGCTACCCACGCCACCCCATTGTTGTTGCCATCCAGGAGTCCGTTCATGCTCTTGAACAGCGTGGACGTTCAGTGGTGTTCATATGGACCCCGGGACACGTTGGGATAGCAGGAAACGAACACGCCGACAAGTTAGCTAAAGAAGCCACCCGCAAACTGCCGTTGGAGATCGGCCTCCCGGCAACTGATCTCCGATTGGTGTTACGCCGTCGGGTCTTTGGGATGTGGACAGATGAATGGCGCACTCTGTCTGTACCCAACAAGCTGCGGCGTGTAAAGGAGACCACAACCGTGTGGGGTTCCTCCATGTGGGCCTCTCGCAGGGATTCTGTTATTCTCTGTAGGCTCTGCATTGGTCACTCTTGGCTGACGCATGGTCATCTGCTGCGTCGAGAGGACCCCCCTCATTGTCGCTGTGGTGAAACCATGACGGTGGCCCATATATTGTTGGAATGTCCTCTTTTAACCGCCCTCAGGCGAACTTTTAATGTCCTGAGTGATTTATAATCTCTTTTAGGTGACGATGTGTCTATGGCAGATCGTGTTTTAAGTTTTATTCGAGCAAGTGGCTTTTATAGGTCCCTCTAATTTTATTGCATCACCCTCTATTGTGCTGTATCTTTTACTTAGTTTTGTGTTGTAATTCGACTCCACCCTAATCTTTAATGCTGGAGGTTTTAACGTGTTGCAGAGTGGCTGGCTCATCCTATTATTTTCGTGATCAGCCATCCACAGTCCTCTGCTGTGCAGTTTTAATTCCTTCTGCCTTTGTTCTCTATGTTGTTTTTGTTGCTGTGCTCCGTTTTCCGTGTTGTCTTACCATTGACCATGGGGCTTTTCTTCCCCCGGAATTTTTATTTTAGTGCTTCGCCTGACTGGTGGATAGTTTTACTGTGCTCTGTGTTTTTATGAAACAAGGGACCGATGACCTTTGCAGTTTGGTCCCTTTAATCTTTAAACCAACCAACCTATAATGTTTACCTGTAACACATGATAACTATGCATAACATAATAAACAGGCAAAGCAGATTACATACCCATAGTCTATAAATAGAGAACAAACACTTACTA
The DNA here is from genome assembly GCF_023898315.1 of Schistocerca nitens. Lineage (NCBI taxonomy): Eukaryota > Metazoa > Arthropoda > Insecta > Orthoptera > Acrididae > Schistocerca > Schistocerca nitens. Next base: position 511,244,494 of record NC_064621.1, read on the forward strand.
CACAAAAAAACACATACTTGTGATAAACATATGTGGCTTTTAAACAAAATGTATTTGGGAGGGCATTTAACAGAATTTTTATAAGTATTTTGTAATTTGAAAATAAATTTAAATTTCTGTAAATTATTGAAAGCAAGTAAAGGTTTCAGTTTACTATCTGAGACAGATATTCATTGACACTGTAGAAGCATCTGTCCATCAGGTATTTTTTTACTTCATGCTTGGATGCTTCCAGCTCTTTGATTTGGGATGGAAGTGCATTTAAAAGGTTGATTCCTAAGTGGCTCACATGATTCTGTCTTTTAGTTTTTGCTACATATGGAAACTGGAAGTTTCTACAATGCCTTGTATTTTGATTATGTTAGTTAGAGTTGGTTTTAAGATTACAGTGATTTTCACTGATCTTTTCCAGCCATTTTAAAATATATATAGATGGTATTGTTAGTATCTTTAGCTATTTAATAAGGTCTACAGTGTGTTTGTGGTTTGCTGTAAATCATGATACCAATAGCTCTTTTTTGTGTAAAAAAAGAAGTCCAAAAAACTTATGCTGTAGCTTGAAACTGACTGGAAACAACTAAAGTACACAGCTGTAGCACATACCTTCGATATTATTCGCAAGACAAAACATGTTGAACTGAGTTTCTGCAAGATACACAACATCTTCATTCCAATTTAAATGTTCGTCAGTCCACATTCCCTGAAACTTTGTAGTACACACTACTTTTATTTAATATAAATGGATAGATAAAAAATCTACTCACCAAGCAGCGGCAGAACACACACATAAAAGGAGGTTATAATTTGGCAAGCTTTCGGAGCCATTGGCTCCTTCTGGCTGAAGGGTTGAGGGGGAAGGAGGAGGGGTGAAGGAAAAAGACTGGAGAGGTCTACGAAAGGGGATAGAGTTTGGGAAAGTCACCCAGAACTGTGAGTCAGGGGAGACTTACCAGGTGGAATGAGAAGGGAAGACTGATTGTAGGGGACTACACCGGACGAGATTTGAAAACCTGAGCTCAAAGGTGGGAGGCAGGGTAATATGCAAAACAGAGATTACTGCTTAAACATCATTCACAAGTTAATAAGAGTGAAAAGCTAAGAACATTGCACATAATAGAGGTGGTAGGGGGATGGCGATAATTATCAGGTAATAAAGTGAACACTAAAACGGAGTGAAGAAAGAAGTAGTTATTGTGAAGAAATGGTGATACGCAACAAATTAACTTAAATTAATGCCAGGTGGGTGTCAAGAACCAAGGACATGTAGTGTAGTTTCCACCTGCGGAGGTTTGAGGAACTGGTGTCTGGGGGGAGAATCCAGATGGCGCATGTGGTGAAATAAGCTACAGGTCACGATTGTCATATTGTGGAGCATGCTCTGCAATGGCATGTCGTGTGTTGCCACTATACACCCTCTGCCTATGCTCATTCATCCTCACTGATAATTTGGTGGTAGTTGTACCAATGTAAAAGGCTGAACAGTATTTACATAACAGCTGGTGTCATTTCAGAGGTGGCTCTCTCTTTGATCGTATATGTGTTGCCAGTTACAGTGCTGGTATAGGTGGTTGTAGGAGGGTGAATAGGGCAAGTCTTGCAGCGGAGACAGTCATAGGGGTAGGAACCATATGGTAGGGAGATGGGCGCAGAAGCAGCATAGGGTCTGACAAGAATAACGGAGATTAGGAGGGCGGCGAAAAGCTATTCTAGGTGTAGTGGGCAAAATCTGACATAATGGATCTCATTCTCAGGGCATGGTTTTAGGAAGTCGCAGCCTTGTCGAAGTAGCTTATTAATACATTCTTGATCAGGATAATACTGAGTGACCAGTGGTGTGCTCCAAAGTTGTTTTTTGAAGGCATAAGCAGTACCTGGATCGGATGGGATGGCCCGTGAAATCTGCTTTTGAACTAGGCAGATGGGGTAATTATGTCCAATGAAGGCTGAGGTGAAAATATTGGTGTACTGCTGTAAAGAATCGGCATCCAAACAAATATGTTTGCCTCGGATGCCAAGGCTGAATGGGAGGGAACATTTGACAGGGAAAGGATGGCAACTGTCAAAATTTAAGTACTGGTGTTTGTTAGTAGGTTTAATGTGGACAGAAGTGTGTAGCGTGCCTTCGTTGAGGACAAGATCAACATCAAGGAAAATGGCACGGGACCATGTGAAATTTAATTGGGAGAATGTACTCAGAGGTTCCAGGAATTGTAACAGGTCAGCCTCACCATGAGTCCATATGGTAAAGATGTCATCAATATATCTAAACCAAACCAGGGGCTGAAGGCTTATGGATCCTAGGAACCCCAACTCCAAGCGACGCATGGAAAGGTTGGCATAGGAAGGAGTCATTCTAGTTCCCATGGCCATATCCCTTGTCTGTTTGTATGTCTGCCCCTTAACAGGTGAAGTAGTTGTTGGTGAGTATAAAGTTGATTAAGGTGAGTAGGAAGGATGTCATAGGTTTGGAATCAGGTGGACACTGAGTGAGGAAATGTTCAGCAGCAGACAGACCATATACGTGGGGCATGTTAGTATAGAGAGAGGTGGCATTAATGGTGACAAGCAAAGTGTGTGGTGGGAGTGGAACAGGCACATATTTCAGACAATGTAGGAAATGGTTGGTATCTTTGATATAGGAGGGAAGTCTTTGTACAATGGGTTTCAGGTGTGATTCAGCTTGTTGATCTTAGGAAGAAGGTAAAAGGTGGGAGGAGTGCATAGTTTGGGTGGGGTGAGAAGTTCTATGGATTGAGGCTTTAAACCTTTCGAGGGGTCTGAGGTTTTAGGGAGGGACGGCAGGCCAGTTTGAATCACACGGATGGGATCTTGATGGCAGATGCTGTATGTAGAAATGCCGGACAGCTGGCATAGCCCTTCACTAACATACTCCTTTTGGTCAAGTACTAGAGTGGTAGACCCTTTGTCTGCTGGGAAGATAATGATGGAGTCATTAGCTTTTAGGGAACAAAGAGCTTGGAGTTCTGCAGAGGACAGGTTGAGGTCATGTAGGGACCTGAGGAAGGGTTGTGAAGCAATGCTGGGTATGAGGAATTAGAACAACCCTTCTGATTCACAAACTGTGATTTGATGAGGGCTGCTAAGGTGAGATACTATTGCAGAATACAATACTATTTTGGAAAAGTCGGCAGCTAGATTGCCAATATCCTTCACCAATCTGAGCTTGTGATCTTTCGAATGACCTTATTCTCAACAGAACATTAAGCACTAATCGTTCTTCCCTCCATTTAGATGTATTGTTAGGGCCAAAAAGTCAGGTCCTTAGTTATAATTACAGGGTGTATATGCCCTGGGAAAAACACGAGGATGTTTTTCATCCGGGAGAAATTTGGGAACCTTCTGGAATTCTGGGAATCTTTTATTGTTTTAGTTTTCAGCTAAATTTTTATTATTGTGACTGGTAAGAACTGATACTCTAACAAGGAATATTACTGTATCCCACTATTGCAGAATAGTACTGCAGCAATGAAACAGAAATGAGAAAAAAAATAATACTTTAGTTGTAAAGAAAATATGCCATTTACAACCACAAAACACCGTGCACACACAAGTGCCTGCCAACAGCAAAATGTGTCAAAGGCCTTAGGACAAAGGCTATGCAATACTTCCTAACAACAAACTGCTTTTGATGATTTCATTAGGTTCATTTGTGCAGTTGCCACCGGGATAAAGTGCATACGAGGTTGAGTCGTGTATGAGCAGTACCTTCTCCCGCTTCTGGCTACTTGAAGTGTGGCTGTTAGCTGTATAGGCAGTAGCAGCAAGCAGCCAGACGTTGGGCGCACCCAAGCAGCCAGATTCACGCATGTGCAGAGCAATGTGAGCTGTAGTGGGGAGGGGGGTTAGACTCCATGTGACCTGTGATTACATTTAATGATTTTGCTGTTTCCTCCTCATTAATAGCTCCCACATCAAATGAAAATAAAACTGATTTCTGTGACCAGGAGCTATCAAATGAATTAAAATACATTCGCATAACTACGGAAGGCAAAAATATATTATTAGTTTCATTTTTCAGATTTTATAATGAAGTCATTTTTGTCACTTTGCTAAAGAAATTTGGCTTTTATTAATCTTTTCCTCTCCCTCCTCCCACCCCACCCTCTCTCTGTCTCCCCACAGGGAGTTCACAACTCTTTTTGTGGATATGTGGTGAGCACAGGACCTAAGCTCATGCAGCTCTCTTTCCTTTCTGGGCTGCGTACCTTGCCTTTCCACATCCCTCCCTGTCCCTGATCCTTCCCCCGCCCCTTCCCTTCCCCCTCTCCCTCTCTTTGGGAGTATGTTTTGCACCTACATCTGTAGATGGATGCTTGTGAATGAATGAAGTGGTTTCTCTTCTTTTATCTCTACAATGTAAAGTATCTGTCCTTACTTTGTCTTTCTCTTTCCTTGGTTCTTTTCTTTACCTTCTTCTCTGCTGCAGCATTTGAGAATTCTTCTCTTCTTTCCTTTTCTTTGTTCCTCCCTTTTTATTTCTTTCCTTCTTGTGCATGTTTGAAAGCCAACCCATGCGTTCCCATGCATAGCCAGTGATGGGGTAACGAGTAATTCCATGGCCCAGCTAGACAAGTAGGACATGTACATACCCCCTGGTAAAGGCCAGGTCCAAGGAGGGGTGATTACCCGAGCTGGTACATTCCGAAGATGCTGATTGGTCCTGTCCGTTTCTCAGGAGGTGTGCTTGAGGTATGGACAAGCACCTAAGGTGGGAATGCCCTCAGAGTGGGCCCCCACTAGGAAGGAGCACACCATCGGATATGCTGGTAATCATGGGGTTACTTTCGTAATGGTTTCTTCTACTTCTACAACTTTTGCCCACAACAGTAAGCTAGATGAGTCTTAGCCAAAGAAAATTCTTCCATCAGTGCCAAAGTTCCTAGTTGTTTCTCGGTCTGACAAAGGTCAAGACTTCTCAACAGTAAACCCTTTTATAATTCAGAAAGGTGACTACACAATTGCAGGTCCTGTAAAGTACTGTTCCCGGTTACGAAATGGAACCTTGTCGTTAGAAACAGAGTGCCCACCAGGCACAAGAAATGCTTCAAACTACACTGCTACACACCTTCCCTGACCGGCTGAAGTGCACCGTACTTTAAAGTCAAACTTTTCACATGGGTTGGTTTATACAAGATCACTCAGCAGATTATCAAATGAGGACATCCACAATTACCTGTCTGATCAGGGAGTAACAGCTCTTCATTGAATAATGAAAAGGGTTGGTACCAACCCACATTCTCTTCTTGATGTTTGAGAGAGTGCAACTTCCATCGAACATTAAAGCAGGATATGAGATAATTTCAGTTTGCCCTTACGTCCCCAACCCTACGTGTTGCTATCAATGTCAGAAGTTTAATCATATCAGCCAGTCTTGTTCCAAAATGATCAATTGCATTACATGTGACAGGAATGCCCTTGAGGCTGATTGTCCACCCTCATCGACTGTACGGATGACCACGCTCATTCCTCTAGAGATTGCCCTACTTTTAAAGATGATTGAATTACTCAGGAAATCCGAGTGAAGGAAAAGGTGTCTACCTTTGCGGCTCATAAGTTATTCACCAGTAGAAAGCTCACTGTGCTTGCAGCGGGTAAATATAGCACTACCCTCACCTCTCCTCAAACTACTAAGGAGGTAGCCACGCAAACTTGGGATCTCGCCTTTAGTGCTTTTGTCGTCAGATTGGCCAGCCCAAAGTTTGCCCTTTCAACCTCCCCACTATTACCTGCTCACTCTAAGGCTGAATCTTCATTGGCTTGTGCTAAATCATGGCCCCCAAAATCAAACACCCAGACTTACAAAAAAGAGTCTACTCATGAAGATTTTTTATGTATCCAGACCTCACAACCATCAACTCGTCCTTCATCTCAACATCCTGCTTCCAAGAAGGCTCCTCTCCGTCCCCACCACAGCGTTTCTCTTCTACAGCACCACCCAGTGGTAGCTGCCCTCAGCCATCTTCTGTGTCGCCGAGATGCACCATTGGTGGCCGATCTACCAGCTGATCACTGGCAGCAGGAGCTGCCCCCAAACAACCTATGGATCAGGATCTTCTGCCTCTGGCTGAATGCCATTCCACACCTTCGGCCGCTGGCTCTCAGCGGTCACTGAGTTGATGGCATCAATGGTGAGATTTTTCCTTTTTTCGTCCACCCTATGTCACTTATTCATTGGAATATCCACAGAGTTCGCTCCAATTGGGATGAACTGTCGCTCCTCTTACAATCTGACTCCCCAGTCATCTTCTGTCTTCAGGAAACAAAGCTATGTCCCCATGATCACTTTGTCTTCCCACATTGCCACTCAGTCCGGTCTGATCTCCCCTCTGGTGCTGGCGTGCGGGCACATAGGGGACTTGTGGTTCCTCTCCATGATACTATCCAATATCACCCAATCCAGTTGCACAGTTCCTTCCTAGCTGTTGCTGTACGTCTTTCCCTTTCTGGATCCACCTTCTCTCTTTGAACCATATACATTCCATCATCCACACCAATAGCAAGAGCTGATCCCCTTCATCTCCTTGGTCAGCTCCCACTGCCATAATATTTACTGGTTGGGGACTTCAACACCCACCACCTACTAGGGGATCTCCGCATCCTTGTCCAAGAGGCTCCCTATTGATTGACCTCTTCCACCAAGTGGACCTTGTTTGCCTCAAAACTGGGGAACCTACATTTTTGTCTGCTTCCACGTCAACCTACTCTCATTTGCAACCTACTCTCATTTGGACCTTTCGGTTGGTACTGTTAGCTAGCTTGGTGCTTTGAATGATTCACTCTTGCTGATACACACTCGAGTGACCATTTTCCCTGTGTCCTTTGATTACAGCTGTTGGGTCTTGCCCACTCGTCTCGTATAGGGCACCTAAAGGATGCTGCATTCTTGGAATGCTATACAACAATTCGAGCAAATAACATTCACACTTTTATTCCAATAAAGCAGGTTGACAATACTTAACTTGAATGTGCAAAGGTGTTACAAACGATGAGTGACATGCAACATAAATTTGAGTCTTTGTTATACACAATGTTCAAATAAGCAATGGATATGGATCACTACAATCTGTTATTGTAGCACTCTCTGCTAGGTCACCCTAATACTGTCCACTAATGTCCGGATGAGGCTTGTGGGGAACGGCACTTATATCCAGTTCTTGCAGGTGTCGCTCATGTCGTGGCATGGTCCTAATCAGTGCACCATTGGCTAATGTCGTTTCAACGCCTTTTCTGATCTTGTGTTCTTTGTCTTCATTCTGGTGCTTGTGGTTACACCAGAACAGCCACAACCGTCATCTATTCATGCAAAACACTGGAAGTTTTCCCAAATCGATTGGACACTTTTCTCCTCCTTAGCAACATTTGATGACTGTCAATTTCCTAGCACCAGTGATCAGGTCACTCATGTTATGGCAGTTATTCTTACAGCCATGGAATTTTCAATACCTAATACCTCCCCTTTGCCCTAGTGTCCTCCAGTTCCTTGGTGGAACAAGGCGGGCTATCGGAGATGTGCTCTTCACTTTTTCCGCCATCATCCTATGTTGGCCAACTGTATCTGCTATAAGCAGTTACGTGCGTGACGCCATCGCATCATACATGATAGCAAGAAGGCAAACTGGAAATTTTTGCCAGCGCCTTTAGTACCTTCACTCCCTGAATCCAGCATGTCCAGTTTTTCCGTGACCTCTGGGCTAACTGTCATGCGGGATACTGTAGTGGACTCAGTTGCAATCTCTAACTCATTGGGTTGACACTTTTCTGAGATTTCCACACCTTCTAACTACCCACCAAAATTGTGGAAGCTATAATGCCGTTTTTTCTATGTGGAAACTCAGACATGCAGTCTCCTTCCCTCGCTGTTCTGCTCTGGGACCGGATGATATCCACATCCAAATGTTTCTACATCTGTCATACCCTAGACTTTGCTTCCTCCATTGCCTTTATAATTGACTTTGGGTCGACAGTACCTTTCCCAGAAGATGGTGGGAAGCTGTCTTCATTCCTGTTCCAAAATCTGGAAAGGACAAACATCTCACCTCCAGCCATCACCCAATCCCTCTCACAAGTAGTGTTTGTAAGATTTTGGAGCATATAGTAAATTGCCGTTTAGGCTGGTGGCTGGAGTCCTGAAACCTTTTAACAATTTCCCAATGCGGTTTTCGAAAGCATCATTCCACTGTTGACCATCTTGTTGCCCTCTCCACTTATATCATGAACAATTTTCTCAGGAAACGCCAAACGGTAGCTATATTTTTTGATCTGGAGAGGGCATACAATACCTGTTGGAGGACAGACATCCTCTGCACACTGTTCTCTGGGGGGGCTTTCAAGGTTGGCTACCCCTTTTCATCCGTGAATTTATGACAGAGCGCACATTTAATATGTGGGTGAACACTACTTTATTCCGTACTTTCTCCCAAGAAAACAGGATGCCCCAAGGCTCCGTGCTAAGTGTTGTACTCTTTGCCATTGCCATAAATCCAATTATGAATTGTCTCCTTCCCGTTGCCTTGGGCTCCCTCTTTTTCAATGATTTTGCAGTCTACTACAGCTCTCAATGGACAAGCCTTCTTGAACGACGTCTTGAAGGATGTCTCGATTCCCTCCACTCATGGGCATTGAAACCAGCTTCCGATTTTCTACCAGTAAGACCGTCTGTGTAAATTTGTGGCATTGTATGGAGTATTATCTGCGTTCCCTACATCTAGGCCCTGTTATCTTCTGTTTGTGGACATCCACCTATATCGCGCCTCAGTGCACTTGAAATTGGACTATGGAAGCATACTTTACTCTTCTGCATGGCCATCTGTTCTTTGGCATCTAGGTTCTGTCCATCACCATGGATTGTGTTTAGCGTCTGGAGCTTTTTACACTAGACCCGTGGAGAGCCTTTACGCTGAGACTGCTGAACCTCCTCTGTCCAATCGGCATGCTGTCCTTCTGAGTTGTTACACTAGTCCCCTTTCTTCCGTGCCTGCTCATCCAACCCATGCTTTTCTTTTTCGACGCCTCCTTGGATTTAGGGTATGCAGGCAGCATTTCCTCTCAACTACTACTGGGAGTCCGCTTCTGTCAACTTCTACATTCACTTCCCTTCCAATTTCCTAAAACTTTCTTGACGAATGGGGATACGAAGCCACTTTGGCTTTGCCCCCAGACCTGCCTTCTCTGTGACCTTTGTCAACTTTCCCCCTGTAGTTTATTGTCTGGCATTTGTTGCTCTATGCATACAAATGGAGGATGCCACATTTATTTACACTGATGGCTCAAAGACCACCTTTGGTGTCGGGAGTGCCTATATTATCGACGGCACCCCTATAAGATTTCTTCTTCACGACCAGTTTTTGGTTTTTTACTGTGGACATTTACACTGTTCTCCAGGCTGTACAATTCATCCGTCGCCATCAGTGGATACAGTATATTATATGCTCGGATTTGCTCAGCTCTCTTCTCAACCTCCAAGCAGCTCTTTATCCTGTTCACCCTCTGGTCCACTGGATTCAGGACTACCTCCACATGCTCCACTTGAGGGCCATCTATGTGGCATTCCTCTGGCTCCCAGGGCATGTTGGTATATGTGGAAACGAGGCAGTTGATGTAGCAGCAAAGGCCGCTGTCTCTCTTCTTCTTCGGCCCGCTGTTCGCACGGTTCCCTTTACTGATCTACAGAGCATTTTATATCATCGTTTTGCTCTTTGACAGCACGCACATTGGTCTGCACTTCAGGATAATAAATTATGGGACATAAAACCTCTCCCCTGTGCTTGGACCTCTTCCTCCCAGCCTCATCATCGGGAGGAGGTAATTTTAACTAGACTCTGGATTGGGCACTGTCTTTTTAGCCATTGACATCTTTTAAGTGGCGATCCTTCCCTGCTTTGTCCCCACTCCTCTCAATTGTAGGCGGTGAGACACCTTTTACTTCAGTGCCCCTATTTCAATCCCAATACATGCCCGTTTACAGCTGTCGCCTGACATATCTTCCGTTTTAGCAGATGACTTGCTCAGCCGCTCATGTCCTTGAGTTTATAAGTGTTAGTGAGATGACATCGGTCATTTAAAGCTCTTTTCAGGGAAAACAACACCCCTTCAGTAGCAGTTTTCTAGGATTTCCTTCCGTTTTTAGTTTCCCTCCTTCTTGAGTTTTGTTCCCATTGCTGCTGATTTAAATTCCTGTTTTTACCCTTCACTAAGCTACAGAATGGTCGCTTATGACCATAGCTGTTTTGCACCCTAAAACAATAATAAAAATACCCTCTTTCAATCTGGTGAGCAATTCTCTCAGTTTACAACTTAAACAAGGAATTTTTTTAAAAAAGAAAAACCTTATTTCAGTTGCCAAAGCTGGAGTTCAGATCACTGATCATAAGACATCAAAACTGTCCAGTGCCTTGTATTTACTCAAACTTTTCCATACAATTTGCCAGTTTCTTTTTTGATGTTGAAAGCTGCAACATTGTGATTTTTTTAGTGTAAGAGCACACCATTTTGATATTCCCTCCCGTTAAAATAACAAAAATTAAATACAACTGAATGAACCCATTACAATAAGTAGTTGCATTTCTACCAACAATGTTGCACTTGTTGCCAGTGGTAATAATAGCTAAAAAGTAACATCAGTAACTTTGTAATGCTGTAGTATAGATGGGATGTTTGATGAACAATAGCACATCTGGATAAGTGCACAATTTACTCTCATAAAATTGGTACAACAGTGGTGCATCTACAGTGCTTGAAGCCATTACATGAATTGTCTGTCAGGATCTCTTACTCATGGCTGCAGTCTTATTGTTTCTTGTCGCAGAGTTCCTACAAAGCTCCCTCCCACGGTAGTGTGGAGCACTGTTGGGGAAGATGTGTAGAGTGAGAGAGGTGAAGGGGTTGCGTGGGGGCACAGAGATCGTCCAGGTCCCATGTGGGCATGACAAATGTGTTGACATCTCTAGTGAAGTCCATGCAGGGAGATAGTAGGTGCCACATGGTGTACAGGTGATAATCATAAAGACATGCTGGCATGTGATGGGGACAGCTGAAGTATGAATGCATGCTGGTATGGGAGATTGGAGGGGTGACTGAGAGGTCACCGGGGCTGGATGGCACTGGTGAGGGGGGATGATTCAAAGAGGGCAGACAGGCAGCCATGATGGTGAGGAAACCATCAACGGCGAAGTGGGAGGTGAGAGCGATGTTACTTTATATAGACGGTTCCCTCGAAGTGACAGGCGATAGAGCCGTCCGCGATCTGGTGGTGTGAATGCCACATCTCAGTTTATGCTAAGCCCTTCAGGAAGAAAACTGTGAACATCAGGGCATAATTTGAAGTCAGGGGTACGTCGCCAGGAGACAATGGTTTTTCTGGTAGAGTAGTGGAGGGAAGTTGGCAGAGATCATCATTCACTAAAGCTTCTTACAGAGTCCACTTCAGCTTAAGGTGATTGACAGACCCAGTCTTAGGTTTGCCATATAACAATATGACAAAAGTATGGTCATCCCATTAAGTACCTTGTGGGCAACTGAGTATGACGGTTGAAAACTGATCAGATTGTGTCATCACATAACATATCAATCTCACAACTTTTGGAGTCTTGTGGAGGAAAACCTTAGGTGCAATGTAAGGGAGAGGGTAGGTACTCAGAATTGGATGCCATGGCATTTTATTTGAGAAAATAGATGAGGCTGATCAGGAGGCATAGTTGAAGGTTGTTGTTAGCAGGCTGAGAGAGCAATTTGCTGTACAAAATTTCATCATTTGAGGCTCCAAAGTCACGTTTGTGGGACATATGGACTTCCAGGAGTATTAATGGTATTACCTCTGTCCAGCATCTGCTGTGGCACATGAGCCACCTTTAAGGTGTGATGGCACTGCTCAACAAGCCCACTGCTCTTTGAATGATAAACTGCCTTTCTCAATTGATGTGTGCTGACAACATTGCACAACTCAAGGAAAATGGGCCGATTCAAACGGCCAGCCTCAGTTGGTCATTATGAATATGAGACAACTGAAAAATCCTTGTGTCAATAAAATCATTGGCAGTGGATTTGGCTATAATATTGTTAAGCTGTGCGGTTTCTACCCATTGAGTGATGCAATTGATCACCAACAGGG